>NC_086236.1:5451195-5756086 GCF_036321145.2 Pelmatolapia mariae | reverse complement strand
TATTGGGTTGCCTATGTTTTAAACTCCAATAATGGCAAAATAATAATCAAAATTCGACAGGTGGCTGCAGATCAAGTTGATCATTCCCAAGTATTAAAAAGCATCATTTGTTCTTTAACTCTGCAGTCACGGTTATTTTCACAAACAGCAATGTTGACTGTTGGGCTAAACATAGAACAACCTTTGAAGGATGCTTTATTAGATTTTCTGGTTTTCTGACAGCAGTGAATTTCTGTATTTCTTGATGTGTACTATAAATTTTCCATATAACACATATTCTTGATTGTCGTTCACTATTAAACGTGATTTGACTGTCGAACAAAAACCAAAAACAGACAGTGATCGCTGGCGGAGGTTTTGCTGACCTGGTCCACCTACTTTGAGTTGCAGCAGTCAACTGTTGGATTTTCCCTCTATGACTACATAATTAAATCACGTGTTTTATAAATATGACACTGTCATAATACCACTTGATGGCAACATTCTCTGTTCTACAATAAAGCTACAGTATTATACTGACATTAAATGGAAAAAATTAAGTTCCATAAATTGCCAAAGTGACAAAGAGTTGCTTGATAGATTATGTACAGAGGATACAAGGGGAAAAAAGGTCAAATAAAGTTTTTACTGGCCAAATTTTTCACATGGAGTTATGATGGTATATCTGACAATTTGTAAAGTGAGAACTTTGTGACCTTCTCAGGATGGAAACTGTCGGTGAGGGATAAAGACCAGTAGGCCGCAGTTCAAACCCCATAACTATTTGTGATGGTCCTGTAGATCTGCTGGGTCTGTTCAAGTTTAAAGTCGTATTCAACCCAAACAAAGGTTGGTTTAAGGCTTCAGAACGTTTCCCCGAATACTCTGTATATAAAAGTTCGATTTAGCTTCAGGGTCTGGAAAGTGTTTGGCTCTTCTGGTTGTCTGTGGTGTGAGTCTTCAACTCACTTGATGTATGACCTCAATGAATACTGTCCCGAAGAGTTTACAGATGGAAGTGTTGGGTTCAAGCTTTTTTTTAATTACGATTTAATTATTATAAAAGATGTCTGCGTTATAAAATAATGTATGATGATAATAATAATAATAATAATAATATTAATAATAATAATAATAATAACTATTTGCTTAATTATTTACTGATAACAAGTTGAGTCATCTTCCGCATTTGTCGATAAACTGGTCCAAACTTTTACAGACTGGTGGACAGTTTGAACAGTTCCTTTGAGCACAATTCCAAAACAGTTCAGATGGTGTATAAAATGTAAGTAAAAAAAAATGCCAATCTCATAAACCCTTATTTTCTTTTTTATTTACAATAAGAGTGAGAACATGTACCATTTTAAGAAAAGTATTAACTTTATTTTGAACTGATAGAAGCCACATGTCTCCTCCAAATAGTTGGAGGAGTATTTTTATTAATCTAATTACATTTAAAATAATAATTGTATTAATTAATTGATGATATTATGACAACTGGCAACACATACTTTGATTAACAGGTTTTTTTTTTTTTTTTTAATTATCTGAAGTTAAAAAGTTAGATAAACCCAACAGATTTAAGCTGCAGACAATGCACAATAGGTGAGCTTATGATTCTAATTTAAGGTTGATAAACCCCCCAAAATATGCCACCATGACTCAAACAGAAAGCTGAATGAGAATCCTTAAAAATATTGCATTAACTCAACTACAACAGGTTATTTAGAATGAGGTCAGTAACATAACTGGGTACAGAAAAAGCAGTAAATTTGGGAAGATGTTCACCATTATGCGAAGAAATAACTTTGTCTACAAATTGTGAACCAATTTCAAAATCATAGTACTCACTGTAAAATTCACTGACTTTGAATATCTCATCAACTGCGGTACATTATGATGTCAAATATTCCAGAAATTTGGAGAAATCTCTGTAGGGGCAAAGATGAAAAACAGTACTGGATGTGATTTTTGAGCCCTTTACAAACAGGAACAATTTTGTTATGGAAATCACTGCATGGGCTCAGGAACACACAAATGCAGGTTAAAGCTCTGCCATACAGAAGAAATCATATATGATTCAGAAACACTGCTTTCTTCTCTGGACCGAAGCACATTTAAAATGTCTTTCTCATGGAAGGCCTTGCTTATTTCAACAAGCCAATTATAAACTACATGCTTCAGCTTTTCAAACAGCAATCCTTTGTCGGAGAATAGTTGGAGTGCTGCATTAACCTGTCTGCAGTCTAGAGCTTTCAAGAAATTTAAAATGTTTGGCCTATCATTAAAAGAAAAGTACAACAAAAAACCTAGGACTGGGATGGGTTTCCACTCCCAAAAGTCTAGTAGCTGTCTCCTCAGTTCCCAGACATTTACAGACTGTTGTTAAAAGAAGATGGCATGCTACACAGTGGTAAACATGGCCCTGTTCCAACTTTTTTGAGGTGTGTTCCTGTCAAATTCAAACAACCTTGTTTTCTTTTCTTGAAATGGTCCATTTTTTCCATTGTAGTCATTTGATGTTTTCTGTGTTTTGTTGTGAAAGACGTGGGTTTATGATATTTGCAAACTTTGCATTTTGTTTTTAATTTACATTTTACACAGCATCCCTACGTGGAAGATATTAGTGTTCAAATATTCACTTACAGCTAAAGTAGACACACGAGCACAGAGAACTTCAAAAGGCTTCTGGTTTTTGTTTAACACAATGAAATATAAAGTATTCCACACACAATACAATATGAGTCTTTCTTCTTCTCAGACCTCACACTACACACCCGAGAAAGCTCCCCAAACATGTCCAGCCTCTGTGTGTGTGTGTGTGGTGTGGCAGGCCAGGGTGCTTTGAATCTCCACACTGCAGGTTTGCCCTCAGATTAAAAATTCATCCTGACAGTACACCCTGAAATCTCAAAGAAAGAAACAACTATTATTTCCACCAGAATTAACGGCACTTAGAAGTCATAACAGGTCAAACAGCTTCATGTGGCATGAAAACGGCTTCTGTGTGCAAACATGCAAATATGCTGGAAATTAGCATAATCTTTCCACATGTCCCTGAGAGCTAAAATGTACTAGTGAAACAAACTGATTCGGATGTTCAGAACAACAATTGAATAGACTGTTGGTAATAAGGAAGCCTGTATGTGAGTTCCAGTGCACAGATTTTGTGCAGATTTTATTTTAAGCTATTGACCTGTATGATTGTGAACACTTTGCCATTGTGGTTTTTATCTACAGTTCTGATGCTCCTCCTTCTCCTTCATGATGGCTGGCCAGTCCTTTTAATGTTGCTGTTTTATGCAAAAACATTTGATGTCCTTAAATTACATAAAGTTATGCGGAACATCTTATGAGTAAAACATTAATGTTTTATACACTTTTGAAACCAGCTTTCTGATATGAACAACTGTCAGTACTTATTTTAATTCCTTGTCATATAATGATGAATTGCCTGCTTTGACTTATGACAGACAGCGCTTACAGAAATGGTTAAATATATCATATAAAATTGATTGTAGGTGAACGCGAAAAGTCATAGACAGAGACTAAGAATGTACATATTTTAATTTTAAAAAATTCTTTATTCATTTACCATGAAATCCACTGAATAGTGCAGCATTACAATGGCAACAAATGGCATACAATAGTATTATTCACAAATGCTGACTAAACTGCCTTTCTCCTCCACTTGTCTCAGAAAGAACAACATTGTGGATGGAGAAGAAGCGGGCAGGCCTTCTGAATTAAAACAGTTACAATATTTAAACATTGTCTGCAAATTGAGATGGGGACTTGCAAATTTAATGGGCCAAATCTTTTTAAAAAATTAAAGCTTTGTTCAGCAATATCATTGCCCTTCCCATCTAATCTTATCTCTTGCAAATCAGATTTCCTTGTTGCAGTGATTTGGTGAAATAAAATCAGGCAGTGGAAACAAGGTGCGTCCATATTTTTACAATATGCCCACTCTTGATTTTTTATCATGGTCAGAGATAAACACATCAATTGGTGGCCTTCATTTTTTGCCAGCTTAAATATTAATTTTCTTTAAACACACTGTCGAATGCAAATGACAGCAGACATCTGAAAGTAGGGCAGAGCTGCAGCTGGCAGAGAGAGGTTGAAAAACATCTGAGAGACAGAGCAAGAGAGAGACTGAAAATAAACTGATGTAAAGCTGTCAGTCAGACAGACTGACCGATGGAAAGACAGAAATCAATCAGACTGATGAAGAACTGTATGCATATAAAAAAAACATATTCAAGTTAATGGACTCTACCACTTTACCATGTGACCAACCTCAGTGGTAGAACAACCTTTAGACAAACATTTGTGGAGTGAAAATTGACTTAGATTGCTGTTGTATTTATAGAGTGACATGAGTAGCTAACATCCCTCTAGAATACCAAGAATCAGGATTTCATTTCTAGTTAAACAGCAGGCACCTTTTGAGAGAACATGTCGCTCTCAGGTCAGGAGCTCAGTGAATTCCATCATGGTACGGCATGATAGGATCCCACCTGTGAAACAAGTCCAGTTGTGAAATTTCCTTGATTCTAAACATTCCACGGTCAGTTGTTATCAGCTGGTATTAAAACAAAGTGGAAGTGATTGGGAGTGACAGGAGCTTACGTAAAATTATAGAGCGGGGCCAGGAGATGCTGAGGCACGTAGTCACAGAGGTCACAAACCTGCAGGATCAATCGCTATAGATCTTCTAACTTCATGTAGTCCTCAGATTAGCTCAGGAAGAGTGCACAGAGAGCTTCATAGACTGGGCTTCCATGATTCAGCAGCTGCATCACCTAGTTTAGTGAAGGGGGGATTACTGTAACAGTATTAGGTATAATGTATGGTATTGTTTTTCAAGAGCTGGGCTCGGCCCCTTAGTTCCAGTGAAAGGAACCTTAATGCTTCAGGATACCAAGACAATTTGGACAATTTTATGCTCCCAACTTTGTGGGAAAGGTTTGCGGATGGCCTGTTCCTGTTCCAACATAACTGGGCACCAAGCAAGGTCCATTAAAGACATGGATGATCAAGTTGGGTATGGAAGAATATATTTAATCTGGCCTGGCCTGAGTCCAGACCTCAGACCAAAAGTACACCTTTGGGATGAATTAGAGCAGAGACTTTGAGCCAGGCCTTCTTGTCCAACATCACTGCCTTGCCTCACAAATGTGCTTCTGGAAGAATGATCAAAAATTCCCATAAAAACTCCTGCAAAGAGTGATCTGACATCATATTAAATCATATGGATTAAGAATGGGATGTCACTCAACTTCATATGTGTTTAAAGGCAAATACTTTTGGAAATATAACGTATGTTTAAATTACTGGACACTTGGCACTTAATACTATATTACTGATACCCTCACATGCAGATCTCTGACTATATTCAAAGGCATCCACAAACATTTTTTTCTGAGGTTCTTAGAAGACATTTTCGGTTTTGGTACAACACCACACTCTTAGCAAAAGCATAAAAAACAGCAGCCTCTTGACACCACAGCAGGTTATTTTTGTTGTAGATGTGTGCTTACTTTTCCCATGTAACAGATTTTTTTTTAAATTTAAATGATAAAAAAAATGTAAAAATGTCAGTGGTGTTTTAAAACACATCTTAAAACCCATTTTTATTCTTTGGCTTTCGGCCCCACAGAGATATAGGGTTTTATAGGTCTTTTAGTTTTTTTAAATGATTTTACTTTTTTTGAAAGATTCCATTTTATTTATATCTTATGTATTACTACTGTTTATTTCCAATATACAACACTTTGTGTCAACTGTGGTTGTTTTAAAGTGCTTTATAAATAAAGATGGATGGATTGAAAAAATTGTGTCTGTTGGCCACAAAAATTTAGACTTCGCTGCCTTCTTTAATGTTATCTTAATTTTTAACAATCTTTCCATTCTAAGAAACTTGTAGGATAAAACACAAACAACTCAAGCTTCTTCTTTTTGTCGCAGTTTGTGGTATCCACAGAGCTACAAATTAAAATTAATTGTGAGTTTTTTTGAAGACCATCACTAAAGTAGCATCATGTCCGTAGCCATACTGTAGCTAACATAAAAGGTCTTCAAAGCACATCCATAATAAGTCAAAATTGCAGTTTCTGGAGTGGCCACTTGAGGCTTACTTCAAAAGCGAGTCAGTTCCCTTAGATGCCCCAACGGCCCAGCTTGACAGCATGTTTAATTTTTTCTTCCTTCATAAGAGCCCTGTGAGTGAATTGTGAATTGTTTTGGATAAATTACCCATTGGGAATTTAACAGAGGCTGTAACCAATAACTACTTCTTAGAGTTAGCCGCAGAATTAGCTGGTAACTTACCTCTCCACCTTATTGTTGAAAAATGGCCACTTCCTGCTCCAAAAACAAACATGGTGGAAGTCAGTCAGTTAACACTGAGGTTTAAAAATTCTGAATCTAAAAGCCAGTGAATGATGTCATTGTGACCACAGCCATCGTTTTTGTACAGTCTATGTACATCGTGCAGTTTTGTATATACAGTCCACAACCATTGTTGCCAGGTATTGGCTGTTTGTGTATTTTAGTGGTGGATGGATCGATCCAAATATTGATTGTATCGATACCAAGTGGGCATCGGTATCGGATTGATGCTAGCCTGGTGGGATCGATTCTTTACTTTAAGTTCAGCTCTTGTTTGCAATGCTGTGGTTTCAGCAAAGACGAAACAGCCAGGTCGCCGGACTTGCCGCTCCTGTGTCAGCGCAGAGCAGGCACACTTTGCTCTCCCTCTTGTGTTTAGATGTTGCGCTGTCACGTGACGTGACTTAGACGCTTTGGGGGTTGTTAAGTTGTTTACATATTATGTATATTTTCACCAGTTGTTGTATTTGTTGTTGAGAATTTTATTTGCAATTTTTGTATTATAGTTTCTCAAAAGTACTTGTTTGTTTTAATTTGTTTACTAGTTTGCGTGCACTTTTTATTTAAGATCTTTCTAAAAAAAAAAAAAAAGGATAATAAAGCATTTTCTATTTAATTATAAACTTTGTCCTAATTATGTCCTGGGTTTTAACTATTTAATAATAAAAAAGGAAACATCACAAAAAACACTTAAGGTCATGAAAACTATTTGAGAATTCAATGACGCATCCACCTTATTTATTGAAAAGTATCGGTATCGGCGATACTGGCCTGTATTTACTTGGTATCGGATCGATACCAAAATATGCAGTATCGCACACCACAAGTGTATTTACAATAATATTAAAGTATGACATTTAGCAATATGATTGATGGGTAATAAATTAAATACAATTCTTGGCATAATGACAATGCCACGGCCTTTCATTGTGCATAAAGACAAGCACGCTGGCTGAACCTGTCGCTGGATATTAAATGTAGCTTAAGTGTATTCCACTTAGAATAGCAGACAGTGGCTTGCACCATATGGACTATGCGGTGTGTGCATGTGTGTGTCCGTATGTGTGTTTGTTTGCATCCCATTATGGGCAGTAGTGCCACTCTCATACTGTACAGTGTATGCCACGACTCCCCATTAAGACCTGTCCTGGGACACTAAACCTCCAAACACACACACACACATATTGGTCTTCATGAAATGGCTTGCCATTTTGCACTTACCATCTCTTCCTCTTCCAAGCTTAGACATACTCTCACATGCACACAAAGACACACACACATAATTATACACATACACATGAATACATGCCTCCAACACACACTGTGCAGACACAACAAGAATCATGTTATGAATGAAGGAAACACAAGGGATGGAGATAGAGGACTACACTGAATCACACACACGCATGCACACACACATATGTGCTAATGCCGCCCTCCTGCTGGCCTCTGTGGAATAGCCATGTCACAATCAAGAGGCTCCCTGGCCCTAATCTGCTTTTTAGGGGCCCGCCACAAACACTCATCTGCATAATCGGGACGACAAGTGTGGAGAGGGTGAAAGAGCAATGCAGGGAGGGAAGGGAGGGGGAGGATAGAAAGAGGATGGATGAAGGAGGAAAGGGTAAAGGGAAGGAAGTTACAGACCTGAGGGAGAAAAGAGTCGTGGCACCAGGATAGAAGAAGGGATAGAAAGAAACAAAACTTGAGAATGAAAAGACCCTAAAAATACAGCAAGGAGGAAAGAGGGCTAGAAGCAGGCTAACTCAAGTTGGAGGAGGAAAACAGGACTGTTGCGTGGTCCTGATGGAAAGAAGGCCAGACTAAGTCATAATGTGTGCATGCGAATAGAGGAGAATGAGGTGTGTCTCAGTTATTGGGTATGACAGTCACACCTGCCGCCCCACCTCACCCCTCACCTCTTCCCCCTCCTTTTGCTTCCCTCTCCCATCAGGAGTCATTAACTACCAACTGAAGGGGGGAGGCCATTTTAAATCCTCCCGTCCTACTTACTCTTTCCCCCACCCTCTGCCTCCTCCTTATTTTAAATAAGACTTCCCATCTTTGTCCTGCTCACATGGTTCTTCTTTCATTTCTGTCTGACCTTGAGATAAACTCAGACTTTCTGCTAAACAAAATTTCATGCTGAGTGTTTGATTGCCTCAACGCTAAATATATTTTCAATATAGCAATTTGACTGCTAACAGCCACATAGCCTTGATGCTCTTAATTTGTTGTTAATATAAAGCAACAATGGTTAGTGGTTATCTAGCATTTGGATTTGGACACTAAAACCAGAAACCAAAGTTCTTATGAAGTTCCTTCACTGCCTTACAAGGTTTTCCTAAAGACCAAGAAACATGTAAAATGAAATGATGTTTCTTAAAAAGGCAAAAATTTCCCGTTTTGCTTTGGCCTTTTTTCCCGTTTTATGTTAGATTTTGCTTGAAAAATAGTTTTGCCTAAAACTGACTCCTTAAGTTCCTTTACACATCATTTAAATGCTTTTTCTGCTGTCTTTTCCACATGCAGATGTATTCGTACGGCCCACCTTTTTCCATTTCTTCATTTTTCTTGCTCGTTGCTCCACACTTTTTCTTTCTTTTGCATATGATATGAGTCACATGCCAAGGCAAGTCCAGTGTTAAAGCGAGCCGAGCAGAGCTTGGGTTCAGGACCCCAGCCGAGGCCCGCATGCAGAGTGGGGATGAACAGGCACATCCATGGACGGGTAATTGAAGGCCCTTTAAAATTCCCACAGAGGACCAATCATGGTTTTCATCTGGGGCTACGTAGGGCTGAGAGGGGCCAGCGGGGGCCTCTTAAATTGAGAAAAGTGACAAGAAGATGTGAAGCAGCTCTGAGACCACAGGCATAAATCTGCACATGGAAAGATTTTAAAGTAAAAGTCACTATAAATTCACCTTGAGAAGTTATGTCGCTAGATTTCAACAACACAAGGTTTGTTACCTCATGTCATTTTAAACAGTTTAATAATTAATATTTATGTTAATAATAATAATTATTATTACACAAACACTGGCCAGCGGATGGAACAGAGACAGACATTAGCTCCAGATGATAAGCCAGAGCACAAGAACTGGCTTGGTTCTAGTGGTTTAAATTTCCACTCACACATCTCTCTTTAAATTTCTATTCACGAATGGTCTGATGCTTGGATGAGTGAGGTTTTTTTCCCACTTAAAACTAGCGTGGTTGATTTCCTACTTCAGTATGTATCATAAATGCAAAATCAAGAATCCATCATGACTGAGCCACATATTCTATGGTAATATTTGCTGCACAGCACTCGTAGACATGATGCATCCTAACAACTACATGCATATTGCATCACCTCGACATATGTTTTCAGGGAATATCTCTTTTATGCATTAATATATACTCTCTGGAGTGTTTGGTGTAACAGGGCATGATGAGTGATTTAAGCACAATAAAACAATCAAAGGGAACCACATTAAAGTTCAGTGATGTTTCTGAGATAGACAACAATAGGGGTATCCTCACAAGGTAGAAGGGCTCAGGGTGAGGAGTGGCCTAAGGCGGAAAAAAATTGGCTTATGGCAGACCAAGTGTTGCTGATTTAATTCAGTGGCAGAAAACATACAATATTTGAAGATTCAAGGTCCCAAGAGGATGAATCCTATTGCCACCGGTAATCCTCTCATTTGTGGCTCAGAATTAAACCTCTGTCTTGATTAAAATAAAAATTAGTTTCAGAAGTGTATCATATATATAAACTTTGGTAACAATGTTTTTGTTTTTTGCTGTCAGCATCAAGTCACCATTTATCTAACACTTTGTGTCTATTCAGGGATTTAGGGTCGCTTCCCATTTGAAGTGTAAGCAATTCAGATCCCAGACCAACCCCCAAACTATGTTACAGACCAAAAGGAACATATAACGTATAAGACTATTAGATTCCACCCAGCTGCTGTATTTGAAATAAGCTGTAAAAGATACTCAACCCAGTTAGCAGATGAAAGTACACTGGAGCACCAGCTAAGCCAAATTAGCTACAAATATCCCATCTGAACCTATGGCATGTCATTTTCCTAATTCCTTTTTTAGTCTTACAAACCATCCACCATACCAACACAATTTCTATTACGATCATATCTTCTGCTATAATTACACATTTCTAAAGAGAATAGTTCAACTAGGCTAATAAATACACACTTGAATGTATAAGAAGTTCTGGTAACTCCTAATTTAGCTAATAATTAATTAAAAAGAACATATCACGAATGAGTATGTAATGCATTCGGGATCACTCCTCGCAATCACATGTCATACTACAGGTGGAGCAAACAGTGACCTAAAGAAATTTTCAGACTGCCATTCTAACCCAACTTGTCACTGGCGTGCCACGCAGAAATGTCGCTTGACCGACATGGACCGTGCTCTCCATGAGCCACAAACCCCTCCTCAACTACTCCTCCAGCTCCTCCCTCTGTGGAAAAAGTTGCATTGCATGTTAGTGAGGGATCGGTGAGTCAGTGTGTGCATGTGTATTTGTGTGTGTGGTGTGTTGCACAAGCTGGGAGTGAGGGGTGGCGTTGGGAGGGTGTTTCCCCAGCGGGACGCATTAACAAGCCCATCCAGTTAAATGTAGCCCCTGCATTACCTAATGTACCGGCCCTTCTCCAGCAGTGTAGGAGACAGCTGCATCCATTATTGATCAGATGGAGCTTCGCCTCTGAAGCTGGAAGCCTGGTGGAGGGAGAGAGATGGAGATGGAGAAAAGGGGGGTGGGGGGGGCAATTGGGAGGAGGGTAGAGAGGGAGAAGATTTGTTGTGAAAGGGAAATGACTCAAAGAGATGATTAGGATTTTGCTCTCATCCCGCTGCCTTTATCACTCTGTCTTACCACATCTTCTCACTCTCTGTCGTCCTCAGTTGCGTCTCCTTCCTACTCATCTTCACTTCCTCCCCTCTACTCTTTCACTTCCCATCCATCTGTCCATGCTTCTCTTTTCTTTTAGAGATGATTTGTAAGCATCAATCATATCTCGTGCTGCCTCTATCCCTGCTGACAGTGGCTTGGCGTCAGTCGCATCATCATCCACATTATCCTGACCATGTTTTCTTGTAATCTCTCTATCTTTCGATCATTCAATCGTCCCTCGCTCCATCATCTATCCCTCCAACCCTCCCTGGCGAGATCGGCTGGGAGGAGAATTTGAATTTCACAGAGTTTATGGAGAGGGGGAGTTTGGGCTTCTTATTCCTCTCTCTTGCCGTATTCATTGTTTGTCTTTCAGTCTTCTGAATTTTTGTCTCTCTGGATTATTAAGTAGATGCTGTCATTCAAGCCAGGAGCTCAAAATAAGCATCCGCCTAAGATCTTTGGCTTTGCCATCAGCTGTATTTACAGCACAGTGGTATTCTGACCTCTGGCCAATTTGATTCATTATGTCTATCTTCATAACAGCTGTCCTAGACTGGACTCATTTGGCCTGTAGGGTCACTCTTTTAAGTACAATGCTGTATAGGGTTATATGCACTACATTAAAAAAATACAATAAAAGCTTCAACAAAACATCATATGTAGAGACCAATCCTGCACTGTTTTAACAATCTGGGAACTCACTGCCCATATTTCAGGTCATCCAGTTTCGCCAAGACAGAAACCAGAAAGTGTCTGGTACCAAAAAATGTTGTCTTGCCTACAGTTTCTATTAATTTGTTTATGAAAATTAGCACTGCCTCAGTCACATGTAATCATCTGATGATGATTCAGTCCTTTCAAGTGATAGATGGAAACAACTGTCAGGAGCACAAAAACAGAGTCAGAGTCCATTTGGCCATTAGGTAGTCATCACCTTGCTAACAGTGTATTGGTATTTATTAACGTGTTTGCCAGCTTCATTGTCTATGTATAATATTGTAACTGTACATATTTTGAACAGTACAGTGTGTGTGTGTGTGTGTGTGTGTGTGTGTGTGTGTGTGTGTGTGTGTGTGTGTGTGTTTGTCTCTGCCTTTGTATGAACTAGAGTTGACCAGGGGGAAGGCTGAATTATTGATGGGAATTTCAGTGCAGAATCGTGAGACAGTTAGCTTTAATTTCCCATTTACTTAGAATAGTGAGAGACAACACTGTGCTAACTAATCAATACAACACAGTGTAGCAATACACACTATGACCTGCAGATGAGGACCGCTGCAAATGTACTAACAGACACGATTCAGAATAAAAACATCCTCCACAACATGGAATTGCAGTACACACTACTTCTGTATGCGACACTGGCTGAATTTCTCACATAGATAAACACAGCTTACTTCATTATTCATACTGGCTACTTGTTGGTTAATCCAGGCATTTGTGTTTTGTAATCAGGGTATTTTTCTTCCCAGATGAAAACACCGGGCAAATGTAAAACTTGTAAATGGACTAGTTCTTATATATTGCTTTGGTGTTCTTCTTGAGCATTCAATGCCCTTTACACACCATACCTCATCTATTCACACCCAGTCATACAAGCACTTTTTTCTACATGATACTTAGACATGCAGACAAAGAAGCCAGGGATCAAACCACCAACCTTCCACTTATTAGAAGACCTGCTCTTCCTCCTGAGCCACCACAATTGTAAGGTACCTGTTACATAACGTCAATTAGACACAAAAATTTGTTTTCTGGTTATACGTGTGCACATAGTGGCAAAGCAAAAGTCAAATAAATGGTAAATGGCCTGCATTTGTATAGCGCTTTACTCAGTCCCTAAGGACCCCAAAGCGCTTTACACTACATTCAGTCATTCACCCATTCACACACAGGCAATGGCAAGCTACATTGTAGCCACAGCTGCCCTGGGGCGCACTGACAGAGGCGAGGCTGCCAGACACTGGCGCCACCAGGCCCTCTGACCACCACCAGTAGGCAAACAGGGGTTAGTATCTTGCCCAAGGATATTTGGCATGCAGCCAGGAGGCAGCCTGGGATCGAACCACCGACCTTCTGATTAGTGGCTGACCTGCTCTGCCACCTGAGCTACAGCCACCCGTTTGCTTACAGCACCTGGTATTCCCAGGCAGTTTCCCATCCAAGTACTAAACAAGCCCAACCTTGCTTAGCTTCCGAGATCAGACGAGATCGGGCGTTGCCAAGGCGGTATGGCCGTAAGCTAATATTCTGTCCTGAATTACTGTTTCTATCTAGCTTCTATCTATCTGCTTTATTCCCTTCTCACACAAGCTGTAGTAAGTGTGTGGATTCAGCTGATCTGTGGAAGTATGTGGGTCGTCTCGTCTGTACCAACAATTAGCTGTGTTGATGTGCAGAACCTTTGGGTGACAGAAGCTAAAATGGTCAACCATCTGTTTCAGGCAGATGATGGGTTATGGTACTGCATTATAAAGGAAAATTCACTTTAATTCAGTTTTTATACATTCAGGTAGTTTTTTGATTTTTTTTAACAGTAAACAATTAAAGAGTGAATTTCAGTGTATAAATCATTGCTGTTCCATGAAAATAAGGCTTTAATTCTTGTAAAACCCTCGCTCCCTCCACCTTCTCCTTCTTTCACTGTATTGATCTCTACCTGAAGTCGGACGATGATCGGAGCTGCTACGCCTCAAAGAACAATTAATTGTGCATGTGATCGATGTTCATCCAGAAATCAATGGACACTCGACTCTTCTCTCTGTCTGTTTGAATATATCAGGGTTTGTGTGTGCATGCTTGTGTGCATGCTTGTGTACACCGGGTTAAAGGGGACATGAAATGCTGCACATATAAAGGCTAATTTACACTATTGGGGGATTATGTTGAAAGTCTATAAAAAGAGGTGGGCATTTTTCCGTGTGACTCACCTACAATGAAAAAATCTAGGGTAACATGTTTTAGCTTCTTAAAATATGTTTGTTCAGCATGTGACTACAGCTGAAAATAAACTCTAAGTGGTTCATCAACAAACAGCTGTATGTAAGATATAGATATCTGCTTTTTATTGAAAATATATATCAATTTTATTGAAATATATCAATAAAATTGAGTGTTTTTTTATGATCCAGTAAAGACCAAGGAATTTTTGGGTAAAAAATTATTACATTCATACACTATATACTGCATGTAAATGAGTGTGTGAATGAACAAATGTGGCATGTATTCTGAAATGCTTTAATTACATGGCACAGCTGACAAATTCACAGATCACCCTTTTGAGTATTTAATAGAAAGCTCTGAAAAGTTGCTTTATTGTCACATAGTTTATAATTTACCAGTTTATATGAACACTTGGCAAAAAAAACAAGAAACTTCTTAAATCCAATGCAATCTGTCAAATCCTTACCTGAAGGTTTCAGTGTTCAGTTTTTAATGATCTCTTGTGATGTTTCTTCACTTCTTTGTTTTTTCTGTCCAGCCAAGTTGATTTTAGGGAACAGAAAACACATGGGTCAAAGTAGAACACAAGTAAACTCATTCAACAACGTGCTCTTGCACAAAAAACACTTACTGAGATTAAGACAAGTGAAAAGCAGACTTGCTGATACGGTTCGCCCGCTGTAGAAATTTTTCCAGGCCTGCTGCTTCTTTTTTTGCCCTCCACTTGTCCATTTTTCTCAAATGCAGACAAATCTGCTAAGTATTTTTATGCACAAACCCACAAAAAACAGACACATTCGTAGATGCAGTTGTGGGTACAAATACACCAACTCCGTCTCCGTGCTGCTAGTCTTTCTTTGTTAGGAGGTAAAATCAATCATCCATCCTCGCGGATGAGACAGTTTGTAGAACCACAGAGCAACCTTGGAATTTTGTTTTCTCCATTAGAGCTTTGTTTTTTCTTCAGTTTTTATGGTTTATATTTCAAAACTACTCGATGGATAAAGAAACTCTGTAAGGAAACAGAAAAACTAGACACACAAATAAAGAAGGATGTGAGGATTACAGATCTTCAGTGTGTCTTGAAAAAGTTTTTCCTAAATTAGTAAAAGTTTGAGTACAGCAAGAGCAACTCGGTAGGTCAGATTTAAAAACTTAACCACAATAATATTTTTGGGACTTCAAGAAAAGTAGTAGTAGTAGTAGTAGTAGTGGTAGTAGTAGTAGTAAACATGATGCAGACCTTTGTTTCCTTTGCAAAAGCCCAACATCCACGACACCTACTGCTACATTACTTTAGTAACGTACGGTAGTCTGCAGAAGTCTTGAGCCACCCTTCATTTTTTCCTTATATTTTGCTAGACAATTGGGGAAAAAGGTCCAGTGATTTACTGAATCTTGTACACACACACACATAGATATACAGTATATAATCAATCAGATTGAAAGTCAGTATTTGGTATGACATTCTTTATTCTTCAGGAGCAACTTGTCTGTATTGACAACAATCCAAAAATTAAAATTTTGGAATTATGACTTCATCAGACCTGTTTCAGCTTATTTTCAATCCAGTTCTTGTGTGACTTTACGTAACTAAGTCTTTTCTGCCAGTTCACTTTCCCTAACAATGGTTTCTTCACAGCCACCTTCGCACCGAGTCAATGTCTGAGGGTTCAGTGAAGTGCAGATGGATCACTTCTAGGTCCAGATGTAGCTCTCTGTCATGGTCCCCTGGGTCCTTGCCATACAACCTGCTATTTTTGTTGTGTTTTGGTATATGTCTTCATTCTCCCTTTTTCCTGGATTTGTGTGTGTGTGCTGGTCTATGTGCATTGTCTGGACCTGAGGAGTTTCCCGCCTTCAAGCTTGCACACCTGGTGGCAATCACACACCTGCAGTGGATCAGTCTTTACTGGGTTGTTCCCCTGAAAGCAGTTAGTGAAGCACTGTGCCGGTTCTTGTTTGCATTCATTGCAAAGTTATATCCACCATATATATATATTCATGTATTCACTATATTCATGTCTGTCTCTGAGCAGGATTTGGAAATTGCATGTCGAGTGGTGAACTGACTCTGGAGTGGATTTTGAAAAAGTGACAGTCTGGATGGAAGGAAGCCTTGTGGAGACTGCATCTTCCAGCTGCTTAGACCTTTTTGAACTGTGTTTTTGCTGTTCACTGTAAATAAATGCACTATATTTACTGGGAGTCCTGTTTGTGAGTCTTGCCTATAAATAGGTCACCTTGACACTCTCAGGTTCTGTGTCAGATCTTTGAATTTCAGATGCTGGTCATCTGCACATTACTCACCATGCGGAGAGCATTTAAATATTACAGGAACATCTGGCTAATTGGTAGCAAGCTATATAGATAAAATTAGTGCCTCAAGACTTAAGTGAAGAAAGAAGAAATGACTGAAAATAATTCAGAGCAAGTACAGTCCCTGAAACGTTGAAAATTTGTGATATTTTCTTATTCTTATGTAGGAAATCAAATCTTCTTGTTTTAAAATATGCAAACCAGCTTCGTATCAATAGGATATTCCTTATATTTTGTACAGTGACATTTCATGTGAAGTTTTTAGTCCCGTAATGGAGGCAAGAGGAGATGAACAAGAAACTAAAACCTAGGAGAGAAATGGAAGAGACTAGATGAGGAGGAGGAGGAGGAGTGCAAGGCCACCCAGCTGAGTACCCTCATGAAAAAGTAAACGGGAAATCTTCACCCAGGATGGGGTGCTTTCCTCCTGCCACCCACCAGCATTGGAGTGTGGGAGGTTCGTAGAGCAGGGGTGCCCACTTTCCTGCCTTGCTAGACTGAGGCGAACTTCAACCGGCCCCGATGGGCCAAAGTCAGACTGAGAGGATGGATCGAGAGATAAATTTTTGATTTGGGAAGTGAAAAAATGATAAAAAATACATTATAAAAATACATGATAGCACTATAGAGCCTTGCTTTAAAAACATGCTTTCAACAGATGAAATGAAATTAAAAAAAATTCCAAGACTAATTTTTAACTAACCTCAATTTTCAAATTACACACCTCAAAGCAAACACTGCAGTTAGATTTTGTTCCACAGTGCAAGTCTTCCCAAATGATATTTAACTTGGTCATTTGCACGCCATGACATGAATACGCAACTAATTAATTAATTTCAGCTTTATTTGGGATGAGGATGATGATGGGAGGATGGATGATGGACCAAAGGATTAGTATAAGCGAGGGCAGATATATTAAGGAAAAAAAAGTTGAAGGATTAAGTTTAAAAAAAAAACAAAAAACTCATCTAGTGCATGGGAGATGTCCGTGGCCAGACGACATCAAGTTAAATATTAATGAAATGTAACATTTTTGCAGTGAGGTAATTTTTTTTTCCTCGTCTTGGTCATAGTGGTAGCAGGTGTGTTGTCACCTCCTGAAAAACTCACAAGATTTACACACACACATACACACAGCACTTATATTGGTCTAGACAGGACTGAGTCAGACGTGCTGTGTGAGTGTGTGTGCTTATGGAGGCCATTTGCAGGTAGGAAAATGAACACGCTGGGGCACTCAGTGGGCAGCTGCAGCCTTTCAGTGTGAGAGATGCATGATGCACCCCAAGCTGTCAGCAGAGCAGGAATGAAAAGTGTTTCTCTTTTTTGAAAAACAATGTGGTGACACTGAGAGGTAATTTCAATCATCTTAGATTTTAGAATGAACAATATTCCTCTTTTCTGCTTCACCATGCATTTTATTGATCACCAACCCATGTTTTCATCTTACATGATGTTTATATTTTAAACACATTCTGGTGCTTTCTGAACTGAAAAATCTTGACTGTGCAAATTAGCAACTATTACGATTGTGCACTTTTATTTTATTTATTAACTAAAGTATAACTAATCAGTTTTTTTCTAGCAATTAACCTAACCTTAAATGCAAAATACAAACTTCCCAACTAGAATACCGACCTTGCTGAGAAGCTTTCAACTTACCCCACTACTCGCTCTCCAACCTTTTAATTCACAGTAGTGTCATTAGTGTTCTTTATAAGAGGATGTTATCTCGCTGATGCTGTACCTGGTATATCAAAGGAGACCTCAATCCCAGCACCAACTGGCACAACAGTAGTATTTGCCACCAGAGGACATGAAGGACAGCTATGTCACTAACAGTTCAAGACATGCCCATCAACATATGTCTGATGGCAGCCATAAGCAGTGGCCCTATAGTTTCAAACAACTCTTAGCTTGTTATATATTGTATAAAGGAGCTATATAAACTATTCTTAAGAGACTATAACATCAGCTTTGATCAGTAACTTAATCAGAACTCACCACAACAGGCGACCAATGAGGTGCTTGACTCAGAGTCTCTCAGAGTCATTGTTGTACTTTGCTCTTGCGTCTTCATAACATGTAGAAGGACAAAGTCTGTAATAACTTACCCAGATCCCAGCAGTCCCTCAAACATTACCACTTTGTCCGAAGCTGATGCCAGAGAAATGTACAAGGTGTGCTTTGCCGTCAGCAAGGCTGTTGATATCTAGCATTGCCGGGGGCAGTGCATTAATGCACCAACACCTACTTGGCTTATACAAAGCTTAGGATATGAATTTGACTTCTTGACTCCAGTTTGCTAATCCTTTCACTCCACTTTTCACACTGAAAGATTTTATTTTAGAGGCTACAGAGCTTCTTCTTCCATATCTGGTCTGGTGAAACCACCCAATGCACCCTAGACAAACACAATCTTTTTATTTTATTTGTGCTTATTTGTACCCAAACAGTTCATGTTTGGGTCAAATGAATAAAATGCAGAAAAACGAAGGGTAGGGGGCAGATATAAATGGGATAGTGGCTTAGACGAAGTAATGAGGCTGCTGTTTGAGAGAAAGACTTGATCCAAAGAAAGAAAGAATAAAATGGTGGTGAGAGAGACAAAGAAAAGGAAGAGAGAGAAGGAGGACAAGGCCCACCACACTCAGCTACAGGAAAGACTGCAATTAATAATTTACATCATCTGTCACTGTGCGCTCCAGTGGACCACTCAACAAACAGGACCCATAATTTAAGGCTAAAACATACACACCCACTTACACGCATATATGGCTGGCACACACACACACACACACACGCGCGCGCGCGCACGCACACACAAAAAAAGAATGTATGTACAGATTTGCATCAAAATACACATGCATAAATACGCATACTTGCGTGCAAGAAGTTGCACACCCACACATCCGACACTGCAGCTCACCCATTCTTCTCCAGTCCTTCCTGCTGAACTTCTGGCTACAAGCAACACAGCAGAGACCAAACGACAGCTCTGAAACCATCTTCTCTCTTTCTGTGTTTCATATCCCCACCCAGACCTCTGTCTCTCTGAGTCAACATTCCAGGAAGTGTTCTCCTCACAGCCCTGCTGCCTTTTGTCTCTGTGGCGGCCATGTTAAATTTATGCAGTGTATGTCACCACTAGCTAGCACCCGACAGTAAATATTTGATACGTTTCCCATCGCTTACGGAAATTCCCCCAAGCATTGGATTAAACCTGTTTGGGGCAGACCCACTGCGTTAGCCACCATGTTATATTTACAACGTTTGTTTTGGACAGTAAAAATCCAGTGAATACCCATGTGGAAAGTCACAATTGATCTGGTGGGTCTGCACCTAGTTATTCCAACAGAGGTATTTTGAATATTCTAGTTTTGTTTTCTAAGTCATGGGCTAGTTCTAGAGTCATAGATATAATAATACATTGTAATTCATTAATCTCAATTTGTCATTACTAAGAGTTGTCCGATTGTCTGATAAATCCCAAACTGACAATTCTGTAGCAAGACAAGAAAGGAGAAACTATTTACTTTTAAAACAACTTCACTTCTCTGTTACATGGACTCAAGTCTTGGCTGTGTTGGTATGACTCCCCTGTTCTACCACATCTGCTGGGGTGTGGGGTTGTCATGATACAAGAATCATAAATCATAAACTTTATACATACTCAATGCATGTATTGAGTATTTCCCATTGTTAATAGACCTCTCTGCATTGAATCATACTTGTTATTAATCTCTGTCTCTCTTCCACAGCATGTCTTTATCCTGTCTTTCTTCTCTCACCCCAACCGGTCGCATCAGATAGCCCCGCCCCTCCCTGAGCCTGGTTCTGTCGGAAGTTTCTTCCTGTTAAAAGGGAGTTTTTCCTTCCCACTGTCGCCAAAGTGCTTGCTCATAGGGGGTTGTATGATTGTTGGGTTTTTCTCTGTATGCATTATTGTAGGGTCTACCTTACAATATAAAGTGCCTTGAGGCAACTGTTGTTGTGATTACATTTACGTTTTAATTACATTTAACTGATACAAATAACTAGTAAAATACTCTGTTTTAAAATGGTTTTTGATACCACAGGGACAAAAAAACGACAAAATTAATGGGCTTGTTTTATATATATATAAAATATAATTAGATTTACCCACCTTTGCCAACATGTGGGATGTAGAAATTCTGGAGTAAGAAAAAGCTTTTTATAACTCATTTAGTACATTAGCAAGGAAAGCTGTGACGATGATGGAGAGGGGACAGCCAAGTGCAGGCTCAGCAGCACTTTCCGATTAGCATCTGTAAGAATGTCTGAATGTAATAGAATTAACCTGCTGCTTTGCCCATACTCCACTTTCGTTTTTCAGTCATATTTTGTTCACCCTTTGGATTGACAGTTAACCATGTCACAAACTGATATTTTTAAAAAAAAACAGGAAGTAGGCTGATGTATCTGGACTTACAAGCAACAGTTTTTTCATCATTCTTTCTCCATCTCAGCAGATATTTTACCAACAAAAGGACAGCATTTAAAAAATATATATATATATATATATAAATGCTGACGAGATGATATAAACAAGTGTCTCCACTTTAGAGCGCACAGAAGTCCAGGCATGAACTTTTGCGCACGCACCCGTGCACGTTCAGACACGTTTGTGTTGCAAGCACACCCGGATCATCAAGTTACACACCCCTGAACACAAATGTTTGTTGGCCCTAGTCAACTTGTTTTGATGATCACACCATTTTTCTTCCTTCAGCAATGAGAAACAATATGTGTAATGTAGGTTTTCACATGCACACGCACATCTGTTGCTGTTTTCTTCCTCTCCAAATATTTAAAGTCATTAACATCTTTTAACTCTTTTGCATCACCATAGATGTTGGGGAGATCACTTTGTGATTATTATTGTTGTTGGGTTAGTTCTTAGTTGCGCTGCACTGCAGCATGTGATTAATTTCATCAATGGAGCAGTGATTGACAGCCTATCGCCATTAAGCTATTGCTGGTTTTTATGTTTATGTAAAAAGTGTCATTGCCATTAACTTTGACCATCTGTTGATCTCTAGCATCATCATCCATCAGCACAGCCCTAATGTGTAATGGTCCTGGCTATGCATCGATGTGATTGGCTGGTTTGACAACTGCACGAAGCAGGTGTATAGGTTTGAGATAAAGTGTGTGTTGATAAATGGTATGCTGTGAGTGGCATCAAAATGATAATACACTAATACTAAAAATACAAGCAATAGTGACTTTAAAGCAATGTGTAAAATACATAATTCATTATGGATTAATAAGTGATAATCATAGCTTATATTGCACCAGCAGAAGGTTATACTGACTGAAACCGTTGACTCAAATCTTTACTCTGCAGAATGAGTCATTGTACATCCATCACTATGCGAGTCATCAAATGTTTTTCTTTTTAAAAACACAGAAACATAAAACAGGGAACAACAGTAGAAGAAAAAAGTAGAATAAAAAAGAGAAATCAGACTTTTAAAATATACATGCCGACTGTCGGCTTGAGAAACCACCTGAGTCTAACACTAAATTTCATCATGTTAAATGACATCATCTAAATGACATCATGTGTGGTAAAAAACAGGCTCGTAGCTAAAAGAAGGGAACTGGTGTCAGAGGCTGAGAAGTGATTTCTCAGGCTGTAGTCATACTCTGAATAGTTTATGAACAGCTTGGCAGATAGAGTCAAACTGTCTGTCCGGTGGTTTTTACAGCAGGGAGAAGAGATGTGAAAGAGGCGTTTGGGCAACAGATTCTGTGGTAAAAGAAGAGAAAAGTTGTGAGTACATCCAATGTGAATATATTAGAACTTGCCTCTACATTTTATCTCCAGCATCACACCCACAGAAACTAATTGTTTAGCATTTTCGCAATTACACATTGAGGTATTCTTTTATCCAGTGTCTTGTATATAACCTAAACATACATTAATCATAGTGTTGCAATCCTACTTTTCCAACAGTAAGTAGTGACTTTTTAAACATAGGTTAGGATTAAGATACCAAATACTTGATTTATACCATAGGAAATTAAATATGTACATAAATAAATACTGTGTTTGAAATCGATCACTTATTCCACAAGAAAAAGTTTAAGATTTTGGGTCTTCTGACTCTTGAAGAAACTGCTAATATGTAAAGACATAAACTTTTTTCTGAAAACAGACAATATTTGTCACTTCAAATTAAAAGTCACAAAATTGGGGAAAGGGGAGTGGGGGATAGGAGGAAATATAATGAAAGAATTTATATATGTATTGCCCACTTCTGCACTTGTAAGAAAAAACAAACATATAGCATCTGGAACACAAAAATTAGAAAAAACACAAATACATAAATCAAAAATCTTCAAATGTGCAAATGTGCAGGAGGCAGACGGAGATGGAACCAGGACAACTGCACAATTCACAGCTCCCAGGAGCACAGAAGACCTGAGGTCCCACATCGCTGTGACATCTGTGGGTCCATTGAAGCAGGAGAAGGAGGGAGGCCCCAGATGTGGTACAGTGGGGTACAGTGACTAAGGCCTCAGTCACACAGGCCTAGAGACATGTCAGTGACCCACTGGCAATAACTGGTCGCTCTGGTAAAATGTGCATTCCCCAACCAATCAGTGAGTAGTAGCTAAAGGTTACTGGCTAACTGGTGAAATCAGCCTCAAAGAGGGTGCTGCAACAAAAACCTACTTGTGATAGGTCTGTTTGCTAGCAGATTGCTGTAGTTGCCTGTAGTTCACATGCAGGAAAACACTTCTTGGACTGCCTTACTGCTGTGGATCAACATATTTCAAAAGGCACAACTTTTACTTTGATTATTCATAGTTTCTGGTTTGCATTAGAGAACAATATGATCAAATCCTTAGCTGAGTTGTCATCTGCTGTACAAACTATGGGAGACCGTGGCAGGCCTGCTTACAACCAAAGCAACTGCAGGAGAGTTTTGGTGAGGTGCCTTTTTCATGCTACAGACTCCTAACAATCTCTATATACTATGCACGACCTGGTTGCACATTATACACTTTTCTGTAAGGAGCAGTGGTTACCAGTGGGCTCAAGGTGCATGGAGGGAGCTCGAACTGTTGGTTGCCAGATAGCTGTTAACTGGTCTCTAGAGTTGTTATTAAATGACAGCTTCTGTATTTCCGTCTAATATGTAGCAGCTGTAAGAAAGTTGACATGTAGAGTTTGCTGTTGGAAATAAAAATAAAAAAGTTTTACAGATGTTGCTTGGCAGCAACAATACTTCTTCCCGGTTAGTCTTCCCTTTTAAGATGATCTGACAAGGGGAAGTTGAGTCTGTGATAGAGCTCATTTGATGTTAAGAACACAACTTTCCTCACAGCAGTTCCCACCTCACATCCTCCGTCTCTCTGCTACGTGTCTGGTGTGGTCTTGATTTAAATGTTTCCAGGATCAAAAGATCAGAAGAATTAAACAGCAAAGGAATCAGTGAGTGTGAGCTGTCATACAACATAGCAGCACAGTAAAGACTTTCATAGCCTCAGGTCAAACATACAATTCAAGAATGCCTGTAGCGCAAACAAGCAGCATCAAAGGCTTCTCTCATAATGTTGTGTTTGCAGTATCTTTCATAGTATTGTTTTTTTCTTATTCTTATTCTTATTATGTGTACATATTAGATTCATATAGCAGTATGCATCAGTTCCCATCTTTCACTACAGAATAAATGCAATTATTGTTTTGATTTAGAAATGTAATCCAAGCAGGGAAACAGCACTCAATCATCTTTACCATGACATAAACTATAAAGTTGTGATTATTTGAGGAGCAGGGAGGGAGCATAAAATATTTTGGGGGCAAGTCCTAAAACTTTTAAAATATTTTTCATGAATTTCATACATTTAGTTTTTCTATTTAAATCCATTGTTGCCATTGAAACTGCAGTTATGACACTCACCCCACTCAGTTGATTAGAGATTGTGTCTTGCTGTTCTTAAGTAGCTCTCTCAATGTGACATGAAGAAGGCTGCTGGGAAGCAAGATTTACATTTCGAGTGCAGTATCAGTTGGAAGCTAGCTGGTGAACATGGCAGGGGATTTAGCTGTTTTTATCAATGATTTGATGGGGACAAAAATAACCTAATCTGTTTCTGCAAGGCGTGTAAAGTATAATATTGATCGCAATGCAGTCTTTTGCAAACATCTTTACTGTTACTTTTATGTTTTAGGACCAGATGTAGCCAACAGCGCATTGACAGCATGTGAGCACAATCCCTAAATAGCCCTGATAGGTGTGGTTAATTTTGCAGGTGATTTACAAAAGATGCACTGTTTTCTAAACACAGGTGAAGTCAGTTTACTTAAATATAACATGCCTAACCTGCCAAGAGCCGCCCAATCTACTGCGGATTCCAATGTAGCTGTAAACCGAGCGACAATATTTTGACATCATGTTGTGTAGCGTTCTTGTAACTTACATTTTTACATTCTGTCAAGCAATAAAAACAAACAAATGCCTGATTATCAACATTTTATTTCTATAGTCTGGTGGTGTATACAGTACTGCCATTATTTTTCTATGCCAGTATGTTTATTAAAAGAAAAAAAGATTGTCATATTTCTCATGTACTGTCAAAGTGCATGCAGCTGACTTTGGTTCCATCACTGATTACAGTCATGTGTTGAGCACAGCTCATGAAATCACTGTGAAACTCTTGTGCCCTGTCTGTGTTTAATTTGAGAATAATACAATGCAAAAATGTGTTTTTAAAGTTTTTTAAGGTAAATGCATTGATCAGACTGAAGACCATCCAAAGCCTGGTGATTTTCAGGATGATTTTAGGGTCCAAAGACAACATGGTCATTCCTCTGCTCTTCAGCCATTTCACCATGAACCCCTTTGTTCAGGAGCATGAAATTTTTTCAGTTTGGGGATTCCAGGTCATCTCTGAGGTCATTGAGCAAATTTAGAATTAGGCAGTGTTTTGATCACATCTTTGTCTCTAATTCCAAATAATTTGACACAAGTGGAGAGATGACTCACTCTTCTGGCACGAGCTCTTAAATTTCTGCACACAGTAATGACTGCTACTATGTACGCTCAAAAATATAATTGATTTAAATAATCCCCTCCCTATCTTTTGTGCCTTGATAAAGGAACATCCAGAATTGCATATGCAAGAGGATCAGTTGCAAAAGTCTTACTTCCCACCTCTTGTCAGCGCAGTCTTGTCAGACTGACAGTGCTGTTTTTTATGCCAAAACCCAGTTTGTGTCGGTGCTTCACGTTAGCAGATCTGTCCCTTATTCAATAATACTCAAAATGTAATAAATAAAGTAATTAAAAATAATAAAACTACTACTATATATTGTTTCACGAAAGTCATATTTATGTCTTTTATGATATTTGAGACTTAAAACTGTATTTGAAGAGCAAAGTTTTGGCTCAGGTGTTACACTCCATCATCCCATTCGGTTGTATTTACTGTAATCTGGAGATCGGTGCAGTGGTGAGTGACTGACAAGTTTCTTCCTGTGAACATGCAGGAGATGGAATCACACATTCGAGAACAGATGAGGTGTGAAATTGAAATGTTTTGGGTTTGTGAGCGTCACTGACCTTGCCTTTGAACACGATCGCTCTCAAAAGCCTTGTTCAAAATTAAAATATGCATTTCAATTTCTGAATATTCTAATGATACATGAAGGCCACATTGCCCTCTATGTGGGAAGAAAAAAGCCTTTCACATTTTTCCCATTTTCCAATCTGTGCTTAACTTTCAATTCAGTATGTAATTATTCTTGCTGTCTAAAGAAATCTTCAGGTGTCCAGAATATGTATAATTTGTAAGCAAAGGGTTAAATTTTCCAATTCTATTGATAAGTCATATGTAGCAGGCTTGGAAGTAAACAAATCGTGGAGGGCCAGAGAAGAAACACATCTGCTAAAATGTAATCTCTAAAGGTATTCATATCATTTTTTTTAAATTATTTGTATCTTCATTTGCAGATAGTGACATAAAAGTTCTTTTACTGTCCAATTCTGCATTAAAAGTACCGTTACCTTACATCTGTATATTATGTTCACATCAATAGGAGTGCTATATAGAAACTTAGGCTAAATATTTATGTTTGTTTCTTCAAAGTGGTTTTCTTTCATGTTACTGTTACGGTCGATTTCTTCCATTGCAGTACCCACACTCCTCTCCCTCTGGGTAAGTATGTGTTGGTTTTTTCTCTTTTCTTTAAATGCACAACTTTGTTGAGTAAGGCTTCAACTGAAGTCACACTTTAGAACATAACTTTAGAAATACATATTGCCTTACAGCACATGTGTCAAAGTCAAGGCCCGCGGGCCACATCCGACCCGGCGTACATTTATATCCGGCCCGCGAGATCATTTTATATAGATGTACTATTATTGTTATGCATGGCCCGGCGATATGAGGCGCTAATAATATACAAACTACAGATCCCATAATGCAGCGCTGCAGCCTCCTTGCTGAACGCCAGGCTAACTGGGAACATTCCTGCTTGCCGCTCACAATGGTGGAGAGAAAAGTTTATTCTGAAAGCAGAGCCTTTCAGCGCCAGTGGGTGACTGAATATATGTTTACAGACATTGCTGGTAAACCCGTCTGTCTTATTAGTGGAGCTAATGTGGCTGTAATTAAGGAATTTAATTTAAGACGGCACTACGAGACAAAACGTCAGGATAAGCTGAAAAACCTAAATGCAGAGCAGAAACTACAGAAAGTAGAAGAGCTAAAGAAGAATCTGACATTTCAGCAGACTTTTTTCACCAGAGCAAAATCACAAAGTGAAGCTGTTGTGAAAGCACGTTTTATTGTAGCAGAGGAGAAAGCCAAATCAGCCCGGTACCACTCTGAAGAGCTGCATGATGAAGCTGTGCGACGTCTTGTGTCCAGACAAAACGCAGATTTTGGCAAATCTGAGCCTGAGGAGAAATACGATTGCTGATCGGGTTTGTGAGATGGCCACTGATTTAAGAACACAGTTGTGTGAAAGAAGCAAAAACTTTATTGCATCCTCTCTTGCCAGTGATGGGAATAACGGCGTTACAAGTAACCCATTTTTCCTGCTCTTAGAGCCCCTTTTCCATTAGTACCTACACAGAGCGACACAGTCCGCCACTGTTTTCAGGGGTTTCCATTAACACCTCCGCGGCCGGGGTTCCAAGAGATCCGAGCAGGTACTAAAATGTGTCACCATCAGACTGCATGCCACCTATTGGCTGGTGGGTAGCGCTACTTGATGAGTCATGACTGCATCTCGTTCAAGAAAATCAAAACCACCATTTTTGAAACCCGGCAACGTGGAAAACGGCTACAAAAAACAACGCAGTGTTCCCCGAGAATGACGAAAAGCCACAGACCGAGCAGCAGGTACTTCGACAGCCACCTTTGTTGTTGTTGTGTTCGTGTCGCACATTACGCATATTAATTACGTCGCGGGACACTCGGACGTGTTGCTATGACAACTACCACATACATCAAAAGGTACTAAATTGTAATGGATTGGCACTAATAGAAAAGGGGCTTAACATATCAGCTTTGAGGACAAAATGTTTATTTCCTTCTTAATGTAGCTCACCCACTAACAGATAGAATGATGAAAAGGTAATCAGTGTTATTTACTTCACCCGTCAGTAGTCATTTTATGCCTGATGTGTGTCGTTTTTAATATAATAGTTGTAACTCTTTAAACAGTACTTTTATTAAGCCCCTTGGAATAAAACTTAAAGTCTGCACTACAACAAGATTTGACTGTTTCATTTAAAATCCGCTGCGGTGGTGTACAAAGACAAATATAAATTCCATACAATTTTTTTTTTTTTTAAAAAGCACAATTCTCCAGAAACATATGGACCTGACTTTATTCTACAACAGGTGTGCCATGCTCACCTGTCATCAGACCCGTACTCATGAGCCTGACAACTATGCAGCTGCACCAACTGTTTTTAACAAAAGAAATTCTTGTTTAGGTTTGGTATATGATTATGTGTGTGTTTCTTTGTGTATGTGTGTGTGTGTGTGTGTGTGTGTGTGTGTGTGTAGTCGGTTTAAGATGAAACAGAAATAGAGATGAGATATGAAAATGACTTCTGTCAGTTTGCAAACAAGAACATAAACAAGTAACTACAAAATTCTCCTCTTATGTGACTCATATTAGTGACCTTCTCTGTTACTTGCTGGAAATTCCTGTGAACCAACGGCTGTATGATGGTCATGCTGATGTGAATCTTAGATCATGTGAAAAATAACAAAAACACAAAATGTCCTTTCTTCACCTTCTTTGTGTTATTTTCTAGAAACATTCATTTGTGACTTGAGCTGCCAAAAATAAGAACAGTGGTTTTAGGAGGATTTTAAAGTGTCTTTTGAGGGGACAATGATTAATCATAATATAATATAGCTCCGTGCATATAAATGTATAAGCCTAAAAGCAAACACTTGAACACGGTCAGTGTTTGAGTTTTCATTTTTGTGTTGCAGTATGAAGTCAAAACAAAGCAGCGCACTGGTGCACTAATGCTTCTGAAGGCTATAGAAATCGGCCGCACACATGAACAAACACATCTTAACCCCCAACACGTATCTGCAGTCTTTAAATACACAAACCACTCTAACACACTTACTGTGTAAGAAGCCCCCCAGACTGTGTGTCCTGCTGCTGGTTGGACCTCCAGGCCTCATCAATATTGTAAACTGGTACTTAGCAGACAAAAGACAGCAAAGACCAGAGGAGAGGACACCTGGGGCAGAGAGAGAGAGCAGCGAGGAGGTGAGAAGAAAGTGGCAAAGATCTGGTGTGTGGGAACCTGTTTATTCCTCTATCAGACTGTGCATGTGTGCAGGTCTGTTTGGATGGATGGGTGTCTGCAGGTCTAAATATAGTGGATCTCACTGACTAGTATGCTCTTTTGCATTTCCTTAACTTTGGAGTTGACTTGCAAATTCTAAATAAAAACAGGAAGTATGATATTTAGCTCTTTAAACTCCTACACTTAATTTAAACCAGTGCAAAGAACACAGATCAAAAATGAAAACTTAATAATGGGATTGTCTTGGGTAAAATAAGAAGGGACAGGGGGCACTTATGTAAAAGACCGGCCAGGCAAATTTAACAATTTAGGAATAATATTTCTCACAGTAAAATTAAATATCTAATCGTATTAACTGATCCTGATAAATCACTGTACACAAAGACACAAGGTTGAAAACCAATATTGAAAGGAAGTTACTGCTGGGCCTTAAAATAGCACAGCTCATAAATAGTGGAAGTCCTGGGCTGAGGAACTTCTGAAAACCCATGTCAGTGAATATGTTTACAGTAAATGGACTGGTTCCTGTATAGTGATTTTCTACTCTACTTGAGCACTCAAAGCGCTTTATATTCACCCATTCATACAAGTGTTGTTTTCTACACCAAACAGTTTTCTAACATTCACACACATTCATACTCAGGTGAGCATATGGGAGAGCAACTTGGGATTCAGTATCTTGGCCAAGGATCAAACTACCAACTTTCTGATTAGTAGATAACCACCCCCTTCTTCACTGCATCCACAAGTCAAACTCTACCAACCAAAGCAAAAGTGAGCTCATTGAAGTGGATGGAGGCAAAGTGAAAACAGTTCTGTGGTCTGGCCAATCAGAAGACATGTTTCTGGAAATCGTGAACAACACACTTTGGAGATTAAAAAAAGAGAGGGCTTTGTCTGATTGTTATCGGCACAGTTCAAAAGCCAGCATGTGTGGTAGTGTAGGTGTTCATTAGTGCATTGCATCTTAATGCATTCTCAATCATCCAGGAAAGTAAATCTCCAAAAGTTGATTCTGTTCATCTGGATGTAGCGTTTTGTGGGAGAAACGTTTCGTCACTCATCCAAGTGACTTCTTCAGTCTCAGCTGACTGCAGCTTTCCCCAAATCTTATAAACAGTACATTTGCATAATGACTGAAACCAGCCCACTGAAGGAACAATGGGCTGGGAGGTCATTTCCTTAATAATAATTATGCAAATTCTCATGACCATTGATCAACAACCACTGACCAAAACCCACTGATCAAAGACCACTGATCAATGGCCATGAGTACCATTCACAGAGAGTTGGGGAATGGCTGCAATCACAGCATTGTAAGATGGCGAAAGATGTACCCTTAGGCCCCCTCCTCGATTCAGAGATGGTCTTTCCCTTTTCACGTAAATGGCCTCCTTGACTCCGCGCTCAAGCCAGCGTTCTTCCCTGTCCAGGATGTGTACATCCTCATCATTGAAAGAGTGTCCACTGGCCTGTAGGTGTAAATAGACTGCAGAGTCCTGGCCTGACGAGGTAGCTCTTCTGTGTTGTGCCATCTGCTTCGCCAGAGGTTGTTTGGTTTCCCCCATGTATAAATCCTGGCAATCCTCCTGGCACTTAACAGCGTACACTATGTTACTCTGTTTGTGTCGGGGGACCCGATCCTTGGGGTGGACCAGTTTTTGGCACAGCGTATTTTGGGGTTTAAAAGCCACAGAGACCCAGTGTTTAGAAAAAATGCGTCTCAACTGTTCCGATACTCCTGACACATACGGGATCACTACAGGTTTTCGCTTAGGCAGCGGTTGTCCTTCTCTCCTGGATCGGCTGGAGCTTTCTTTAGGTGCCTTTCCAGCTTTGACAAAAGTCCAGCTGGGATAACCACATTTACTCAGGGCCTTCTTGATGTGCTGTTCTTCTGCCTCCCTGGCCGCTGTGTCTGTGGGGATGGTGTTCGCTCTGTGTTGTAGCGTCCTGATGACACCCAGTTTGTGCTCCAGTGGATGATGAGAGTCAAACCTTAGATACTGATCCGTATGTGTAGGTTTATGGTACACATCAGCTTTTAGATGTCCCCCATTACTGATGGAAATCTCACAGTCTAAGAAGGCTAATCTGCCACTTTTCATATCCTCCCTGGTGAATTTGATGTGTCGGTCCACCGAGTTAATGTGATCCGTGAATTGTGGTACGTCCTGAGATTTGATTTTCACCCAGGTGTCATCCACATATCTGAACCAATGGCTTGGTGGTGTTCCAGGGTAGGATAGCAAAGCCCTCTTTTCCACTTCTTCCATGTACAAATTGGCCACGATGGGTGAAACTGGGGAACCCATGGCACACCCATGTTTCTGCCTGTAGAACTGACCTTTGTATGTGAAGTAGGTGGAATGAAGACACAGTTCCAAAAGCAAACACACTTGGTCGATGCTGAGAGTGGTCCTGTTGCTGAGGTTGGTGTCATCCTGTAGTCTCTTACGGACTACATCCAACGCTTCCGTGACTGGGATGCAAGTGAAGAGAGATGTAACGTCGTACGAGACCATGGTTTCATCTGCCTCCATAATGACAACCAAACAACCTCTGGCGAAGTGGATGGCACAACACAGAAGAGCTACCTCGTCAGGCCAGGACTCTGCAGTCTATTTACACCTACAGGCCAGTGGACACTCTTTCAATGATGAGGATGTACACATCCTGGACAGGGAAGCACGCTGGTTTGAGCGCGGAGTCAAGGAGGCCATTTACGTGAAAAGGGAAAGACCATCTCTGAATCGAGGAGGGGGCCTAAGGGTACATCTTTCGCCATCTTACAATGCTGTGATTGCAGCCATTCCCCAACTCTCTGTGAATGGTACTCATGGCCATTGATCAGTGGTCTTTGATCAGTGGTCTTTGATCAGTGGGTTTTGGTCAGTGGTTGTTGATCAGTGGTCATGAGAATTGCATAATTATTATTAAGGAAATGACCTCCCAGCCCATTGTTCCTTCAGTGGGCTGGTTTCAGTCATTATGCAAATGTACTGTTTATAAGATTTGGGGAAACCTGCAGTCAGCTGAGACTGAAGAAGTCACTTGGATGAGTGACGAAATGTTTCTCCCACAAAACGCTACGTCCAGATGAACAGAATCAACTTTTGGAGATAGTGCATTGCATGCTGAAACATATATACAGATTTACAGGTTTTGGAACAACATATGCTTCCATCCAAGTGGTGTTTTTTTGTTTTTTTTTACAGACAATCTTTCTTAATTTTACAAACAGTAACAAAACCAGTGGATCTAATCCAGCAGCATGGTGCTAAAAGGGTCTGTCTGCAGTCCAGACCTTAAACTGTTCACTGCAATCCTAATCCAATTCAACTGAAATCCTATTAAGCAAGGATGATAGAAAAAAATAGATACTGAACCACAGCAGGTGGGCTCATCGGTTTTCAGTTTCAACTTGTTTTAAAGCTGGACTGTTCATAGCACAAAGCTAGTTTTAAATGATAAACTGTATGCCGTTAGTGCCCCCCTTGAACAGGTCTCTAAAGCCAGGCTGCTGTAGTGGAACTGCTCAGTATCCACCAAGTGAATGCCACGATTCTACTGGGAAGCCCTGCGGTGAGAGAGTGTGTGTGAATTTGAATCAAAAGCTAAGATTCAAAGCTAAGAAGAAGAGTCCATGCTCGGTAGGCCAATCTTGAAAGATCCAAGATGGCCTTGCTGAATAACAGACAAACATGTGAAAGGATATGTTTACGTGTCCTTCTCCCAAACCCTGCCACTCAGCCTGTATGTCCGCAGCATCGGCTCGGTTAACAAAATCAATAAGCTTGCGTGTGTGTGAACGTGTCGTGAGAAGTGTATGAGTGTGTGAAGAGGGGGTGACAGGGGAGGAGAGTGTATCTGTGAGCGCAGGTGAGAGAGAGTCGCTCCCAAGGCGGGACGTCCCTTTTCCTCACATCAATTATTGAGGCGTCAGGACACACTGAGAGCTCCGAGGGAGGGTCAGAGGTCAGGACACCAGAACTCCAACGGGCTTGCAGCGGCCTTGGTGTCCCTCACACACACACACACACACACACACACACACACACACACACACACACACACACACACACACACACACAAGACAACATGCAGACTAAATATACTGTGAACTCTGGAGACCACCTTATAAAAAAAATCTTGGAAGGGTAGCAGATTTTTCACCATCAGTCAGCAAAGTGTTGATTTAATTTCATTTAATCCACAAAGTAAAAACATTTTTCAGCAAAGCAGATGCTCCTCCAAAAAATATGGTTAAATGCACTCAACAGCTTTTCACTGAAATCATTTGGGGGCCATCTTGGAACTCAACGTCTGATTTTCTTAACACATTCATGCTTCTCGTTCACATATTTATATATGTCTAGACATACAAGCATGCAAACAGACACTCATGAAACGGGCAACTGCAAGCAGACGTCCACAAACATGCAAGGCCCTGATGACAACGACATTGCCCATAAGTTGAGTGTTGATTGGTTGATAAGTTCACTCAAACAGGAAGCAACACAAAGCAGGAGAAGAGTAAAAACAATCCTCAAAGATTAAAAATAAAAGCATGCACAACAAGGCGAAGCTGTGTCACTTCTCTTTAGGCTACAAAATGATACTGGCTGCTTCTGTGCTGTTCTCATGCTTTAGCAGGGCAGATGCTGCGTATCTGAAGTTCTGTCTTCTCACAATCCACAGAGAGCACCATTCACTCACTGATCAGAAATAACCGTCAAATCAGGAACAAAGCTGTCATTATGTAGTTTAACTGCATTGGTACACTCTGAGAAGCACAGCGCTATATATCTGCTCCTTTAAAGTAGCACTGGAGTCGCCGCAGACTATTGCAAATCCCTGTTTCTGGATCCCTGACTAAAATATTAACTGAGCAACGCTGCAGATATGTATCTCTGAGGGTTTTTGAAGGCTTCATACCCCAAGACAAGATTGTCACCCACATTCCCCATCTCCATCACTCCTTTAAGATTTTGATATGCTTTAAGGGAGTTAGTCCACAATGAGATTTCTATTCTGTCTTCATCTTATTCCCCCACACACCTGCTCTTCTTCATTTTAGGGGGCTATTTTAGCCTAAGATCACTGAGATACCCCTCTCTTACCCACTTTGCCATCACCACCGCTCCCCCTCTACCACCGCTGGCTGCATTAAAGGCAGGGATGGCTGATGCATGTAACGTTAAAGGGGCGGGCGGCCCAGCAGCGCCTGCCTGTGTCTGGGCCGGGGCCCGGCTCATGAAATATTGACGGCCGAGTGTCCCTTCCAGGAGCTGGCTCGCTCGGTCTTGGGAGGAGGAGGAGCAGGAGGGCCACATTAATATTTCAGACTGCAATCTCCTGCTTGACAAACTCTCCCACGTGATTGGGTAAAAAGCCGCTCGCATTGCCTAGCAAGCACCAGCTCGCTTTCCCCCTCTCTTCGCCCCTTGCTTCCCTTTAGTCTCTCTCGTTCTCTCTCTTGCTGTGTTCCAGGCTCACTCATCCATTGTTTGCTGCCTCACGCTCCTTCCTCTCACCTCACTCCTCTTGCTTTTTACCCAAATTCGATTCCCGAGTCTGGGTAATTTGTGGTGGAGCGCCGATGCCGAGGAATGGGGTGGTGGCAGCGCGAGAGTGGTGTGTGTGTGTAGAGGTAATTAATTACGGCCAGTGATTTTTGGCCGGCCCCAGTAGCTGTGGGCCCCCACACTCGGCTGTCCGCTGCCTCCAGGGGCTCTGCCGGTGGGTCCCACCGAATGAAGTGGCATCCATTTTTTATGAAGAGCAGGTTATCCTATTTAGTCAGATTAAAACAGGCGAAGGAGGAGGAGGTGGTGGTGGAGGGGAGAGAGGCCAGATCCAAGGAGAAGAGAGCAAGCCAGAAAATAGAAGCTTCCTCTCATCCCTCTTCCTCCCATTTACCCCTCTTCCTCTCCTTCCTCCCCCCTTTCTGTCTTCTTTACTTTACTCTTAAGCTTCTCAAAAAACCATCCCCCTTCCCATCAACTCCATCTCACCCACCACCTATCCATTAACCTGGTTATGGGTGCAGAGTGCTTTGCTGACCCTTTGCCAGGTGTGGCATGATGCCGTTTCCTTTGACTCTAATCTCTTCCCTGTCTCATACATCTTTTGCATATTGTTTCATAATATACTGTAATTCTTCTCTTTTTTTGTTCTCTCTGTCTTGCTCACTCCATCAGTGTCATATTTATTTTTTTAATTGTTTAGGATTTTTTGGGCACTCTGCATGTCAGGCTTTAACGGTGTCATTCCTGTTTTCCTGTCTGGTTCAACAACAAAGAAACTTGACATTGTTTTTATCTTTTTATGCATTTTCTTTTTAAATGAGGAAACACAAAAGTGAGTGAAATTTGCTGCTGAGAAAATGAAATTCTGCCATAAATAATTTATGGGGAAGAAGATTTTTCTGCCACAACTTTCACAGTGGATGAATCTTTGGCGTCACCCACTTAGTTGTCTTCAACCAATGAGATTTGGTCTGCCTTGGCAGCTCCAGATTACAACTTTGTCTTTATAACATTGGCGTCTTCCCATAGCTGCTTATTTTCAAACGCCGCGTCATCCTTGAAAAAGACAAATCGAAACAGGGTTGCTGAGAGTACATTCAACATTTATTAGCATACACAGCATGTACTATACAAACTTCTTGAAGTTTCACAATAGCCACCATTTTTCCTACACTAGGCCCATGCTGCAAACTGAATGAGGCTAAATGAGGCTCATTCATGTTTCATGTTTCAGCTGCTGGGATAGCTTACCCTCCTCTGGGCAGTGAAAGTGCGGGGAAGATAATATATATGTGAAGAAGATATACTCCTTCACAACCAGAAGATAACTCACCCAGCTCCCACCGGCTGCTAGGTAATGTAGACACCAACACGAAAGCATTTTTAAAAAAGCTCGATGAATTAATAACACTTGCACTTATGTCATTTCCTAAAACATTTAGGTGATCAACCTCAAAGAGCATGAATCAGAAAGCCGTGGTATGAGTGGGAGGACAAAATGCCACTTTTTTAAGTGCTCGAGTAAAAAGTGGTTGTTCCAACTTAACATTTAAACATTTCACATGCTTCTTCTGAAGACACAGTCAAAAGACAAGCTCTTGAGCTCATAGGGATGAATATCAATGGAGAAAGATATTCAGCAGGATAATGCTTCCTGTCACAAAGTAAAAATGGTTCAGCAATGGTTTGAGGAGCAAAACAAGGAGTTTGAGGTGTTGACTATCCAGTCAACAAACTCCCCAGATCTCAATCCAATCCAGCACTCAATGAAAACTTATATTATGCATACTCACTTCTCCTTAGCAGGGCATGGAACAAAAGACTAAAATCAAACGCTTGAGAGGCCCTAGAGCAGGGGTGCCCAATCCCAGTCCTCCAGAGCTACTGTCCTGCAGCTTTTAGATGCATCCCTACTCCAACACAGCTGAATCAAATGGTTTGATTGCCTCTTCAGCATGCCATCAAGTTTGGCAAATGCCTGATAACAAGCCATTCATTTGATTCAGGTGTGTCGGAACAAGGATCCATCTAAAAGCTGCAGGACGGTAGCTCTCGAGGACTGGGATTGGGCACCCCTGCCCTAGAGCAACTTAATGTGCCAGTTCTAGTCTTAGTTATGAAATGGAAGCTTGGAAGACTGCTGTTTTTAAAAAAAAAAAAAAAAAAAATCTGGTTTCACTTAGGAACATAAAATCATTATTTTTATGTAATAAAGTAATTGAGGCAACCTGTGTGTGTTGTCCTACCTGTGCCTCATGTTGCCTGTGTGCACTGTCCTTCTTGAGTTGTGTCAGGATAAGCTGTTCCAAGAGATTTACGTAAATTGGCTGCAAGTATTTAACTAAACTCTATGATTGCAAGAATTGGCAGAAACAGAGTGCATGCATTATTTGTTTTGTTTCAGATGAGCTATGCAAAGCTTCTCTTTGAGCACACTATAGCAGCTCGTCCACAAACTTAGATGATTTTTCTGTCATTTTTTTCTTTCCCCTCCTCTCCACATCTTGTCAATCCTTTTGTCTATTCTTGTTTTTGCCTGTATCCTGTCTTCATCTCTTACCCTTCTTCTACTACCTGTCTGCCATCCCGCTGTGGGAGGTTTCTGTTAAATGATGCAGGAGATGGCAGACAAGACTCTAACATGGCAAAGCCAATGGCATGTAAAAGCCAGCATGGCCAGCATGAAACATTCTCCTACAGTTGGAAGTGAAAAGGAAGAACAGGGAGTGAGGTAGCTGAAGGCTGAGGCATGCGGGGAGAGCGCCAAAAAAGAGCAAGAAGATAGAAAGTCAAGAGAATGGAAAAAGCTAAGCTAAAACTAAAGCTAGTGGGCTACTATAGAATTAGAATAGAATAGAATAGAATAGAATTCAACTTCATTGTCATTGCACATGTCACAAGTACAATGCAACAAAAGGCAGTTTGCATCCATCCAGAAAGTGCTTTAGCAATAATACAGATATATTACAGAATATAGATCTATTATAGGTATGTTACAATGTACACAGTATGAAGGTATGTTGTAAATATACTATAAGTATGTACAGGCTGTAGTGAGTGTACAAGTTATGAACAGGTTATACATATGGTTAAAAATATGAAAACCATACTGAAATATGAAATCTGAAAACTATACAGATTGTAGATATACAATTGCGAGTATTATTAAACAGTTGTAAACAGTTGTAAAGCTATAGTTATTGTATTGTACAGTATGATTGTCTATACAGCATTTACAGTAGTGCAGTTGAGATCAGTGAGATATATGGATAAACTATACAGTAGTTATGTAAAGTGCCAGTGGTTGTAAGTTCAATGGTTCAATGTTATTATTGTATGTATGAGGGTACAGTCGTACAGTCTATATTACTGTCTTCACTGTTAGCTTGCCACCATTGTCTGTGAGATGATTTGATTGCACACTGGTATGAACTAACTAAATGCTAACAAGTTGGGTTGTCAAAATATGAAGAAGGCTTGTTTTATGGGATTGCAGTTGTGTTCATTATTGTGGGAAAGATAAGGAGAAGTGTTTTTTAACCATGCTTCTGTGCAGTCCTCCGAAAAACCCAACAGCACAATGTGCACTTGACTCTGCACAGGTTGAATACTTACTGGTTGACAGATGGGCCAGAAGAGGGAAGGGAATGACCATGGAGTTCACCAGGAATGGGAGAAACGTGAAAAAACATAATCAGTAATAAGAAAAATACATGGGAAAAACACAGACAGTGGCTGCAGTGGGAACTTTTGTTGAACACTCATTTTCAGCTCTTCTTATGACTTTTTTTTTTTTTTTTTTTTTTTTGTCAAATAGGCTTGTTTATACTATTTTTTAACAGGCAAGGAAAGAGCAAGGAAATTATATACAACAATAGGTCCTCATCTAGGATGTGATCCTGAGATACTGAGCTGGTCATCTTTAACATTTTGTACCTATTTTGGATTTTAAGTACTACAGAAATACACCTGCATTCACACCAGAATGGGAGCAGCTGCTGAAACAGACCAGCTACAATGTCAAAAACAGACCACAGCTGCTGAACCTGCTGATAAAGAGGTGGTATGCTTGAAACATTTTGTACACCCGGCTAATGCCTCTGCTGCTACTGTTATTGCTGAGGTGAAAAAACAGAGTTTAGGGAAAAGAAAGAAAGAAAAGCAGTTTTAGAAGAAGAAAGAAAACATACACACACATTCTGGAGGAACAGTCTCTATCTCACTCTCTCTCTCTCTCCCCCAGTAGAGCTGTGGGTAACAGAAATCATGGCTGTGTGTTAGTGCTCCAAGTCCAGCCATGCATCTAATGTGAGGAAGTAACTCAGGAACACACACAGAGTCGCATACGCCAGTGAATTTCCTAACGGCCATGTTTTAAAGGACAAGGCCGGTGGGACAGACAGTGAGCAAGAATCAATGAAGAGGCCGGGACTCCCAGTGTGACTGTGAGACTGAGAGCTACACACACTCGTGTGGAACTTTGTGTGTGTGTGTGTGTGTGTGCGCGGATTTGTCATTTGGTATGCTGGTGTGCACTTTTATATAATCTGTATTATGTATGTGTATGAGGATGTTTTGATCTTGGAATACTTTGTTTTCTTTTTGGTTTTGGTTGGTGCTGTTTGGTGCCTTTTGGTGCAGATTATCTAAAAATATTTTTGGGTGAAAAGTGAAAAAAGTAAAAAGTTATTGGTTTGAGTCTAAAAATAAAAAATATCATCACAAAGTCAGGTTGTTTTACAAACATTTGTCCATAGTTAGCATCAAATACAAAATGTATATCTTGTTTATAAAAAGATTGGTATTCACTGAGAAATGTTAGTAAAAATAGAATTTAATGATTTAATGAACTCTCTACACTCCCATTAAATACCTTTACTGTTTCTATAGGAATTGAGAAGGTATGTAGCAGCTACGTGCTGTCAATCAAATGCACTTGATTAGCCATCTAGAACTGTGAGCACCTCTGTAAATGTAGAGGTTTTGGTATTTTGCTGGTCTGGAGCATTCAGGTGTGCGTTAAAACAATGTCACAGTCTTTGCATGAGTGGAGGTCCCAGTACATTCACCTCAAGGTCAGACCGTGCAATGCTCAGACAAACTGTAAAATCACCCAAGAACTGTGTCTCAGACTCTAAAGACCTCAGTAAGCATGTTAAATGTTAAAGTTCATGACAGTATAAAGTAGGAAAAGACTGTATGGCATGTGTGGAAGAGTCGTCAGGAGAAAGCCTCTCCTCTCTAAAAAGAACATGGCAGCATGGCTTAGGTTTGCAAAGTTAAATCTTATGGAACCTCTTTAGTTAGAGGAGACCAAAGTAGTGGTGTCTGGCAAAAGCATATCAACACAAATACCTCATACCAACTGTCAAGCACAATGGTGGATGGGTAATGATATACACTCTTTTGGAATTGCACGTTCGGGTCACATTGAGCTGACCATGTACTCCTCTGTATACCATTCTAGAGTCAAATGCGAAGCCATCTATCCAACAGCTAAGGCTTGGCACAAGCAAAAGGACTATAATCCCATGCACACTGGCTGAAAAATAAAACAATCGAGGTGTTCCAATGGTCCAGTCAAAGTCCAGACCTTAAAGTTAAATTGCTATCAATTGCTGTATTCTCCCATAAATATCACTTTACAATATAAACCTTATGCTACAATCCTACACACCAAAACAAATCCCAGTCTTACTGAGGACACACATACATACAATCTTTCGTTTAGTAAGAACACAAAAAAACAACACAAAGAAAAGCAAAAACCAGCCCAAAGACACTTTAAAACAGTCGTCACTGTGCTCCTACTGCAGAAACACATGCATGTAGAAATGAAGGCTATAATGCTACAAACCTCATTACTGCCTTTGTTACTTTTGGAAGTTCAGGCTCTGGCTGTTGTGCAGTGTACACTCCGCTTCACCATCATTCTGACTCTTCTAACAGCTTTCTGGTATGCTGTCTGTGCCGATGCTTGCAAAGACTAATGTTGTGTCAGCAGCATAACACAGTTGTTTCTGTGCATTACGCAGTTTACGTTTTACTATGGTGCTCTTGTCCTTCCATGCAATAAAAAATAATTAATGTTCATATCCCCACTACCGTTTTTTACCTAATTCTGTTATTATTTGCGTGTACAGATTAGATTAATTAGTAGTATAATTTGATGTCATCATTTTTTACCTCATGTTTTTTTATTTGCTTGCTTCATTTTTTTATGATAATATAAATATATATTTCTGAAAATAAAAATGCTTCACATTTGGCACATTTTTTTATGCTGTTTGTAATGTTTATATTTAGATTTTAGATCATTTGAACATCAATGAGTCCTGTTTCTTTGATACAGCGCTTCCTATTTTTTTGGAACGTAATTTTGTATTTATGTGTTTTCTCCTCAGATATTGGACTTAAAAATGACACATCTACATTCTGCTCAATATTGAGCTTGTGCATCATAACCCCCCATGCATTTTCTATTATTAAAATGATAAGACAACAGGTTTTAGAGGACTGCAGCCTTGGCTGAGTAACATTCTCTCTTTGCTGTCTAGTTTAGTCCGTGTTTAGTCTGTGTTTTGTGCGAATATAAAATATGAATGCACCAATCTTCACGTCAATATTTTCAGGTATTTTTCGAAAGCTGGTATTTTGACTTCATCCCATTCCTGTCAAGTTGCCATTCTTTACTGTCACCTATGACTGAATTTTTGTTTGTCAGCTACGAAGCTAAGTGTAACTGACAAAAGTTAAATTGCAGCCGATGCAGGTACAAGTCCTCGTAACAACAGCATGTTGAAAAGCATACAACCAACCCTACTGTGCCTAAGTCCCCACTGACATGTCATACGACACAACAGCCACATTTGTAGAGAAAAAGCAACAAAACACTCACTGATACACTTCACTGGACCTTTCAGATAATGGCAGATCTCTATCTGTCCCTGTCCCACAGGGCTGCCTGGGATGACATCAATTTCTGCACATTTTTAAAACATCAAAGCGTCCAATTTACCGCTGCAGCATCTTGTTGTCCATTGTTGTCCACAATGATTTTTTTCGTACCACAAAATGTTTTTCTTCATAATCATATAAAAAATAAATAAATACATACCCTAGCCTACCCTACTTGCAAAAAAAGTTAAAGCCTTCAGAATATGTACATGTTCTGTCTGTTTTTGGGGGATTGTTGCAAATCTTAGAAAGCAATAAAAAAATGTAATTCTTCACTGACACTTGTGTATTTTGGAAGTTTGTGTTCGTAACAGGTTTGGCTGGTCTAAGTTGTTATTCTTCTTAGTTCCGACCATGTTAACTTTTACTCACTGTGGAAAACATGTGCAAAACCCCATCAAAACTGGAGCTAAGATGTTTTTACTCCCCCACCGATCAGGACGAGATTACTCCATTAATGGACCTGCCTGCCTCTTTCTCTCTCTCTCTCTCTCTCTCTCTCTCTCTCTCTCTCTCTCTCCCCCACCAACACTCTTACAGTACTCTTCCACCTAGTGAATTATGAATGGAGAGGCCTCTTGTTTTTCTCCTTCTGACCGGCCTGCTGTCCACTCAGTGCACTCTACTGTACATGCACACATCACATTTAAACACGGAGCAAAATGGGATGGAGTGAGGTGGTATCAGATCAAATCAGCAGTGAGGAGTTTTGGCAAGAGACACAATGCTTGAGTTTCAAGCTCATGTCTTTTACTGCACAGCTATTTAGAACATTTAGGATGGACAGTGGAGGCAGATGACAAGACAATTGTACAGTTCACACGATCAGCTGTGTGGAAAGTGACATTGGTAGAAGGACCCAGAACGCAGGATACGAAAGTTAACACAATGTGGGGTGACTCAACAAAGCACAAACAATGAGCCAATACATAAGAATGCAAATGTTGCTAGGGGAAAGATGTGGGAAATACAGCGGGGATAAATCGGGAGAGAAAAGGGAAGTAGAATTCAATATAAAGCAACAAAAGAGTAGAACATAAAGCAGGAAGTGACTAAACAGATGACAGAATCACTGAAAGCAGAACGTTAAATAATGAAAATTCAACTCAGTTCAATTTTATTTATACAGCACCAAATCACAACAACAGTTGCTTGAAGGTGCTCAAGGAGCAATCAAATGATCCCCTATGAGCAAGTGCTTTGGCAACAGTGGGAAGGAAAAACTCCCACTAAACAGTAAGGAACCTCCAGCAGAACCAGGCTCAGGGAGGGGCACGACCTGTTGGGGTGAGGAAGGAAGATAGGACAAAAGATATGGTGTGGAAGAGAACCAGAGATAAATAATAAGTTATGATTAAATGCAGAGAGCTGTATAGACACATAAGTGTGAGTGAGAAAGGTGATTGAAGAAGAAACACTCAGCCCGCAGTCTGAGAGCGAAGAGGTCTAATGGGGTGATACAGTACTATAAGGTCATTAAGATACAATTAGATGGGGCCCGATTATTCAAGAGCTTGTATGTAAGGAGCAGGATTTGATGATCTCAAAGACTTTTAGTAAAATACTGTGTGGACTGATGAAACAAAAGCAGAACTTTTTTGGAAGGTTTAAGTTCTGTTAAATCTGCCATAAAACTAAGACAACATTTCAGAAAAGGAACATCGCACCAGCAGTAAAATATGGTGGTGATAGTGTGATGGTCTGGGGCTGTTTTGATGCCTCAGGAACTGGAAGACTTGCTGTCGTTAATGGAACCATAAATTCTGCTGTCTACCAAAACATCCTGAAGGAGAATATCTGGCCATCTGGTCATCGTGACCTTAAGCTGAAGTGTGCTCTGGTTTTGCAGCAGAACAAAGATCCCAAACACTCCAGCAAGTCCAAAGGGCTTAAGAAAAACAAAATAAAGACTTTGGAGTGGCCTAGCAAAAGTCCTGACCTGAGTCCGATTGAGATACTGTGGCATGACCTTAAAAGGTGGTGCATGCTGGAAACCCTCCAATGTGGCTGAAATACAACAATTTTGCATAGATGAGTGGGCCAGAATTCCTCCACAGTGCTGTAAACAGGATTATTTGCCAGTTAGCAGCCACAACTGCAATGACGCGTTTGAGGATGGCCCAACCAGTTATGGGGTTTACAGGACAATCACTTTTTCACAAAGGGTCATATAGGTTTGGATTATTTTTCCCTTAACAATTTTGTGTTTACTTGTGTATAATAATGCATTTCAATATGAAATATATTTAGTGTCATTTCCTGTTTTTTGTGGGAAAGCAGGCAGGTGTCACCATGGCAACCACCATGGCAAAACAAAGTTTTAAAAAATGTGGCAACCATTACATCTTTTTCAGAGCTTAATAGTTCGTAATGCCTAAACATAACCAAGAGTCATGTGTATATTTAAGAGTCATATAAAACTGTGACATGTAGCTCATGACTTGAACTTGAATCTCTGGTGTGAGAGTCAAAACAAAGTCTTCAACCATTACTAAAATCTCCAATTGTCAATGTTTTCTTGCTTTTTTATAAGTAAGTGTATATCATATGTTGCAAAATTTGTGTAGAAGAGCACCAAAACACTGAAAATTTGTGTCTAGTGACACTATATCAAGAGCTGCAATACAACTTGACTAGACTGTGACCATGTCAGTTTTAAATGAAATAAAAAAATAAAAAAGCCAACCTATTAAAGTGAGATTCAAATCAACTGTTAAAAAAGACATGCTACATAAAAAATATAGCTGCAGTTTGAGTGACTGACCAACAACAGGCAGGCAGACAGATACACTTAGAGAACTCACCAACATGGTGTCCCATTGGTCGCTATTATGTTGTTTCATCCAACTCAAACTGTCCTCCTTTAACGAGGCCTCGGCGGCGCTAATGATGAGCCGCAGCCATAATTAGTCTCATCAGAAGGACTTTCAGAGTGTTTAAATTAGCTTAATTAGCTTTGGTGTGCACCGCCTGAGTGTGTGCATTCAGACGCTGATGCACACCAGCGTGCACACCCACTTACACATAGACACACTCATAAAGTAATACACGTGTACGTGCACACACAGTCCCTGTAGACGTGGCCTAAAGCTATTGCGCTAACGCGGCTGAGATTTCAAGAAAAGCTGCTGGTTTTAAAAGTTAAATGCCACTGTGTAAATATATTTCCAGGGGATATCCTGGGAATAATCAACTTTTAATTTAGCTGCTAATCTAATTAGTCGCCACAGTGCTCGCCTATCTCCCTGAAGTGAAACAGAAAAAAAGAAAGAGAAAGAGAAGGAGAGCTGAAAAACCTACAAGGAAATTGCTTGAAAAATCGGTATCAGAGGTTTCTTAGATTTTCTGTCCCGGGGATAGGGCTACATTTCTGGAATTACAATAAGGAAAAAGTAAAAAAAAAAGATGGAGGAAAAAACGATGAGAGAGTGAAGATTTTGGAGAGCTTTGCCTCCAGAAGTGCATCCCTCTCCCTTGTTAACTACAGCAAAGTTGATGCAATAGCATATTAAGTCAGTCAATGGATTTTATCTGTGCCAGGATCCATTAATAGACAACAGCCCCCGGCATAAAGCCGCAGTGTGGAAAAAGGCTTAACACATGGATTTAGTATAAGATGATGTGCTTGTGTTTTTTTTTCATCATTAACTGAATAATAAACCAGAAAAAATAAGTGTTTTTGATTTATTCTGGGTTTTTAATCCCAGTTAAGAAGAATGTAATAATTTCTACACAGTATTTACAATTTACCATATTTTAAGACTGTATAGTGTAGTATACAGTGTTCATCGTGGATCTCAAAGTGCAAACTGTCTGATATCGACTTTCGTGCCACGCTGATGGGAGCTGGGCCTCCGTCTATGACCCACAAACAAAGCAACACTCCTTAATGGGAAAAGCAACTTCACCTGATATCAAGTTTGGAGCACAACCAGGACCATGTTATTTTTGTTGTTTTTTTCACAGCATTTACAGGTTAGAGCACCTTGATTTAGTGTACTGCTCTAATGTCCTAAAAAACTTGAGGGAATAAGCTTGTGACAGCTCACAGCTCTTTAAGAACAAGGGACTTTTTTTGGTCGCTCAAGCGAACTCTTCATTTACCCCCTGCCCTAGTTTCCAGATTTGACTCTCAGCAATTTTATTCTTTTTCCTAAAATGAAATTAAAGTTGAAAAGTTGTCAGTGATGTGTAAAAATGGGTCAGGGACTAATGAAAATAACAGCAGCCCAACAAAATGACCTCCGAAGGTAAACTGGCCAAATTTAAACTGGGTAAAGTTTGTGCTTTTTATGGGCAGAATATGTATATATTAGATTGTATAATCAAAACAGATATAGAGGATGAGCGAGATACTTGAAGGAATTAATAATACGCATTTGCTTCCTCTTATTCTCTTTCAAACAGGAAATAATCAACTGTTTTCCCCATGTCAAATCTCATTCACTGATTTTGCGTTCATTTGATTTTATGTGAATTAGCACTTGTATGTTTGAAATAAAGATTTGATCGAGTGATTGATATATATATATATATATATACATATATATATATATATATATATATATATATATATATATATATATATATATATATATATATATATATTATAATAGGTGTCCATATATGTCACGCATTTTACAATATACATGGTACCGATTGTGAATAACTATATAAAAATAAAGTTGTTAATTTAACATGGAAAAAGTTCCTTAAATTCAGGGAGCTGCATTCATTCGAATGGTCATTTAGGTAGAACATGTTACAAATTGTATAATCTCTGATCTGTTTCTGTTTGGATTAATAGGTAGCTTAATGGGATTAATGCAATCGCTGATACTAATGAGGAAGTTCAATTAGCATGAAGCTGGCAGTGTTTGTGTGATTCAAGGCTCCTGGGTGGTGGCTGGTTGCTTAGGATTGCAGAAATCAAAGACTCGGGCTGAACAGTGGTGTGTGTGTGTGTGTGTAGTGTGTGTGTGTGTGTGTGTGTGTGTGTGTGTGTGTGTGTGTGTGCGTGTGCGTGTGTGTGACTCAGTGGGAAGGAGAGCGGAGCATTGCTGGAGAGAAACGAAGGAGGGAGGGATCAAGGGATGAAGGTGAGGATGAAGCTCCAAGTGCTGCAAAAGATTAGGGTAAAAATTGTTAGAACGGCTTCATCCTGCAGACATCTACCTTTTGAGGTGAGCTTGTTAGCGTTTACCCAGCTCCAACCAGAACCAGCCTAGCTTCTGTTGATATTAACTATCATCTGGCTCTTTGTCTAACGACATTAATATATCAAGCTACTGAGCGCAAAGGGAAAAAACTTCATCAGGTGCAAAGCTACAGATAAACAGGTTCAACTTTATTTGTCCTTGCGATCTGTTTTCTGATCCCAGTTTTCACCAGCTGTGTTGTCCAGATTGAAAACATTTAAGCATGATAGCGTGCAGTTACAGCTAGGAAAATTATGCCCTAAAGTTTAGGTCGAACCACTTTATATCAGTTTGTGCATACTAAATATTGCATGGCTGTTACTCTACTTAGTTTGTACTTAACATGAGGAATACATTTCAGTTGTCATGGCTTTAACTTCTTGATTGTTCTAGCTAGAAGTCTCATTTATGCCTCTACATTTTTTGCAGCGCTGACATTCTTTGCAGCCTGTGGTGAAGAGGCCAAGGGCTTCATTAGAGAGATCTGGAGGCCGACCCTATCAGCCTGGGGGCACGCGGAAGGGGGGCTGGATTCTATACCAAACCGAACGCCTATCTTTCCACTGGAGACCGGCCCGTCTCCCCTGGGCTCCCCGCGACCGACCTCCTGCTTCTGTGCACGGGCCAGAAAAATCAACGGCGTTCCCCTTTGAACAACCTCCTCCTCCTCCTCTTCCTGCTGCTCTTTCTCTCCTTCACGCTCCCCGCTCTTGCTAGCTGTGCTCCCTTTCTCTGTGGAGCTAATGAATGATTCATTTAACCCCTCTTCCACCTCCATCACAACTCAACTCCTCGCCTTTTCACCCAACCACCCATTCTAGTTCTTCCCCTCCTTAACATTTATTTTCTTTCTACTCCCCTATATCATTGAAATCATTGCAAGTGGGGAATTTAGAAATAAAAGGAGGAAAAAGTGCAATGGGATGGTGGTGGTGGTTGTTAAGAACATAGAGAAAACAGCAAAGTGAGGAACAAAGTCCCACTTGTGTCACAGATCCCTCTGTGTATTTCATTCAAGGAAATGTTTGACAAATGACTTTACACAGCTTGGATGTTGATTTGCCGTGTGTGTATGTGCTGCCTGTGCACGGGGGTAAGGAGATGAAGCACTGTTTGGGCGAACACGCGCCACACTGAACTGCTAATGAGGGCAAGATGGAAGAAAAGCCTTTTAAATGAGGTGTAACGACACACTAGAGCTGGAGAAGAAGGAGCCCTGGCTGCCCAGATAAAATCAATTACAGCCCTTATTATCTTGGAAGAGTCGTTAATTTAATGGAATAATTGGTCCGGACATGAAGAGGCTAATTGCTGTGATGAAACCAAATTTCTAACATGAAAGGCAAAGTAAATGAATTTAGATGGCGCACTTGAAAGACTCGCAGAATCTGGGGACACTTTCAAAGATGGGTTTTATATTCTTGGTTTTGTTTTCCCTTGGCTCCATCTCACGTGCTCCATATGAAGAAAACAGACATAATTCGATTGGAAAAGAGATTTCTTTTAACTCTATGTCAGCTACAGAAACTAGAACAGGGAGGAAAAAAGATGGCAAAACGTAAATGGGGCATAGATAGATAAACAGATGGATAAATGTAAATATTTGACATCATTATGAAAATGTGAAATTTAAATAAAAAATTGAAGTTTTTAAAAGGAGGAAATCTAAAGAAAGGAAAGAATTCAACTATTTTAGTATTTTAAAAAGTATTTTAAAAGCACCGCCATGTGGAAGCACCATCAAAAGTCACCACCAAGCATAGCATTGGTTTAGACATGCCAAGAAGTAAGGGCCAGCCAATCCTGGCAGGTCAGCTGATCTCATAGGCTGCTGGCTCAGCTCCTTTGGTGTACCCAGTTGGCAAATTGCAAGTAAGACAATCTATTTATATCAGCCGTATATGGTTGTCTTTAGTCTGCCTGCACTTGCCGAACATCTGCAGGCCTCTTTGCAACCTACCTCCACCCCAGCTCCTATGGTCGTGCTGTATCTGATGTAATTAGTGTGATAGAATTGTTGCCACTGATTTCTGCTTTGTTCTGTACTGCTTCTCCCCTAACCTCCAACTTTCCACTAAGATCTAATAAGTTATTTTATTAGTTCTGGGAGGAGTTTATTATAAGCACGACTCACAACTGTGGGCGATTCAGTGCAAGCAGCTAATGGTTTGTAATAAAGCGCAACATATGCCTCAATCTCCTGCCTGGCATCCTCTTCTCTCACACCAACCCTCTGCACGATCTCATTCACTACATCCATGAATCTTCTCTGAGGTTTTCCTCTTTTCCTTCTGCCATCTTGGTATTACTTAACCTGGAATGGTTTTGAAGCCTGGTCTTTACTAAAAAACTAAAACAAGTCTATTACAGACTAAAGTTCATGTCAAGACAAATTGGTTAAAGGCATGACAGTCTGCTAAACAACAACGTGGTCTGATTTGATCATAAATGAATCATAAATGAATCGAATGAATGTAAATTAGGTTTTTATTATTAGTGTGATACTCATTAAAGAAGACTGCTAGTTGTTATTTGTAGGTTCTGGTTTGCAGTAATGTTTTCTTATGAGCAGACTATCTGTGTGACGTTTGGCAGCGACATCTGAGAGGCTCAAGAGACGCAAGACACAACAGTCTCAATTCCCTCCCTCCACCTCTGCTTCCTCTGTAAGAGTCAGAGCCTGAAGACAACTCTGAGGCCAAGTGGCAGCACTTCAGAAATGAATATGGTGGCCTGCCCCCTCCTATCCTGTCTAATTATAATGCCAGAACTGCCACCAGGAGGGGGGAAGCAGATTCTCTGCATCTTCTTCATTTTTACACATAAATAGTCACACAGTCAAAAGAAGGCCACCATCTGTGATAGCGACAACAACATAAAGCTAACTGCGAGCACAAATGTGAGTCTGATATTAGATTCGAGGGGTCAGACACCCTAACCAGCAGTGTCTGGTGGCCCTGTCTCAGTGTAATAACACGGCTAAGCCACTGATTTAGCAAAACATATATGGCCGCCCACTAGAAGTTTATCCCGACTGATGTGTGTTTTCCATCTTTTGATCAGATATTATCTACAATAAATAATTTAAAGTACTAAAAAGTTAATAAAGATTGAAGAAATCTTTCCAATTTGGACTACTGAGACTAAGGAAAAGATCTGATAGGCATAAAGGACTGACTCGGTGGTGTGGATGAAGACAGAATGGGTTACAACTGGAAAATAAACAAAAAATTACAAGAAAATGACAGAAAAGAAGAGGAAGAGAAGCCAGAGAGGAAGAGAAGCGTTGTAAGAGGAGGAGGAGAGGTGTGGCAGAACGGGCCGAGGGGAACCCGCCCCCCTAATTGGTACTTAACACCCGCGCCGAGCAGAACTGTTGCTATCATAAGAAATTGATGAATTAACTGAGTGAGAGAGATAGGCAGAGAGAGAGAGAGCAGAAGATTGTGGGACGGCAGAGAGAGAGAGGGTTCTGAATCTTTTAAGAGGATAACTTACTTGGGCAAAACAGCTGTTTATGCATTATTTGTGCGGCGAGCCATTTACCACCATTTAGGATGAAAACCTTGGTTCCCGGGCTGCAGGAGTTGCCCGCGGGGACACAGAGGGTTTTGGGAGGGACCCGGCGGCCCATCAGTCACTGATAAGAAAGGATGAAAAATTAATTTGCTAGTAGTTTCATTTTAAAGACTCAGATATTGGCCTGTCAGTCTGTTCGCTTTCGTTTAAGTGACAAACAGGCGTGCAGGGATTCATACAAGAGGAGGAGAAAAACCGCAGGAGGAGGTGGGCAGATGGATGGAAAGTTTGTGGACACGAGAGGCGGAGCCCTCATTACTTGCACTTGCTTTGCAAGTTGTGCTCTGCTCTTCCCGGAGTTCACCTGTCAATCTATGAATCGTGTTGTATGTCAGCTGTGATTTCATGACTAAAGTAGTAAACAGGAAGATGTTTACTAACGGATGAGAGTTTCCAGGAGAAAGCATGTCATCCACAGCATGATGTGTGGCCAAACAGAACAGTGAAACAAGCAGATAACATTGTTCAGTGTGAGTGAATATTAGTACACAGATAAAGACAGAACAGGTAAAATATCATAAATATCATCTTAAAAGTGAGAACATGTAGTCTTTGTTACTCTAACAGAAACAATAGGCTACTAAGCTACATGAACTAACCTGACACTTGTAGGTTTTGCCTATAAAAATTGAGAGTAAAGCCTTTCAGGCGTCTGCTGCTAGGATTGTAATATTATGTCTTCTTCACCTATCATTGCCTAAACCCAGTGATCTCTTACCTCATAGGTATAGTATGATTCCCGAGTGCACCAGAAAGGTGCTCAGACACTTTTTCTTTTCTCCAAGGAAGGAAATGAAGTGTTCACACTTAGCATAATCCAACTGAAATCCAATCCTCAGTAAAGTGTGTGTCATGCAAGAGAAGAACTAAAGTCAAACCGCATGGTCAAAGCTGTTATATTGATATTTACCTTGTGTTGATTGATTCAAGAGAACAACTCATGCCCTAAAAAACATGCAAGAAAACATTTCACCTTAAAAGCTGGTAGTTGCCTTGAGATAGCTTAGTGAATTCAATATTTGTATTTTCTCTTATCTGTATGTCAGCCTGCAAACATGAAAAGGCAGCAAAATATCCTTTCTGCTAAAATGCTTAAAGTTACGTAAATCTATGGACAGTGTTGCTGTTTTCTTTATCGTTCACCATACAGTGACTGATCTTTAAATACCTCAACAAGGTAACAGTGTCTTATCTGATAAATATAATTGGTTCTATTTGTGCTCATCACAAGTTAAATTATACTGAATTAGTCTGATACACAATCAGAGTGAAAAGACGCATGCTTCAATATATATCTTTTAAAAACCAATTCAGATGCTTCTCTATCACACCTGAGAAGCAATGAGAATGAAAGAGAAGGAATCAGGAGAAAAGAAAGAAAAGAATGGAAGAGAGAGGAGGACACATTCAAGGAGGGATGAAGGTGGGCAGACATCAAGATAAGGCTGAAAGACACTAATGATTTTATGATCAATTTATGAGGTTAGTCTAATATTTGGTCATCATAGATGACTAATGAGATGATTTGGGCATGTGCAGAGGAGGGGCAGGGCAAAGATTTTAAAGATGGAGCTGCCAGGCAGAAGGCAAAGGCCACAAAGAAGATACATGGATGTGCAATGTCATTATTGGCATATGCACAGTAAAAATAAGCTCAGCGGTTTACACTGTACAGGGAAATCCTTTTTCCCCCAGTCTTACTTCATGCAAAACAATTATAAAAAATTACAATAATTCCTGATCTTGAAAACCTGAGTTGTACCTGTGGCTTGTGCAAGTTTTCAACTAGGGCTGTACAAATGATTTAGACTTTGATTTCAGACTCCTGTAGCATCTACCCGAGAGCTAAAGTTTGACCAGGCCATGTCCTTAACAAAACTGAGGCCTCCTGACAAGCCTGGCAGTATAAACACCCGGTAGTGATGAAAGGCTGCTTCTGAGATGGATTGTGCAATTTTTGTCAGACACTCAAGAAACGTTCTTGTCTTAAACAGTGCAGCATCCATACCTCACTGTATACCACTGAAGGAGGATGTGTAGAGGACTGGTGTGACAGAAGAGGATCCTAAGGATACAGTGAGATGGGGGAAGATGATCCACTCTGGTGACCCCTAAACAGAGTAGTGAAAAGAAGCTGAAGCTGACGAATGCGTGTAAACTTACATAGCCTTAGAAAAGAGTGTCATCCAGCATTAGTGTACTTAAATAACACTAAACTTCTCTTGTCAAAGAAATCCATTTGGCTTTTCATCAATTTTTCACCAATTGAGGGTCACATGGTCCCCAAACTGGCATCACATCCAGAGCAAGTTATCAGTTCATCACAGGGTTAACAAAGACTCACAGAAAACGATTTAAATTCACAATCATTGTCACTTTAGAGTTCTTAGAAATTAACATTATGTATTCTTTGTGATTATTTGAGGGAATTACTCAGAGAAAAACTTAATTTTTAATAATTATATTTAATAAAATATATTAAATGCCAAAGTCAGAGCTAAATCATTTTCACACCAGTAGGTGTAAAAATCCACCGAAATTCAAAAAATGTAAGGAAACAGCTTTGTTATTATAAAGTAGAATTTTAAAACATATTCGATTTATGGATTATACTCACTTGCGGAGTTGGGAACAGATAAATGAGTATTCATTCTTATACTTTTTATTTTACTGTGCTTTGAATCCACCTGAAGAGCATACAGTAGCTGTAGTTGGTGTGTTCAAGTTCTGGCCCAAATAATTGGGCCAGTACATGTTCACTGGAACCCTTGTTTCACCCTTGGTTGACAATTTACATTGTTTGGACCTAATCGGACTCTTACATATAGAAGTATAACACCTGCATAACAAAGGGAAGCTGGAGAATCGCACGACAGGCACGTTTGCAGTAAAACAGGCGCTATCATACATCTTCAAATATTTTCGCTTGTCACTCAAGTCCAAACAAACCGCGGAGCCTCGGCCCTGCATGAAAACAAGAAGACTGAAGAGTAATTCCAAGTGAACCAGCAAGAAAACACCACCAAGTTCAGGGTTTCTGAGTTTTAAGGAGACTGGGGAACTTACGCATCTCCCACATTTCTCTCAAGGCTGACTGCCGTTTGGTCTGTGTTGGTGTTTGGCTCTTTGTTCAATTCACTGCAAAGTGCTGGTGTGTAAAGGGTAATACTGAATGTTTACACTTCTTACTTCTCAGACTTACCTATGCCAATGGCCCTGAATTCCTCCTATCATCTTCCTAAAAAAGCCTCAAAGTTAATCATAATCCAGTCTTTTTTTTTCTGTGTGTACAATGCATTTCTCAATCTCTGATGACCAAATTGACAAGAAAATCGATTGAAGTAATGACATTTCAATACTCTAAGGTAAATTATAAATTTCAAATAGAATTCTTTAGCGCATGGACTGGAATGCAAGCGCATGGCAATGAAAAACAACTAAAAGGTGATATGTGCTGGTGTGTACAGTGGTCTATTCAGGTGGTTGGTTTTCCTGCTTGCTTCTGTCACCTGCCCTCTCCTGTCCTCCTCTCCCCTCTCCTGTCATCTCTCCTGTTGCTGCAGTGACTGCCTCAGGGCGACAGACACTTCCATGTCATGTCAGGGGGCTCTGATGCTGATCAGTCCTGATGGAAAGTGCTTTGTCCCTGTTTGTTAACCTAAAGCATTGGCATGTCACAGCACCACCTGGGAGGGGAACTGTCTGTCATTCAGATGCATGCTGATATATTCACTTTGAATACTCAGAATTCTTTTCCTTTGTTGTTTTCATAGCTTTTCCCCCCCACATATGTTCCCATTGAAAATTGTAAAGAAAAAAAATTGCAAATAAATGAATAATTGATTCATGTAGTAAGTTAACTAATTAGTTATTAGTTAGTAAATGTGTATAAAAGCCAGCGTGTTGATTTAATTGTGATTCAGTTCTTCATATAGCATCAAATCATAACAACAGTCGTCTCAAGGTTATTAATCTTATAAGGTAAAAAAAACTTACAATAATAAAACCCTAATAATCAGGCAACACCTTATGACAGGGAACAGGAAAAAGTGGAGACAAAAAACTCCTTTTCAACAGGAAGAAGCCTCCAGGAGTACCAGACTCAGGGAGGGGCAGCCATCTAATGAAACTGCCAAAATGAACCTAAACTATGGTGTCTTCTGGTTTAAATCAGCGGCCCCCAACCTTTTTTGCACCATGGACCAGTTTATGTCCGACAATATTTTCATGGATCAGCCTTTAAGGTGTCGCGGATAAATACAGCAACACACGGGAAAAGACTCAGGGAACCGAGTTAACCATAAAATTGATTAAAAAAAAATAATGATAAAAACTGATAAAATCCCTGAAAACCATAAATTTCACACCTGAGCCTCAACTCTCGCGGCCCGGTACCAAACAACTCAAGGACCGGTACCGGTCCATGGCCCGGGGGTTGGGGACCGCTGGTTTGAATCAAACAAACACTGCAGAAGTTAAAGATTCACAATGAGGCTTCAAGTTGGAGATTCCAAAACAATTGGTGATTCCATGGTGGCCATCTTTGTCAAACTGTGCTTCAACAAAACAATACCACAACAGCCATAACGATCATAACAACTACACCTGTATTTCATGTACACTACATGATTCAGAGCCACAGTTTCAAGCAGAAGGTAAACCAGATGGACTTTCACTAAGACACTGCACAAGAAGACATTCCTGATGACCTCGGGTAAAAGAGTTCACCATTTAAATGCTCTGTAAATAACACCTCTGTTCATGTATCTGATTGGCTGCTAGACAGCCAACTAACTAGCAAATGTTTAGATAGGTAGATGGATAGATAAAGTCATTTCTCTCTCACACACACTCACCGATTCTCCACATAATGAGAGTCCAGTTCTAATGGAGGAGGGGTGGACTTCACTCGGAATATCATCATTCAGGCGGGGCTCGCAAGGCAAGTCGTGATTAGCTGGCAATTTATTCTGGCGGGCACGATTGAGAGGAAGGGGCCCTGAAATGGTAATGTGTTTAAATGTCAGAGGAAAGGTAAGGTTCTCATCAACCCTTGGTCACCCGTCTGCTTTGAATATTCTTATTGCCATCATGTATTAGTAATGAGAGTTGAAAAGTAAGTAAAATTTAACCTTCGCTGTACCTGAGGAAACTATGAATATTAACGAGGCCTATTATGTGTACCTGATCTGAAAGAATTTTAACCCCACTCTTGGCTGGCTCACTGGCTTTCTCCTTCCTCAAGTTTTCTATTTCCATCCTGATCGCTGTCTCTTTTCCACTTTTTTTTGGTATTCTTCTCTTTCCCTTTTCAACCATCCGTCTTCCTCTTTTCCCTCCCTGTCATTCATACAGCTCCTCTTCTTTTTTCTAGCAGCCATTTCCTCTCTCTGTCACTTACTCCATCTGCCTGGCCCTATCACTGAGCTTTCCTCTGTCTTGCCCTTTGACTTTCCTCTTTTACGGTGTTGCTCTCTTCTCTAGTTCATCTCTTTCAGTCTCCTACTTGATTTCCATGCCTGCATCTACGAGTTCCTCGCCTTGTAATTCATAACACTGTAGGATTCATCAACAACTCAGTATACTAGATTACTTACACATGTCTTACTTTACAGTTAGATAAATGATTTTGAATGTCTGTGTTAGAAAAACCTGAAAAGAAAAACTCATGTTAGAAAGTACTAAACTGACTGGGAGAAAGCCAGTTGTCATTGGGATAAACAAGCACTGTGTAGCAGCTACTGAACTTTAACTCATCTTAGTTACTTAGTCAGTTCACTCCTATACATAAAATACATACAGTGACATCCTTTATTAGTTAGCAATCTCCTGTTCTGAAGCCTCAACCTGAAAGGATCAGTCATGTTGGTGTTTTGAAACTGGACGATCGAGGAGTGGATCTGATGGAAAAACTAAAGAACACCGTAAATGCGTACATTAATTCACATGTTGCTTGCAAGAAACCATCTAAATCTTAAACAGACAAAGAAGGAAAATACACTCCAACTCATCACATACCTTCTTAAAGACAGCAGCTGACTAACACCTAGCACAAATGTGTCTCAGCAATCCTTTACTTTGTGTTAAAGACGTGATTTTGTTCATGGCACAAGGCCTACTAAATGGGATCTTACAATTTAATGTGTTTTATCAGGGATGTTACATTGATAAGATCAGTGTATTTTTTATGACCAGCTGTCGGGGATACCAAAAAGTCCCTCTTTCTCACTTGATTTAAATCACTAAACACTATTCTCATGCCGTTATGATGTGCTAGCTTTGAATAATTTTCAATATATCGTGATATTCGTTTGACAAATTATGATCTCATTTAGACTAAAAGTGACTATGCATCATTAGGACATCAGAAGAATCCAAGGCCGCGTATTCTTTAGGACAAGTCCTTGGGATCTCACTCACATCCACTTCTTTCTTGTAACAACTTGTTTCATAACATCTAAAATGGGGACAGTAAAAATGCTGAATGCAGGGTTTCAAACCTGTCATATAGTTTTCAGTAAGGCTTGAAACTGATGATTGAAACCATAAAATCATCCGGAAAAATCAAACCAAGGGAGCATTGGAGTCAGTTTCTCGTAGACTTTTATACAACCAGATTTGTTTTTGCAGTCTGAGGAGCTGCCCCCTGTTGGCCAATGCAAAAAACTCCAACGCCTTCACATTGGTTTCACATTTTATACCCCGAAGCTATGTCCTTCTTTTATATACAGGCTTCATTAGAGATGTGTTTTCCACTTGAATGGCTGTTTATTCTGTGGTTTAATTATTAATGACAGAGTTTAAGGGGCACCTTTCAGTGGATGCTAGGTGCATTGATCTATGGGGCATTTATTGTTTTGGATAGAATAATACATTCTGCTGCCAATAACTGGAAGACATAGTTAAAAATAGAAGATGCTAGTTTACTATCTGTTCTCGAGCTGATTCAGAAAAGGAAGCAACGGGGAAACTTAGAGGACTCTGGTAACTTATTCAAAGTATATTTTTTTTTAAATAATGAATTAGTCGATAAATATTTGTAATGATCTTGGGAATAACACATTCATTCCTATTGGTTTCTCTTTGTTTATCTTTCCTCGTGTTTTCTGTTGTTGATGTCTGCCTCTGTCGGCCTGTTCTGTGTGTGTTTATGTGCTAGTGTGTGTCTGTCTGTCTGTCTGTCTGTCTGGGCTTGATGCCAATCAGCAGCACACCTAAGATTCATTTGAGACTCAGCAGTATTTAAAGCCAGGCTCTTCAAATTATTCTCTATGACACTGTTTCTGTGTGCTACAGCTAACTTGAAGTTAGACAGCGATCCTTGTTTAAGCTCATTGTCTGGAGTTAGCCTTTCTCACATGAAGGACGGAGTGGGAGATATTTCACTTCATCTGCGTCCTCAGTGCTGAGCATACTCTATTTGGTTTAAGCAAGGGCATTGCCAGAGTGGTTGTAAATCCACCAGACTATTAACTGTGCTGTTCTCACATCTGTGGAAGTCGATACGGTCAGACATCAGACAGGCTTACTATGGGAGCTGGCAACTTTTAGTGTCAAATCTAACTATGCCACACATTTGTCTTCTCTCGTGCACCTGGGCAATGTAGAGGGAAGATAAAAACAGCTTATGTCTCAGGTTAAGTTCTTTCTCTCATGAGTGGGCCTGTTGCCAATTTCATCCAGAGTTCCTCCACCTTGTCTCCGTGGATAAAGCCGGCCTTGTCCCACTCTCCAGTCCACCTTCCACTCAGCACCCATCAGCTGGTCTTGTTCTGAGCTCTCTTCACCAGCCCCCAGCTAGATTCTTGCAAGCGCTCCTGATACACAGTGCCAAACATCAGATATAAATGATGACTGCTGTTTGTCCTGTTACGCCAAGTGTGTCATATTTGATACATGAAGTTTTGGGAGTTTATGAAATTTCTACATCATCAGTGGGATTGTTTGAAAATGTCAGAAGGTTCAATAAACACTTCATTTTCAACATAATAATAATAATAATAATCATATTATATAAAGTTACTTATGGTTTCAGGCTTTAAAGAGTTTATGTCAAGCAAGTGTGTAAGAACTGTACAATTTCAGTAAAATAGTCCATCATTCTTCTTCTACATACCCAGTTCAGGGTTGCAGTGGGGCTGGAGCCTATCCCAGCTGCCACAGGGTGAGAGGTGGGATGTCTGAGCAGGTTTGTAGTCTGCTGCAGGACTAACACATAAGGAGAAACAACCAGATGCACCAGTGCTTCCCTTTGTACTGTGGGAGGAAGCCAGAGTGCCCAGAGACAACCCACACAGGTACACAGAGAACATCCAAACTCAACACGGGATGGGCAACAGCACTAGCCACCACTCCAATGTGCTACTTTAATAAAGAAATGATAGTAAATTAATCCAGGTATTAATTATATAATCTACAAGGACGACATGGTGGCCTAACTCTGTGAGTCTTGGCTGGGGGGGAGGGGGGGATGGTTAACTGAAGCAAAACAATCCACTCTAAATAACAGCTTCTCCACTCCTCCTCATTCATTTGCTCTGTCTTCTCATTTCTCTCTGCCGTGAGATGGGAGAAGACTGTTTACCATGCAGAGATAGTGTTTGCATAGATCAGGCTGAAGTGGGACGAGTGTGTGTGTGCGTGTGTGTGTCTTTTATAGAGGGGGTGTTATTCCCTGGATTAAGGCTTGATCAAGGCACATCATCGACGCACACGCCCTCACTCCCACCCCCCCCTGAGAGTCTGAGGTTTGGGGGGGGGGGGGGGGGGGGATGACACATCTATCCGCAATGGACAACAAAGAAAGAGGAGATGTTTGCTGAAAAAGCCAAGAGTGTCTCTTCCACCCTCTCCCTCTCTCTTGCTGTCACTTATGATCCCAAAACGCTGCATGTGGAAAAACAGTCTGAGCAGCTGTGTGCGTGTCTCTCCTTGTACAAATACTGGGATAGCAACCTGCCAGTGTTTACTTGTGTAATTAAATAGCATGTGTATTGGCATGCCTTAGCTTTTATGGATATATGTGTGTGCGTGTATATGAGTTTGCAGTGGACACCTATCCTGCATAATAATGCAGCAAATTGTTCTATACTATAAATACTGCAAACATCCCAAACACTGGTTAATTCCATAAAGAACAAAAACAAAATGCACAAAGTTTGCACATCTCCCAGTAGTAATTGTTTGTGTTTTGCATATTTAAATTGTACTTCTATTAATTGCATGAGATACCACTCAGACATTTAAAGTACACCCTCCCACCCCTACACATGCGTTTCCCCCGGGGTTTCCTTTCTCTCTCTCACCCCAGATAATGTCCACCAGCTTGGGTCTTTTTGTCCTTAAAGCACAGCCTCTCTACGCCTGCTGTGATCTCAGGGTAAGCCGGTAACTGCCCCGCTCTTATTAGCTCTCTTTATTGATTTGGAGAAGGGATTCAGAGCTGAGCCGCTCTCATTAACACTGGATAAAGTCATAATCCACCAACCAGCAACGGTCGGAGTCTCTCTGCTTTTCACCTCAGCGCTCGACTGCTTCTCAATCACTGCCTTGAGTTCACATCTAACGAGCTGCCGCCAAGATGTTTCGCTTGTTAAATGATAATGAGGCTTTCTTCAGAGATACAATGACGAAACAAGAAGTTTTTTCTGAGACATGCTGATGGTGTTGACAAGAGCATCGAAAGCTACAAGTAAAATGCCATCAGCCTATTTGTCTTAATCGTAAATAGACAAGAAGGTGAGATTTAAGTGTCGAGGTATGAGAAGCCATTTAATATTTATTAATGCCATTTATACCAAGTTAATGGTATGAACCCTGCTCTCTGAAGCTGCTGAGTTTGGGGTTTTTTTTTTACTCATTTTGTACACAATAAATAAAGTGCACTACTCATTTCATATCTTATTGCCTTTGTGCCTTTTATAATTGCGTCTCATAGAAGCTTTATTTTCTGTTGTAGATGTGCTTTTACTTATGGCACATGTCTGTTACCAAAGACAGCCATACAATTTGATGTTTTGATTTAATACATTCTAAAAGATCAACTTAACCTCCGGGTCTGACAAGGGAATCCTGCATTCTTCCTAGTGGCCAGCAGGGGGCGACCTCTGGGATTGTATAGAACATAGGAAAATGACTTAGCTCACTTAAATTAAGGCATTCATAAACATTTTTGTGATGACTTTATGGTCTCATTTGCCAGCTTTAAAGCTTCCTCAATGCTGTGTGATGCTAGTTATATACACTTTGGTCCAATTTAGACAACAACTGCCTATATATCTGTTCAGAGCTATATTATGGTAGACAAGTATAAGTGTGATTGCATAAGAGTGCATAGTGTCTCTGGGTTCTCAGTTACATCCTCGCTTGTAACGACTGGTTTCATAAAATACAAAATGGTTCTACTCAAGTCAAATCCTCTGTTCCACAATGCTTTAAATCAATTTTGGCAACATAAAATGCTTAATGTTCATCAACAAATAAGTAGTTGAGGGTGTCACTAGCACTTCGCTCTCTCATTGGCAGTTTGTTTGTTTGGTAGCTTGAGGCCAACTCTAAGGTAACTCAATCATTGTGCAATTATTTGTCACTGCTGATGCTAAAATCTGCCAATTTATGGCAGACGTACATCAAATCTTTTGAAGTTGTTATAAAGTACAAAATAAACTTAGGTTAACTTGCGATAAAAAAATCACGCAGCAGAGCAGTACCTTTACATTAGAACCACCACGGGGGTCATTTTGACCCACTGCATTTTAAAAACTCATGTAAGCTGAATTAGAATCCCATCATCTCATGTGTTTTTTCTTTAGGATCAGCATACAAAACTATCTGTATTAATTGAAAACTACCACACTTGTAGTTATAATTCAGTCTGAGAGGCTTTGCTGACAGAAAATTCTCCTCCTGCAGTTTTCCTTTTTTCCCCCTTAAAATGTCCAAGCAGTGACTTTCCGGCAGTCTTGTAATCACTGCTTTATGTCAGCCTGTCAGTCACTTAGTCATTCTGCTCATCACACCTCCCTCCTCAGTAGGGCTTGAGGAAAGCATCCTCACCCTCTCCTCCTTCTCCTCCACTTCCTCCTCCTTCTTGTCTTCCTCCTCAAGCTCTCCACACAAAATTCACTCCTGGCCCGCTCCAAGCGGGGAGTTATTGATCTGCCGGTGTGATAGAGGTGGGAGGTGCGTTCACAATGCAGCGGGGGTCTGGCTGCTCAGGCTGCATCTTTCAGAGGGTCAATCGATACCGACTCCTTTTCTCCCCTTCAAAGCTTTTCATTCATACAGACAAACAAGGAGGGAAGGGAGACGTGAGGAGCAGCGGAAAGAGAGGGAGAATTGTGAGTGACATGAGAGTTCTCTTCTTACTTTTCTCCCACTTGTCTTTCTCTTCTATCCTCCCCGGACTCGTTGCCTGGCCTCAGGGTCAAACTCAAGAGAGAGAGGGGAGTGAGAGGAAAGAATAGAAAGCGGTAGATGAAGAGAAAGGGGCGAGAGAAGCAAGCAGGAGGTCGAGCAATAAAAAGAGTCACATAGGAGGGGAAAAAGTAAAGGCAGGTGGAGGGAGGTGAAATGATAAAAGCCTGATACCTATATGCTAATTTAATTTCTTTTTAAGTATAAATTTATCACTATGTGCAGGAGAGTTGAGGAATATATGCACTGAAGATGTTGTTGATGAACAGAAGACAGAGGTAGATGTAAGGACGGGGTGTACACACCAATATTACAGTAGAAGGCATGAGAGAATAGGCCGAGGATGTAAGGATTGTAAACACACACTAACTGTAATAACCCTCAGCAGGCTTCAGCAAGGTTGCTCTGTAGTTTGAACCTCAAGGTTTTTACATCACTTAGGATGAAAAGGGTATGAAAGAAGGAGACGAGTATAATGCCTGTTACTTACTTCTTATTCACCTTCACCTTCCTTGTCTGCTTTCCTACAGCCATTCTACAACTCCCAGTGTCAAACCTTCGTCGACTCCCTTCTCAATTCAATTCAATTCAATTCAATTCAATTTTATTTATATAGCGCCAAATCACAACAAAAGTCGCCTCAAGGCGCTTTATATTGTACAGTAGATAGCACAATAATAAATACAGAGAAAAACCCAACAATCATATCATATGACCCCCTATGAGCAAGCACTTTGGCGACAGTGGGAAGGAAAAACTCCCTTTTAACAGGAAGAAACCTCCGGCAGAACCAGGCTCAGGGAGGGGCGGCCATCTGCTGCGACCGGTTGGGGTGAAAGAAGGAAAACAGGATGAAAGACATGCTGTGGAAGAGAGACAGAGATTAATAACAGATATGATTCGATGCAGAGAGGTCTATTAACACATAGTGAGTGAGAAGGTGACTGGAAAGGAAAAACTCAATGCATCATGGGAATCCCCGGCAGCCTATGTCTATTGCAGCATAACTAAGGGAGGATTCAGGGTCACCTGGTCCAGCCCTAACTATATGCTTTAGCAAAAAGGAAAGTTTTAAGCCTAACCTTGAAAGTAGAGATAGTGTCTGTCTCCTGAATCCAAACTGGAAGCTGGTTCCACAGAAGAGGGGCCTGAAAACTGAAGGCTCTCCCTCCCATTCTACTTTTAAATACTCTAGGAACAACAAGTAAGCCTGCAGAGCGAGAGCGAAGTGCTCTAATAGGGTGATATGGTACTACAAGGTCATTAAGATAAGATGGGGCCTGATTATTTAAGACCTTGTATGTGAGGAGCAGGATTTTGAATTCAATTCTGGATTTAACAGGAAGCCAATGAAGGGAAGCCAAAACAGGAGAAATATGCTCTCTCTTTCTAGTCCCTGTCAGTACTCTTGCTGCAGCATTTTGGATTAACTGAAGACTTTTCAGGGAGTTTTTAGGACATCCTGATAATAATGAGTTACAGTAGTCCAGCCTGGAAGTAATGAAGGCATGAACTAGTTTTTCAGCATCACTCTGAGACAGGATATTTCTAATTTTAGAGATGTTGCGCAAATGGAAGAAAGCAGTCTTACATATTTGTTTAATATGTGCCTTGAAGGACATGTCCTGGTCAAAAATGACTCCAAGGTTCCTCACAGCATTACTGGAGGCCAAGGTAATGCCATCCAGAGTAAGGATCTGCTTAGATACCATATTTCTAAGATTTTCAGGGCCGAGTACAATAACCTCAGTTTTATCTGAATTAAGAAGCAGGAAGTTAGCGGCCATCCAGGTCTTTATGTCTTTAAGACATTCCTGCAGTTTAACTAATTGGTGTGTGTTACCTGGCTTCATGGATAGATAGAGCTGCGTATCATCTGCATAGCAGTGAAAATTTATGCTATGTCTTCTAATGATGCTACCTAGGGGAAGCATGTATAATGTAAATAGAATTGGTCCTAGCACTGAACCCTGTGGAACTCCATAATTAACCTCAGCATGTGAAGAAGACTCTCCATTTACTTGAACAAATTGGAGTCTATTAGATAGATATGATACAAACCACTGCAGTGCAGTACCTGTAATACCTACAGCATGTTCTAATCGCTCTAATAGGATATTATGGTCGACAGTATCAAACGCTGCACTGAGGTCTAGCAGGACAAGCACAGAGATGAGTCCACTGTCAGAGGCCATAAGAAGATCATTTGTAACCTTCACTAAAGCTGTTTCTGTGCTGTGATGAGCTCTGAAACCTGACTGAAACTCTTCAAATAAGCCATTCCTCTGCAGATGATCTGTTAGCTGTTTGACAACTACTCTTTCAAGGATTTTTGATATGAAAGGAAGGTTGGAGATTGGCCTATAATTAGCTAAGACAGCTGGGTCTAGAGATTGCTTTTTAAGTAAGGGTTTAACTACAGCCACCTTGAAGGCCTGTGGTACATAGCCAATTATTAGAGATAGATTGATCATATTTAAGATTGAAGAATTAATTAATGGCAGGACTTCTTTGAGCAGTTTTGTAGGAATGGGGTCTAAAAGACACGTTGATGGTTTGGAGGAAGTAATTATTGAAGTTAACTCAGAAAGATCGATTGGAGAAAAAGAGTCTAACTTAACATCAATGGTACTAAAAGTAGCTGTAGACGATATTACATCTGTGGGATGATTATTGGTAATTTTTTCTCTAATGATAAAAATTTTATTTCTGAAGAAGTTCATGAAGTCATTACTAGTTAACGTTAAAGGGATTGTTGGCTCAGTAGAGCTCTGACTTTTTGTCAGCCTGGCTACAGTGCTGAAGAGAAACCTGGGGTTGTTCTTATTTTCTTCAATCAGTGACGAATAGTAAGATGTTCTGGCTTTGCGGAGGGCTTTCTTATAAAGCAGCAAACTATTTCTCCAGGCTAAATGATGATCCTCTAAATTTGTGACACGCCATTTCCTCTCCAGCTTACGAGTTATCTGCTTTAGGCTACGTGTTTGAGAATTATACCACGGAGTCAGGTACTTCTGATTTGAGACCTTAGTTTTCACTGGAGCTACAGTATCCAGAGTCGTACGTAGTGAGGAGGTAAAATTATTAACAAGATAATCGACCTCTGTTGGAGTAGCGTTCAGATAGCTGCTCTGCTCTATGTTGGTACAGGGCATTGAAGATGCTTTCTTTTGTTCTATATTTCAGTTTGTCCATCCAGAGTCACTTCTTCTTTGTTCAGCCAATAACAGCGCTGCATTTTAATTGTATATGAGCAGATTAATTTCTTATCAAGTTTAGTGCTTTGCAGTCTTTGTGAGGAAAGTTGTTTGTATTCACAAATATCGATCGGAAAGTCCTCAAGCATACGGAAAGTCCTTTTGAATACAAATCTGTCTTTCTAATAGGGAGAGAGATGAAGCGTCATCTGATAAGATGTGAATCTATGATGTTACACTTTCTTTACCAGTGGGTTTGCTCAGTGGGTAACACACATCTAGTTTGTCACCTTTTGCAGAACACAGAGCAGCAGCTAAGTTTCATAGTGATCTGTATTTGCTAGCTGATTTGTGGAAGCAACACATGCACATTTCATTTTTATTCTCCCATGTAAAAATGAGATGATTGATATTCTAGATCAGTGGTTCTTAACCTGGGTTCGATCGAACCCTAGGGGTTCGGTGAGCCGGTCTCAGGGGTTCGGCAGAGCCTCCACCGCAGAGGTCACAGAGGTCCAGACACACCCGAATTATCGTGTAAATTTGTGATGACACGCCCCCTTCTGGCCATCACTGGCTGCAGACTGTCATGCTACACTGCTTGGCCAATCAGGGCTGCGGGGAATGTAGCGCGCGCAGTAGTCAACAGGTGAATGTAGTGGTAGTACTTCGTGTGATTTATTTTAACATTTTAATCCATACTAACTATGTCGGGCAAAAGAAGAAAGTGGTCGGACGAATATGTACAGTATGGATTCACATGTATCACGGAACGTGATGGGAGTGAGCGTCCTATCTGCATGATTTGCAACGCCAAGTTGAGCAACTGTAGTCTCGCACCGGCAAAACTAAAGGAACACTTCTTGAAGCTGCATGGAGACGGGGAATACAAGAACACAACACTTGCTGAGTTCAAGGTGAAGAGAGCCAGATTCGGTGAAAGGCCCACTCTGCCTGCTCTTGGATTTGTAGCCGTTAACAAACTGATCCTCACAGCATCGTACGAAGTTGCTTACCTGATCGCAAAGCAGGGCAAGCCACACACCATTGGTGAAACACTCGTGAAACCAGCTGCGTTAAAGATGGCAAATCTGATTCTCGGAACAGCGGCCGAAGGTAAATTATCCCAAATTCCTCTTTCAAATGACACCGTCAGCGACAGAATAGAAGACATGAGTAAAGACATCTTGGCTCAAGTAGTCGCTGATCTGATTTCAAGCCCGGCAAAATTCAGCCTTCTGCTCGATGAGAGCACAGACGTTGCTAATCTAAGCCAGTTTACTGTTTTTGTGGACTATGTGAAAGATGATATGATAAAAGAAGATTTTTTATTTTGTAAGCCTCTTACAACAACAACTAAGGCAGCCGATGTGAAGAAGCTTGTGGATGACTTCTTCAGAGACAACAATCTTTCATGGGACATGGTTTCTGCAGTTTGTACGGACGGAGCTCCAGTCATGCTGGGAAGAAACTCTGGCTTTGGTGCGCTAGTAAAAGCCGATGCACCACACATCATTGTGACTCATTGTATTTTGCACAGGCATGCATTGGCAACAAAAAACTTTCCTCCAACAATGGCAGAAGTATTAAAAACTGTGGTGGAATGTGTGAACTATGTGCGAAATAGTGCTCTGAGGCACCGCATTTTCAGCGCATTTCAGCTAAGAAAGCCCTGGATTTTTTTATACCATTTGTTACAACATATCTTTGCGAGCAATCCTTTTCGACGATGCTGGACATAAAAACGAAGAAAAGGAACAGACTTTTCTGTGAAAATGACATGAGACTGGCACTTGCCAAGGTGAAGCCACGCATATCTGAACTGGTCTCTCAAAGGCAACAGCAGAAGTCACACTGATTTGCAGGTATGTAATTTCTTGTAAGTTCATGCATTGTGTTGGTTTTGTTCTTTGAACAAGGTGATGTTCATGCACGGATCATTTTGTGCACCAGTAAAAAAAACATATCTATGTCTTGAATTTGAAAAAAAAAAAATTTCACTAAAGAGGGGTTCGGTGAATGCGCATATGAAACTGGTGGGGTTCGGTGTCTCCAACAAGGTTAAGAACCACTGTTCTAGATGGAACAGAATTCATTTCTTCATAGTGCTAATTAATCATTTTGACTCAAGGACTGACTCTGTTTGTGTAAGGAGGCCAAAGATGTGTCATGGCGCCAGGTCTTTGAGTTTTGTGGTTTTTGAGACTTGTTTATCATTAGGTCATCTGGTTGTTTCCTTGTGTGTTTACTGTGATCTTAGTTTATATTTTTTATTGAGCTGTTGGTTCTTTGTTTCAGGTTATTTCCATAATTTTATTCTGGTTAGGGGTGGTCCTTTATAAAGTTTCCTTATGTCAAATTCTGTGTGCCTGATGACCCCTCCCACTGTCAAAGTCCTGCTATTACTACGAATGGGCTGTCGTGGGAGGATCGCAGCTCTTCGTTCAGTCACTCCCTTTCATTCCACCTTGCACCACCCCACTAGTCTCTAAACTTCTTGAGTAAACTTCCCCCTTGTCACCTACTTTGAACCAGTTTGCAACAGTTACTGTCTTGATTCTGTTTGGTTGTTTACTTCCTGTTTTATTTTGGTTAGTCTTTGTCGCTCAGATTTAGTCCAGCTGTTATTTTTTTCCCCAGGCGTCTTCACTCCCCCTTGCCTTCTGTGTCTTTAACAGTATTTAAGATCTCAGTTTACATGTATCCTTTGTTGTGGTGTCCTTTTTGGTGCCCGACTGTATGTTTCACTGGATTTTCCAGGATTCTCGTTACTTTGCTTACTGCCTCTGTTGTGGATGTATGTTTGGGACATTAATCGGCCAAATAAACGACTCTTTGGTTTGAACTCTGCTTCTGCCTGCATTTAGATGTGGACGTTGAGCTTCTTCTTTTGTGCAGTGATGTGCAGTGAAGGATAGGTATACTCTATGTCATGGTGCATGGTTAGGCTCATGAACACAGGGAAATGAAAAAGTGCCTTTTTAGTCAGGTAGCATTGGTCTAATGGCATTTTTAAACAATAATCAAATAAATGGGAAAAGTGGCTTCCTTGCAAGAAAAATAAATAGAATAGAACAGAATAGAATAATCCTTTAATTGTCCCACAAGGGGAAATTTGGTTGTAACAGCAGCCAGAAAGACACATATACAACAAACAGTACACAGAAACATACACAATTTTTCTTACATATTTACATTAAGGACAATGGTTACTATAAACACAGTACTGTACAGTTATTAAATAAAATAAAATTAACTACAGATTAGAGGCAAACCAGGTTGTAGTGCGAATCGGTTGATTAAATTATTGCAGTTACAGTACTGATGTAAACATCTATGATTGTTGGGAGCAGTTTTGATTGTACAGTCTGACAGCTGCAGGGAGGAAGGACCTGCGGAAACGCTCCTTCATGCATCTAGGATGCAGCAGTCTGTCACTGAAGGAGCTCTGCAGTTCAGCAACATTTACATGCATGGAGTGGGAGACTCTGTCCATCAGAGATGTTATTTTGGCCAGAGTCAACACTGTAAAAAATGACGGATGCCACCACAGAGTCATAGAAGGTCTTTAAAAGTGCTCCCTGTACTCACCCTATTTTAAAAAATCTTACTGTAACTAAAAAGTTTCTGTGCATGAGCAAATGGGTTGTTGACCTTTTGAATTGTTTTATGTTATGTAACCTCTAGAAATGTGCATTTTATAGGTGAATGTGCAGAACACGTAGCCAAAACATAAGTCTTTTGGTACTAACTGTTTTGTAGTTCTATTATGATGTCTTATTTCAGCTACATACAGGTAAACAGTTCATGTGGAGAGCAAAATATGAAGCACATTTGCAATAATGCAATCGTGGAAGCCATCAACTATTACTGCCAGAGTTTTAGAGCTGGAGGAGAATAGCTGATCTGTTCCCATAGCCTAAATCTGATTGGTAAAATGTCCAAAATAAGAGCTTTAAAGATCAGATAATTAAGATAATCACTGTGAGATAATGACATGTTTTTCAATAATGTGTATTATACAGTATCTGCATCAACTCTTGAGTGGGTGACTTATGGATATAATGCTGAGTGAAATAATCTTCTCTTATGCTGCGTGTAAAAGGTGGGATTTGTAAGGTTAAATGCCACTCATTAACAAAGTCTTAATTATTCGAACAGAAACACCACTGTTCTGTAGTGCTGGGCGATATGACGATATATATCGTGTGGACGATAGAAAAGTGTCTATCGTGCCATTTGTCTTCTATCGTTTCTATCGTTTCTAACCCGAATTTTACAAATTATTACATAAAATATATCATTAACCCTTTACAACCGGTCGGAGCAGGCACACTCCGTTTTACCTAACTATTTTTAAATCCCTGTAGAACTGTAACCACGTAAGGTAGCGCAATAATGTTTTTTTTTTTTTGCATATGAAACCGTAGGGGTTGTACTTACATCTTATTCCATTAGCTTGTCCTAAGTCACGGTTTTCTTCCACATATAGCTTTGCAAAAATTGCATAAAAAGCACTTCCAGCAACAAAAACATAATATTCCAGACTTGCAGCAACAAAAACATAATATTCCAGAAACACGCTTTGCCGATCCGATCAGCTGTTCATAACACTTCCTAGTTGGAATATAAGTCAGCGCAACTATCGCATGTCCACCATTACCTGTCCGAAACCGGAAGTGACGTCACTTTCGCGGAAAATGTAGTTTTTTAAGCTTCAAAGTCTGTTGGTGTTTTTAAAAGTCATGTTTGACTTTATGCTCTTCTGTATCGTTTCTGGGATGCTTAGAAGTCAAATTACACTGTTGGAAATAGTTTATTTTGATGCACATGCTATTTTTTTGCAAATTTGCATTTATTTATTTTCATTTATATATAAAAATTTGTGTATCTCAAAAATAAAACTATGAAGACACTCAAAATAAATAAATGTAAAGATAAGCTCTGGCGGACTTGGTTCTATGGTAGGTCTTAAAGGGTTAAATAGCCTGTGCAAATATATTAGTGTTGTCTTCTCACTATACATGCTCTTAACTTTATGCAAGAGAAAATAAAGTATAAAAAAATGATATTTTTCGCAAAGAAACTGTCTTGTGGTTTTGCAACATGGTGCTGCTTTACATGCACCCGGATTTGCGACATACTTTACAGTAACTCAAAACAAAGACTGCACCCTCTCCACTCGCTGTTTACAGACTGCATACTTTCCAGATGACCACAGGTCAGGTGGTATATCGTGATATATATCGTTATCGTGATATAAAATAATTCATATCGTGATAAATATTTTTTCCATATCGCCCAGCACTACTGTTCTGTATCCTCCATGTATTAAAGACTTTACTGACAACAACCCCCCTTTAGCTGATTTATTTGGTTAATAAAGATCAAATGATATTAAGAAAAACTCGGAAGATTTTCAATAAATACATTCAGCAGTAAACACAGCACTGTCTGCCAGTAAACTTTCCTTGAGAGCTTTTCCTATGTCTCAGCTAGTAACACCATCCATGGCTCGAGGCATCGGAGACAATTACAATTTGGTTATATCGCTTCCTTTCTTCACCAGAGGTTCTTGCTAATTTGATGCTCTGGCGAGGAAGATCGTTGGCTTTAATACAAATCATGTTTCAATCGTTACTTGAAGACCTTAAGCCCCAGCCCGGTTCTCTGGAGGACCACAGTAATGAGGCCTGCTGGGATTTCAATCATTTTTACATCTGTTGAAAAATAAGGAGAAAAGAGAAGAGAAAAATAAAAGAGAGGGAGAAAAAAGAGAAAAAAAATCAGCCACCCCACAACCCTCCCCTCCCCTCCCCACAGAAGAAAAAAAAATATTTGTTTTGAGGATTGATAATGAAAAAAATATATAAAGAGCTGCTTTTTTCTTCTACATTTGTGTTCTCAAATTTCTCTGGCCTTGACATCTCCCAGTACAGTACCTCAATGCTGAAAACTCCCCCAACAATTTCTTAAGCCTTCTTGTCTCCCTCCCCTTGTTGCAAAATAAATAAATCCGTCTGATATTTGATTTCAGACACCTCTTTATTGCACAAACGTACTCTTTCTCCCCGCCATCTGTGCCGTCTCTCAGAAAACAGTAGCTCCCCCCACTGCACAGAAACTTTACTTCCTTCCTTTTTCACACCACCTGCTCGCCTCCTTTTTATTCCCAGCTTTAATTCGCTTTAAGTTAAGGAACAAGAAACATGCAGCCTTAAGTGCCAACAGCAGTAAAGATGAGAATCAATCCGGCCTGGGAGCCTCAACGCAAAATACTGTCCTCAGTCCACAAAATGAATAAATAAATAAATAATCTTAGCTCAAAACAGGTAATACCTTTTTGTAACATGTAACTTTGCGTAGTTCTTTTTTATTTCAGTGTTGCCATGGAGATTTTCAGAAAGTAATGTTGGCTTTGAGTTTGGAAAAAGCAACATGAGCGATGTGTAATTTATTGTGTCGTTAAATCACATTTTCTGATTTGGTGTATGTCTCTGCTCTGACACATGCCACACTCTGTGCCCAGAACTCTGAGATAAGTATGTGACACACGATTATGAATTACTTAGCAGCTCCATTTCACTCACAATTAAGACTCCACTAATGCATCAGTTTGAAAATATCACCGCCTAGATTATAGCAGCTTCTCAAGATTTGGTGAAGGCCAGTGTAATAAAGACAGTAGGTCTGCATACATATACTAGAAAATCAACTGAAATTCAATAAATATCATGATATCTTCATGACATCTTTCTGTGAGTTAGGGAGCTAGTTTCTGTGGAAAAACATCGTAAGATCATGTTTTCATTCCTCACCTCACAATATTTAATTTCACTCTCTACTTTTAATGCCTGGAGTGCAGCTTATTTGGTGGGAACGTGTTTTAGGTTAGCAGGGTAAGACTGTCCCAGGTGAGGAGAAATGGCTCCGAAATCTACATTGCAAAGCAGCCGAGAGGGTTATCCACAGTCTTGCAGCACTGATGTAACGGTTACAGAGTAAGGTCCCATTTACAAAACGCATCCTTTTTTTTTAGCGCTAGGAGAGTTTCACAAAAATACATAAGTTCATTAAGAGGCTCGCATCAGTTTCAGCACATGTTCATGCATCCAGCCAATCACAGGTTTCCTGTCTGCTGGTGTAAGAAGACTCTAACAACACTTCTTTACATCATTGATGCCAACAGGTTAAAGACGTCTCCCTTAATGCAAATAAGCTTCTTTTCTCTCACATTATTTTCTGATTGAGCTCACCGTGCATTATTACTCTTCTCCCTAAAGTGGATTAAGGAGTTTGTCCTAATGCAGGATTTGTTGGTTCATCTATTCATTCACGATCTGATGACTTTTGTATCCACTGTGTTTGTACTAGCTTGCCCTGTTTTGGGTCCATATTTTTTTAATTTTAGCATTAATGACAATAAAGTATTGATGGGAGTGTGGACTTGTTATCATCTGTTATCCCCTTGAATGTAATTTGTGTCAAATCAGGTCAAACTGTTGTGATTGTGTAGTATTTCTTCTCTGCAGTTGCATCTAACAGGAAAAAAGCATCAAAATCTGTTACTGTGTATCTGTGTACAAACTGTGTTAGTGTGTACAAACAGTAAGTGAGGTATTTTCTGACTTGTTCTATCTAAAATGTTTTGATACCTGTGGCAATATCTGATCACTTGATCGTTTCTGAGAAAAATCAAATATATTTTTGAATATCAAGCTATCAGGCAGACATATCACTGAAATCTGGCTGCCGGAGCAGCCTTTGAAGCCTCCTGGCAGAGCTGCGCCAGGGAGCTCCGAGCTGGCTGCATTGAAGTTAGCATTAACACTCCACCTCCACGGCGGATCAGAAGCTCCCTGTAGCGAGACACCTCACCTCAACGCCACAACTTCAGAGGCAGGCCCGCCTCTACGGGTGGAAAGGACGGCTTGCTTTGCTTCTCGCATCAACACATGTGTATGTTGCTGCTGCTTTCTGTTTGACTGATGCTTCTTCTGTGCGCGCTCGTCTGTCTTCCTGCATCAACGCTCGACTTCCTCCTCTCTCTCTGCCTGTCACTTTGACTTTCCAGCTTGGCCTCCCAAATGCTTTTTTTGTCCATCTCATTGCTTCTCCAGTTAGCTGACAACACAGTGTGTGTTCACCTGACAGTTTACCTTCTTAGTTGTCAGTTTGTGTGACAACCTCCCCGTTGACTTCCTCTTCACCTCTGCCTGCATTGCTCTTCCTGATCTGGGTTTGACAGACGACAAAGGAAGGATTTTCATGCAGGTTTTTTTTTTTTACTGCATCCATGATTTTATTTATTAAAGGATAAAAGATATCCAAACCTATATGGCCCTATGAGAAAAAAATAAGTTCCCCCTAAACCCAGTAACTGTTTGTGTCACCTTTGGCAGCAAAAACTGCAATCAAGCATTTGTGATTCCTGGCAATGAGTATTTCACATCACCGTGAAAGGTTTGGACCACTCTTCTTTGGAGAATTGTTTAAATCAATTTGTTTTAATGCATCTTGATCAGATTTGAGTCAAGACCTTGAAGAGGCCACTCCAAAACCTTCATTTTGTCTTCAGGATTTTCTGGTAGAGAGCAAAATTCATGAGTCTGTCAACAACAAGTCGTAGAGGTCCTGAAGCAGCAAAGCAGCCCCTGACCATCACACTTCCACCTCCATGCTTGACTGTTGGTATGATGCTCCCTTTCATGAAATGCTTCTAATGGGCCTCATATCTTCTAAAAAGTCCAGATTTTATCATGTCAGTCCATAGAATATTTTCCCAAAAAACTTGGGGATCATCGAGATTGTTTTTTGCAAATTTTAGATGAGCCTTTGTGTTGTTTTTGGTCAGCAGTGGTTTTCACCTTGTAACTCTCCCATGGATGCCATTTTTTCCCATCTCTTTCTTATAGTTAAATGATGAACTCTGACCTTAACTGAAGTGAGGCCTGCAGTTCTTTAGATGTTGTCCTGGGTTTTTGTGAGACCTCTTGGATGAGTGTTTACCACTGTTCCGAGTTTTCTCCATTTGTGGATAAAAGCTCTCACTGTGGTTCGCTGAAGTCTTCAACCAAAGTCATCACACTCTCACACACAATTTATCCTTCTATCCTACATACAGTAAATGTGTGCCAGCAGGAAATGTTACTAAAGGGTGTCGTTAGCAGCGGTCAGTCTGTTCAGCTTACTCTTCTCAAAAGGTAATGTTTGTCTACGGTCAGTTTATACTTTATGTACTACAAATAATCTGAAGACAATCTGCTTTAACTTGTTTTCATACTGATGTCATTCATGAATTATTTGTACCTTTCTGTATAATAGCTGAAGTCTGGGGCTGTGAGTGGGTGACTGTGAATGAGCTGTTTGCATTTGTGTACTTGTGTATGGTACATAATGCTGTATTAATAATAATTATAATTTATAAAGCACCTAAGACCAGAGTTTACAAAGTGCCTCATCAGACAAGCAAAAGCAGAACGCTAAATTTAAAAAATGAGCCAAAAAGATAAAAATGAAAGTAGAGAGCAAGAAAAAAGACAAAATGCAAAATTTAAAAGAATAATATCAATATAATTAACAAATGCCTAGTAAATAAATATTAATATGCACCAAGAGAAAAACACAATGAAACCAATAATGAAGAAAATCAATTCACAAGAAAACAAACAAACAAACAAAAAAAACAATATAAAGATAATAATAAGGGGCAACAAATAACACCTACTGTATCATATTTAATACATGAATCCTTTCATTATGAGTATGATTCCCCCCAAAAAAACAAAATTAATTTTTAAGGTATAAAATGTAAAGAAAAAAAATGCTGGATTTAGGAAATACAGAATAAAACTAATATTTGCAAATTATGCAAATATTAGTTTTATTTTTTTGTCAGAAGATTAACAAACACGTTATTTTTTAAAAAGAAAGTGAATTCTCATTCAATTATTTCAAGGTTCAGGCTTTAAAGGATCAAAAGTCTGTTAAAAATGTGATCTACAGAAAGTCACAGATTTTTCAATCCAAAGCCCTCGTGGCAAAGGTGCATGAGCAGTGAGTTATCCTTACATAAAATCTAGTTGGACTTATAAACAGTGAGTAGCCACCTGCTCCAGCAAACAGACAAAATGTTAAAAGATCAAGGCGACATATACAATGGTGCGCTGTCACACCACACTTCAGAGCAATCAGCCTGACAGACAGTCAGCCAGTGAGGGTATCACAGGCTCAGGCCTTCTCCTCTCAGTTGTCAGACACTGGATGAGTGACAACTAACCTCCCTCAGTGCCACTTATTGATCAGCCTGGGACTCTGCTGCTGCAATCCACACGTGTATTGCTGTGTGTATTGACAGAGAGAGAGAGAAAGAGAGAGAGAGAGCATCACAATGAAAGCCATCACTTTGGGTTCAGAGGTCATAAATACAGTTTTTAGTAACCCCCCTTTTTTAAATGTTCTGCTTCTACAGGTGCTGGCACCATTTTCCTTGAAGTTGAATCTTTTTGGTCCTTCAAGTAAGCAGATACATTAAATTAAGAGGAATCACAAGGAACATCAAAATGAACTATTATATAATCTTTGTTGATTGGTTTAGAGTTTCGTAAGCTTTGCTTTATGTGTTTTTCCAAACAGGTTTTGGCCGGTGAGCACTTTGAGTCCTTCAGTTTATAAAATGTGCTAAATAAAGATGGCTTGACTTAATTATGATTATAAAGTTCAAGCATTGTGGGTTCTGATCTTTTAAAGTAGCTACTTAATCAACCTTGAGGGCTGAATGATCTTTTCCTGATCCTGAAATTCAGTTAATCTGAAGCTAAAACTGTTGTACAGTCACAATCTGTATATGAAAGATGGACATAGCTACCAGCTCTGAAACGTGACACCAGCACATAAGTGTCTTAAACCAGCAGGGGGAGACTCTTTTGTTTGCAGAAAGAGATCTGATTGTATAGAAATTGATGGGAAAATGACCCATCGGCTCATTTGATCTGTAATTCAAGCCAAACTTGATGCATTTCTGGGATCACTTCCTCTCTTTAACTCTTATTTAATAAAACATGTTTATTTTGTAAATGTATGCCGTGATTAGAGTCAAATAAGCAGTAAGCCTGAGTGTGTGGCTACACTGTGATTGCTAAATCATCTGGCAAGTCAAGTTTTCAAAAACTAAGATGTAGATTACGTAAAGAATTAAAAATAAAACTAAGCTTAAACACTAAAACAGAGTTTCATCAACCAGTGTCCCATAAGAAAAGAGTAGCTTTCTGAAAAAGCTAAAGTAGAGGCTGAAAAAAGTGGAGGTTGGAGGCAAAATGAATCACAAAACCTGATAAAAAATATTCCAGACTGTGTCAGACATCATACATCACATCTCCTAGCGTGAAATAGTTCTGGCTGGAGTCCTCAAAAAATATATTATAAGCTGAGCCATTTAGAAGACAGTGGGTTAAAAGGTAAATGGCCTCTGTAAGGCTGAGAATGCACTGCACAGGTATAAATTTTACCAAAACTGCTGCCAGCTGAATCTAGCTTGTAGCAGGTTGTCTCACAGCCCCTTGCTTCACGTTTTTTCTAAGGCCTTTAACTCCTGGCTGCAGCAGGGGTAGCGCACTGCTAGGCCTTCTGACTCCTCCAGCAAATAATCATTATAGTGCTCCAATACTGACACCGTGTGGTCACAAATGGTACTGCATCAACTCAAAAGCTCCAGAATGATTAAGCACAGTTTCCTCTTTTATTTCCTTTGTTCTTGCTGTTTTGTTTTTTTGTCCAGACCACTTCTACCCTTCATTTTTTCTACCATTACTTTCTAACAGTCTTCTTCCTTTTTCCATTCTCTGTAGCTCCTCAAATGTTTCCATTCTGTGGAATTCTCAGCTGATCTTCTCTGGGCCACTAACTGCTCTCTTACATTGCTTATCCTTTTCTCATCAGAATGTTTTTCCTTTGTTATACCACCTCTTCTTATCCACCCTTCTTTATCTTTGACCCTCTACCCCTTCCTTTTACGTCTTTCTTTCCTTTGCAAGCAAATTTTCCTTCTTTTTTTAAAAGGATTCTATTTTCTTCCTCTTTATGTCTCCCTCAGTAGAGAATGTGCTTTTCTTTTGGTTCTCTTCTACTCTTTCTAACGCTCTGTGTCTCTTTTTCCCTCCCTCTTCAATTGCCTAAACTCATTGTGGAAAGTAGAGCATCTATTTATTATTAAAGAGAGTCGCTCTGTGGTGAATGGAAGAGGTTGTATAAACTTTTGTGCTCTCTGCACTTTGTTGCTCACTTGGTTTTACAGAACACCTGGGACCGGCAGTACCGATACCTTGACTGATAACTAACCAGGTCAGAAAAAAGAAATCATTTCCTTTTAACCTATTGGTTCTGCTGTGGCTGACAAACGCTGAGCTGAGCTTAAAATATTGTACTGCTGTACAGCTTGTGGGGAGGTATATGGTTTAGGACTTGAAATGGGAACTGAAATTTGATCAAACATAAACCAAAATCTGAACTTTGTACCTTATAATGTGATTTCTTTTCCCCCATCTCCAAAACCATGGAGGACAATCTTTAACAGCCTCCACTGTTCTGCTTTTAGCCCACAGGAATTTGCAGGGGGGATTAAGTGGGATTGCCAGTGATGTTGCAACCATGAAGTTGGTTGACGCTTGGCTCACGGGCTGACATTGTAGTACACCCTAGGGTGTCAGATGGCACCGCAACCAGCAGTCAAATACTAAAAAGAAAAAAAAAAACCTCCTACGTCTGTTTCCAATCATTTTGGAAAGCATGACTAGGTCAAGCAAAGGTTTGCAGGAACATTTATCGAGACCTTGAATCTTATTACATTACCCAGTGTTTTATTTTCATGTTGTTTCATGCAGGTCACTTGAAGCAGAACAGCTGGTAAACAAAAACATGTCATTCAGTCCACTTACATTTTCTCTTCCAGGATAACTATTGCCTTTGCAATGTGACCAAAAATTAACACATCCAACACACAAACAAAAAAAGCTGAAAATTGTCCACAAACTTTTGGCTAATTAGTATAGCATGCACACTGAAATACTACAATAAAGCTGTGGTCACACACTGAATTCCCAAATTGACCAAAAAGCATTAAGGATCATGTGTTTGCTCAGTTGCATGAAGGTGTGTAGATGGTCGGGATTGAATGGGTACAAACAGATATTTTGAAAGTAAAAATGATAAAATTGTTAGAATAGATAACCATTAATTTTATCCTAAAATGCATTTAGGATTGTAGCTAAATAGCTAACCTATCCTATTCTGTTAAAAAATGAAAAACAAAGGAAAACAAAAAAATAGTGTAGTGAACTTGTCTTTGTGATTTTACTTATTGTGGTGGTTTGATTTCATGCAGCAGCTTTTATCTGTGGTTGTATTGTTTACTTCTGCACTGTGCTTTTACTGACTTTTGTCTCATATCAAAGCAGTTTTATGTGCAGATAAAATGCATTCTATCTTATACACTCTCTTTCATTCAAAAGGGACCTTTTATATCTTTGATTGTGGTGGTCATGTGTCAATATGGCAACAAGAGGGAGCTAAAACTCCATAAAGGATTGAGAATTTTCTTCTTTCTCTCACAGCTGTTGATAAATCAAATAATTCATCAGGAACTTTGACTTTTCTAAAATAGCAAACTAATATTTGGTGCAGGCAAAAATGACAACCTTGCCCTGGATTTCCCCAGGAAATTTTTATTATTCAAATAACAAACAAATGAATAAAATCTTGATTTTTTTCTGACATTTGTTTTACAGTTAGTCACTGATCAAGGTTTTTAAATCTTACTCCCATGCGGATCTGATTTAGTGGTCATAACCGAAAGGCTTTTTTGATGCCTGTGTTTCTCTGAGCCCTTTTCTACCATCCTGAATGTTTGCAGAAAGAAAAGTTCTCCTTGATACCAACAGGAGGCATCAAATACTCTGGTGTAGGCCTAAGAAAACTGTCTCAAAGGTGCAGTCCTCCTATGAGGTATGGCTAGCAGCATTAGCATCCAGGTCCTAGCACCTGCAGACAGTTTGCCACATATGATATTTGATCTAAAGCGTGTATCATTCTAACATGGTTTAATCAGCTACGTGATTACAGAATCCAGTGCACACAATCTGTGCATGTACTGCGCCTCCACAATCACGGCTTGGTTGTTGGACTGAGGGTATTTGGTTGAATTAGGTTGCACAGTGTCTTAGTGCTTTATAAAAAGCAGTACAAGTAAAAGGGTATTAAAGGTGTACAATTTTGTGTCAATGTCATAATTTGTGAATGAAGATGTTCAACTAAAATATTTGCTGTTAAAAACTGTTAAACAGACACTGAGAAGACCAATTTGGAGTTTTCAGACAGGCATGTGGATGCTGGTGTGTTTGTGTGTGTGTTTACACTGTGACCTTTCCTTCCTGTGAAAGCAGTGGGCAGTCTGTTACCCAGAGTCCCTAGCGGGGCCAGCTGTCAGGGCCTCCATCCAGTCCAGCGTTTTTCAGCTCAGACTGTGGGAAAGTGGGAACCCCAGCGAGTCCCATAAGGTTTGCTAATATCTAACAACTGCCTTCCTTTCTCATCCTGCTTCCCGCACCAAACGGCTAAAAATAATGCTCTGGCCATGGATTTCCCGCTTTGTCCCAAAATACAGCAGTGACATCAAGCATGTTCTTTTGGAGATTTTACTTCCAAATTTTTCTCTCTCTAAGCTTTGATGTTGTCATTTCTGTTGCTTAGCTAGAATCCTATCTCAACTTTAAACTGTATCCAAATGATGCACTTCTACATGCACAGATTTTCATGCACCATGAAAGGAGGTGGATGCACAATGAAACAAGTAATGAATTTTATTAGTTGCGAGTGAGTTCCTCACCTTGCAGACAAAGTTAACCTAAACATTAACCACACCTACCCTCCAGGTTGTGGCGGATCTCCAGAGCAAAATGAGATATGGCGCTCCCAGCTGCGGCCTAGGATGGTGGAGCTGGAGTTTGTCCCACTGTCCTATACATGATATTCTCTGGGGAAGCAGCTGAATTATATCAAGAACTGCCACAACAGCTACCTGGCCAGTGGGCCAGCTGGCAGTAAAGACACAACAGGGAAAGAAACCTTGGCTGACGGGTCTGCAGTGACTGAACTCTCAAAATAAGAGGCAGTTGTCTGATTACAAATGGTAGTGTTGTTTTAGATGGAGGAAGCAATACAAATAGTCCCATATATATAATTTTAATATAAATATAAATATATTTACAGCTTTCTAAAAGTCTGCTTCACAGTTTGATGTCCCAGTCCCCTCATAATGTCCCAGTTTATATGCTTTATGGTTGAAATATTCTAAGATTAACCCAACTTGGCTGGATGGATAGATGAATGGATGGTTGGTTGCATGGCTGCCTGAGTACACACAGCACTTAACCCCATCACTGAATACCACACCACATCAGCAGAAGGCCATTACTGTTCAGGAAATATGCTGAATTATTCAATCACTTCCTCTCTGCATTCTCTACAGGATGCAAAGTGTTGCAAGAAAATCACAGTGTGTGTGTGTGTGTGTCTTTGTATTGAAGTGCTCACAAAGAGTGTGAGTGCAATCAAGTTCTTGTCATGACCTACATTAGGTCACCTTCTTGCACCAAATTGAATCAGAATATACAATAATAACGTCTAATGTTATATTAAACAATACAAAAACTCATGTTTTACGATATTTGTACTGGAAAAAAGACACATAATTTGCGCTTTAGCATATTATGAATGTTTTATTATTTATACAGTATGCTTAGATCGATGAAATTGGTTTTATATCACAGCATTTTTACATAATCTAGTATAGACAAGCCATCTTTTTATCATTAGCACTGTCACTATTTAAATGGACATGACTTTAAAAGCTCAGATTGAGTTGTTGCTGTTAAATGATTAGTTACTATTTTCCATATGTATATTTTTTACATAAGCCGAAGAAAAATTCTGCCTATTTAGATGAAAATGAGGAAAACATTTTAAAATTCCCATTTGCGGAGGAACTGTTGAAACCTGTACTTTCTGAAAATAAATGGAATTGTTGTTTCCAGGACTGCATTTATCCACATTTAGATTTCCAGGTATGAAATGTCATCTCAACATCTGTCTCCTCCTACATATAAACACTTGTGTTTTGCGGTTGTGGTTTTTGCTTCGCAGTTTTGTTCTTAACAAGCCCCACCGTTTTTTGGTATTTCTGTTACTCGACCAAACAAAGCAAACCGGTCTCATGTGTGCCTTCATAAAGGGGGTGGGAACATTTCTGGAGCAAATGGGTTGTCTTAGTCCTTGAACACAGCTGCATCTGGACTCCACTGGGTCAGCAACACGCATCTGCAAAACGAATGGACAGACATTCTTGTTGATGCTAACTGGCTGGCTGTGCTTTGAGAACACAAAAACTACATGGAAACCTAAACGGTCATTAAGCCATCTTGAACTGAACACATTTCTGAAAAACTGGGGCCTTCGGAGCCCTGGCCGTCCCCCGCCTCTCCTCTACCATTTCCCTGCATCATGGTTTGATGAAAACATCTGAATGAGAACCCAGCCACTCTGAAGTGCCCAAGAAAAAAGGCGAAGACAGGACTAGGCATGAAAGAATGAGTGTGGGAGGATGGGATGGACGTGAATTCCAGAGAGGAGGGAGATGAGTTTTGTCATCCCGGCAGCAGAAACAGGAAGTGAGTTAAAACCTCTCGCTTGACCTCCAGACCTCTGCAGATAACATTCCCACCCTCCCCCATCTCTGCAGCTGTGTGAAGCCCTCCCTTGCTCCCTAAATCTGACTCTCCCACTTGTTTCCTGTAAGTCACTACAACTCCATCAATCTCCTCTGATAACGGTCTCCTTGCCAAAGCAGGACTTAAAATGAATCAGCCAGTTTGTTTTAAATTCATATTGCTTAGGTTGTAAAGTTTTATATTCATCATGGTATTTTTGTGTGGCTACATTGCAGTCAGTATGTCATCTTCTATTTTATGGTCGTTTTACAACATTACCACAAGTTTTGATATATAAAATCTAGAACAGTGTCTCCTATGCACCGATTCCTAACAGCTGGCAGCTACAAGTCGAACAGACCTGATGGACCCCACAGGATCATTGAAAGATAAACTCTGAACCCCTTAATGTAAACTCACCTGCTAAGCCACTTGTATTCTGTTGTTGATACAATAATAATAAGTTGCAGGATATTTAAAGCTGCACACTCATTTGTAAGTTTATGAGGTGCCCTGAAACTAGTGATGCAACAGTCCTGCAATAACTTTTTAACATTTTAGAGAGGCACTGATTCAATTTAATGGGCCTTTTAGAGTCTGCAGCATGCAGTGCTGTTAAATTATAATGCATAATACTGAGAACTGTTTCTGCTATTCAGTGTACCCATTACTGCTGTAACTGGAGTGGACAAAATATTATAGAAAGCAGAGAGGCAAAAGCTCACTTGAGATTGATTTTTCGGAATGAAGGCAGGGATATGTGAACGGGAGGACTCACTATTCTTTGGAGCATTTAGTTTTTTTGTTTTTTTAAGAAAGTGATATAAGATATAGGATGAGGGGTTTGTGCTGGCCAAGTGTTGATAGTGTCAGTACTTTTTAAACCTTTGGCTCTTCCTCTCATTGTGAACCAGAACTCATTAGCACACGTTCAGTAATGGGGAACGTGAGCTGGGTTTATACCATCACGAGACAGATTAGTTTGAACATACTGGTGATGTGGTGCTGTAAGAGTAAATCTGTTTGGAACAGAAGAAAGAACTACATGTGCAGACATTTGATGGGCATACTTTACTAAGCAGCTTTTGGATAAGCTTGTATCTGTGGAACTGAACTAAAAGTCAGGAGTCTTAAAGGAGAGCTGCTTGTTACGGGACGTAGGCTGTCCGAATGTCACACCAATTTCGCCTAAGAAATTGTGTTTTAAAAAGGTTTGTGTGCCGCAATCCTGAACTCACAGAGGCTGCAGAGCAGAACCAGTAACGCTGTGGCTACATGGGCAGCATATTATTTCTCCAATATTTGTCACAAAATACACTATATTACCAAAAGTATTCATTTTATCTCCATTCACACTAATATGAACTTGAGTGGCATCCCCTTAATCCATATGGTTTAATCCATTGGCCTATTCTTTGCAGCTAGAACAGCCTCAGCTATTCTGGGAAGGCTTTCCACGAGGTTTAGGAGTGTTCATGGGAATATTTGACCATTCTTCCAGAAGCACATTGGTGAGGTCAGACACTGATGTTGGATGAGAAGGCCTGGCTCAAAGACTACGCTGGCTCCCAAAAGTGTTCAGTCAGGTTGAGGTCATGACTCTGGTGTGGAAGAACTTGACTGGCCTGCACAAACTTGCTCATGCATGTCTTTATGGACCTGTGCACTATGCTATGATGTTATGCTCTAGAATCTGGCAGCATGTTTTAAGCTGGATTTGATGCTTTGCATTGCGCTTCGTAATGTAAAGCTTGGATGCAGCTGCTCAGACATGTAAACCATGAAGCTCTCTGAAAGCCACATTAAGTTTGGAGGTCTGTAGAAATTGACTGATTTCACATGGCATACCACTTCATGGCTGAGTTACTGTCATTCTTAATTGCCTGCACTTTGTGAAATATTCCACAGTCAGCTGTTAGTGGTATTATAAAAAAAAAATTCACAACCGACATTGCTGCATGGGTGGCATCCTATCACGGTGGCATGCTGGAATTCACCGAGCTCCTGAGAGTGACCCATTCTTTCACAAATGTTTGTAGAAGCGGTTTGCATGCCTACGTGCTTGATTTTACACGACTGTGGTCATGAAAGTGATTGGAACACCTTGCTTCAGTGATTTGGATGAGTGAGTGGATACCTGCTTTCATGTGCCCTCTGGGTCCAGTACAACATCACTGCAAATGAATTCTGCAGTAAATGTTGTTCAGATTGACATGATACAAGAATTTATCCCTTGTAGTGCAGTATCCTTATACATTTTTTTCCTTGCCTTCCTCCAATCATGCCATCGACCTATGCAAACACCAGTTTTCCTACAGGAGCTTTCACACATGTGCAGCCCAAACACTCGGAAAAGCCACAGCTTAACCTCTTGTCTTTTCCAGACTCCCAGCCAGCATCTAAGCCATCTGAATCCGTTTTGCGACTTGGGTCATTACATAACAGACCTTGGCCACAATCGGAGCAGAACTGTTAATGTTTTCCACAACATTAACATTACTTATTGTTCCATTATCAAAAGTTATGTTGGGAAGTGTAAACACAACAACGAAAAATTGTGTGCATGTATAATTTGATAATAAACACCAGCGACAGTGAATATAGGCACATAAGGTTCTTATTTTTGTCATGCAAAAAATTAGCTACAGCTTTGATTTTCCAGCGATAACCACCAAGCAAGACACTGATTCCTTCATCGCATCCCAGGCTGCTGTTCTGAAGCCGACCCTGGCCTCTAACCTTCATTCATTTGCATTACTCTTCTTGTGCTGGTCAATTGACAGCTATAAACCACAGTGATGAATCTGTGTGAGGCCAGTCTCATCTATCTAAGTGATGGCACTTACTCGTTGCAGAGCTACAGGCTCTTTCGTGTAAACACACAAGAATGGTTTGTCGAGTGATTGACAGCTGTATGGGCTTTTGATAGACAGCCGGTTTTGTTCTTGAGAGGTCATGAGACCGACTCCTAGGGTGCACCGGGACAGCAGCTCCATTCGAACAACAGCGAAGATACACAAGTTGGAGAGGGTAGGGGGTCGGGCGACGTGGGGGATAGCTCCTCACCTCTGGACGCCTACTGCTTCACCAGTAGGGTCAGAAGTCACAAATGGAAGTGGCATCACTCATCAGCCTGTCTCATCACTGGAGTGTAGCAAGAAAGCTTTAGTAAATGGAAAAACACTCATCTATTCCTTAAAAGTCATTCTTATTGCTTACCTGGCTAATCAATTAGCCATATGTTACAAAACACACTGTTTAATTCATGCTGTTGTTTCAGGTATGCGCACAGTTTTTACTCTATTTGTCAAATTTTTCTTCTAAAACATATTCTTTATGTTGGAGAGTGTGAATGAGTAACAAGTTTTGAGCCTGAGGTCTGTACAGTATCAATTTAATTACTTTAATTAAATTGTATTATCTTTTGCAAAGTCCCAATTTGATTATGCTGTGGCTCTTGGTTTATTGATTCTAAACTAAAGTTATAGAGGAGACGCATTTTTCAGGCTCTTACTTTTATTCAGCTGTGTGCCAAACTGCCTTCGCTTTTATTCTTAATAAATATAGAACATAACTGGCAGTAAAGCCAGACATACTGACCTTGATTAAGGTCAGTGCCTGATGAATGGAAAAAGAAATGAAGATACGCAAGCAAGTGTGCATATAAAAAGTTAGATGCAGTAACCTAAGAACGTTTATAAATGGGAAAATGTAATTTCTTGCCCAACATCACTTTGCTTCACTACTTTCCGGTTATTAGAAGTATTAACAAAGCATTGTGTTACTGGACTGTAGTCTTATTTAGGCAGGGAATCACAGCAGCTACCTTGGGCCATGTGTGATAAATGATTGGTGCTCCAACCAAGAAACAAACTATGAATCTAAAAAATTAAGCCAAAGTCACCTAAAGTCCTCAGTTTTCCTAATGGACACTGGAAGCTGAGTCAGTCCTCATAGACCACTATGTTAGAAATGGCCAATTTCATCAATAAAATGAAAATGTATAACATGTTACACAATACAGTTTTGCAGGGGTTAGATAACTCACCTGTTAAGCCATCCATTTAGGGGCATGGCTGGTTTGTATTGTGAGTTTAGGAGCAGTTTAATAGAATCCTGTGGACAATAATAAAGTTTGTCTTCTGGTTATAGCCTGTCCAAAAAGTATGTCCTCCAGATTTGGTCATTTTTGGTTTTTTGATTCACCTTAAAGAGTCCTAATGGTTTCAAACATGAACTAGACACATTTCTAAGAGAATCTGTCCTGGAAATTACCCAAAGTTGCAGTTGCACATAACAGGAAATTCTCCTCATCCTGGGTTCACACTCTCTCTACTGGAATACTTGGTTTAGATAAGGATACAGCCTGGATAGACCAATGAACAAGAATTACACATGAAGCTGGCTCTACTCTCACATGGGCTCCATCAGGCACTATGTAGATTTATACGACAAAGCTCCTAGGCTAATATAGTGTCTGCATCTGATCAGATTACATTGGGTAATGGCTTTTTCACATACAGCTACATACAGTACAATTGCTAATATTGAGAAGGGCTGCAGTACAATTGAGAAAGGCTTATGTCCTGTGGCATAGGGCTCATGGTTTGCGCTTCACCATACTCTGATGTAGTGTTATGTACAGCCCAAAATGGCTTCAGTATGGCTTCTGTTGCTATACTCTGCAACAGTAGCACAATCTAACAATGAGCTCCAGGACATGAAGAAAACTTGTAGGCGAGGTGATTTGTTGTAAAGTAACTGCTGCAAAACATTTGTATCACTGAATAAGCACTAAAATCATATAACATACTTGTGTCCCTTTTAATAATTGAGTCAGAAGTCACAGAAAAAAGTGCAAAAGTGACAGACGTTTATCTGCGTCGGGTAAATAAAAAGGCTAATGAAAAAGAAAATGGACCAAAGAAGGCAAGAGGCGTGGACTGTTGCACTCAGCAATGGGACTGAACCATTAACCCTCTGTGGGTTAGCTGACTGTCAGGCTACCAGGTCAGCACTGCATATCGGTGCCTAGAGCCAGTGAATGGGTTTATTATTTTATTATTGGTAAAAGCTTGTGGAGCGAAATGCTCATGCATATTTAATTTACTCTATCACACTTTTATTACACACACAATACACACACACGCACACACTACAGAAAAACTAAAGTGTTTATTTATACGAATAACATGCTTTTATGTATGTTTGCGTCAACATGGTGGTTGTGTGTGTGTATGTGAGTCCAGAGGAAAGAGTGCAAGGTGTAGATCATCTTTAATGTGATGATGAACTGCAAACACACGCACACAAATACACACAAATACACAAAAAACGTGCATGCTCCCATTCTAACCTAGTAATCACATCCCCTCTCTGTTTACGGGCACATGTCTTATATGAAAACACAAACACACACACACACACACACACACACACACACACACACACACACACACACACACACACGTCTGTATTCACTGCTCTGGGAAGCCATTAGTGTGACCCAGCCTTGATTACTTATTTATAAGTAAGGCCAGCAGAGTAAAGTGAGGGGAGTGCAGTACTGGGGTGGGATCCTCATTTATAAAACGTTTGTTTGACTTCACCCAGATCTCACCACAGCTGATGCCATCATTTCTAACAATGTCAGCAAAAAAAAAAAAAATGCATAAAATGCCATCTGTGATATTGTGACATTGTTTGATTGTGGATGACAAAAAGTTAGCAATTCTCAGTTGAAGCATAAAACTACCTGATAGTTTAACTTCTGCCATTTCTTTTACTATAAAAATATATTTTAAAACAAATATTTGGTATCTGCTATTTTCCAGCAGGTCACATTTTAACAGTGGTCATATTGCTCCAGCAAATTCTGACTAGAGTTAATATCATTTTGATATTTGTTCTGGCTGATTTCTCTAGTGGCGTGAAACTATGACAGCACACTGATATGGCAATAGGCTGTATATTGTTTCTTTTTTTATGATACAATATTGTTACACTTAGACCATAAAATATTTTTCAATGAACATGCAAGAACACTAACTCTGCTTCATAACTTTTGCCAGTTATCAAACTAATGCAGAGAATGAAAGTTAACTAACTTACAGCAGAACAAGTGACTATCACTGGACAAAAATGCAGACAGTGGGAGAAAAAACAAAGCAGGAAGCAAATTCAAGTTTAACCACAGCCTTTGACTCAGTTGAACACTCCTGCACATCTTGAAACCACAGATAATACTTACTCCTCCCCTGCCAGATTCAGCTGTGGTGTTCCTCAAGGCTCTATCCTTGGTCCACTTTTTCAGCTGCCTCTCAAGCAGGTCATTCATGTCCATAATCTTGCCCACCGCAGATCTGCAGGTACACATTTATCAAAAGCTGTCTCATAAATTCCAGAAACTCAGTGATGATAAATCCAATTTCTACCAAAAATTCTGCAACCCTGGCTTACAGTTAGCTTAGTTCATCGACCAAAATTGTCAAGCAGTCTACTCATAACCTGGTAATAATTTTTGACACTGACCTTTGTTTCTATGCTCAAGTAAAAAATGCTATCCAGTCATGCTTCTGTCAGCTTCAAAAAAAAAAAGTCCAAAATTGGATTATTCTTGCCTGTTTTCCTGTAGGGAAAACACTTAGGGAGCATGTTACCCTGCAATAAAGACTGATCTCACCTGCTATGTGCAGGCACCATAGCTAACCTAGCTAAGCTCTCTAAATACCTCCAAAATGTAATCTCGCATCTTGTTCTTTAATCTGCATGTGTTCAAACGAGGGGAATATGATATACACATACAATTTCATCACATTATTTAAAATAAATTTGTAATAATTATATTTCTGACAATAATGCATTTTTCTAAAAATATTTTTATTACCTGCACTTAACTGGTAAATGGATTTAGATGTGTGTATGTTTCTAATTTATGCAACTTGTGATTGTACTGCTGTTTTTCTTGACAAGGGCACTCAAATCTTTTTTTTTCCTGGTTAATAAAAGTTAAATAAATAAACGATATACAGTGACAAATGTGTAACCACAAAAGTAGCCTAGGTAGTGTTTTCAGTTTAAATAAATAAATAGCATCATTCATGCATGCCATCTATTTTCTTGCACTTATCCAGTTCAGGGTGCCAGGGCCTCATGTAACAGTTACCAGTCTGTCACATCAACACAGACACTCACACCAATGACCTAACTAACTGAACTAACTCCTCCCAGGAACCCAGAGTACTCATGCAACCCATGCAAACATGCTCCACAGGTCCTCCTAGCCAGGTCCTGGCTAAATATTGGTTCCAAACCCAGGAGGCAACAGTGCTAACCATCGCACCCCCCTATGTACTTTTGGTCATGCATCACCAGCTGCTAGGATCACCGCCTTCTTCCTTCCTTCCTTTTTTTTATTTTTTTTAAAATATTTTGAACAGTGCTTTGTTGGAGATTGTTGAAGAAGCTTCTTTTTGTTGTTGTGCTAGATCATATGATTTTATATCACATTAAAATTTATACTGGTATTATCAACAATGATATGGATTATCCCTAGTTAAAGCACATAGGTCTGACAGCTTCTTAAGCAGTTTAAAGTAAAAATAACAATTATAATAATAGTTTTTAATATTTTATGCTTCACTGATGACATGGAAAAGTTGCAGAAATAAAAGACTCATTCATAGCACGCAATTCTTATTTTGAAATTCTGTTTATTGGTTCATCTTTAGCCAGGAGGGCAGCAGCAGCCACACCACACTGAGAGGAGCAAAAAAAATAAAATAAAGATGACAACAAAATCTGTGCCCTTCATCTCTGACAACTGTAAAATAAATACATCTCAACACCATCCTCACGATTAATGTCAGTGCCATTGTTGCAACCATTTAAATAAATATCCATGAAGCAAAAATGGCAAAGAAACAAAGTGTGAAAAGCATACTGTTCCATATATAATATATTCATTTAAGATAAATTTCTATATATATTTGTTCCATATACTCTCCTTAAACTCTTTTGCAACATACAAGATGCCAATTTGTACCAAAAGCGATGCTTGCTAAGACACAAGAGGAGAAGTGTAGTGGTTATAGTGGCAGCCTGCGTACGTACAGCATCACACAGGTTCAGACATGAGCTCCGGCCCTGAGGGCGGACAATGTTGAAAATGTTTAGGATTTTAAACTGGAGCACTTTATTTATTACATACAGATGCACAAGCCATGCAGTATGGGGGCGTCACTATTTCAAGATGTTAATTTCCTCAAGTAACTGAAAAAAGGTGTTTGAAATGACAAAAACAGTCCTCCATTTCTATTATGCAGTAAAAATGGTGCCTTACTCAGGTTTACTGACACCAGTGCTGTTTCTGCTAATTAGCTCTCATTAGCTCTTGTCACTATACTGAGGTTTTTAAAACGTTTGACTCGTACCCCACCCACAATGCATTGCTTATGCCTCTGTGTGTATCTGTTGTACATACAAAAGACTGCATACTGTAGAGATTATGATTGGATAGTTGTCACTGCAAAGATATTAAAGCTACTCTGAACACAGGTGAAACAGTTAGCTAAAAAACAAGTGCAATATCATCCCGATAGAAAAAACAATCCAGATAGAAATAAATGTTCCCCAAGTCATCTTCACAAGCACCAAAGATCTGACTGAAGTCGCTCAGCCAGGGTTAAAGGAGACAGTGTGCGCATCTGTGTGGAAACCCATCAGAAACCATGTCCACAGTGATGCAGCTGAATATGAAAATGTTTCCATTTTGAAAGTTTTACACTCACACTATTGTTTTCAGTCAGGATTTTCTGTTGCCTTTGAAGCATTGTTGTTCACAGAGATGCATGCAAGGTAAAATACGCCAGCTATCAATCAAACAAACAGTTCCTTGAAAAGCTCACTTTCATGACACTGCCAATTTTCAAGCAATTTCTAATATCTTTTCATTAAGAAGCTAAAACTGGCAGTTGCGATGAAATGTTGGGTAACTTTTCAGATTCATTAGCATTAAGGTGGACATGTTAACCCTGGTGATTTGCTTAACGGATATCAAATATGTAGACTGTTGTTTTTCTTGTTGTTTGTTTTTTTTTTGGATGCCAATACTTTGAACAGTAATAACCATGGAAAAAGGTGGAATATTAAAAAACAATGAGGGAAAAGTTCATATTTAAACTGAGTGTGTCCTCCACAGTTGCCAACCCATCTATCAAAGTGGAACCTGTGACGAGACCAGAAACATTTAGGGCAACATTTGCACTTCACAATGCATTGGTGAAGGCCCGACGACATTTAAAGAGGACATGCTACACATTTCTATTGCATAATCCTTATAGGCCTAAAGCATAGGCTTCAGACTGCTCTAAACATTCACTTCTTTACAATTTATTTTACTCTTGGCTCTGCATGATGTCAGTATGGTCACCAAAGCCCTACCCTGTTTCTATCCAAGTCTTTTGTTTGTGACGGACAGCCAATCAGAAGAAAGTTGAAGACTTTCAGTTACCACAGCCCAGTGTAAGATAAATAAGGATTAATTTAAACTGTGATTCATGCAAAGTTGGTATAATCTAAGGAATTAGCATAATAGGTCCCCTTTAAATTTACACCTTTAGTTCCAAGGCACCCTATTAGCAGTAGTTCAGTAGTCTTCAGTTTCCTCCAGTCTAAACTATAAAATGTTGTTAGCCCATCTAATGTTAGAAATGGTTACTTGTTCTGTGATAAAGTCATTAACAGCCTTCGTCTGTTTGCAATCCACTGCCTCACTTTCCTTTTGTGACAATAATAACAGTTGCTATTTGAAAACATTCAAAGATTGCATGAATGATTGTCCCCTAATCCTGATGCATGATTTGGATTGTCTGCTTCAGAAATTTGCAAAAATTCCTCAACCTCCTTAAAAGGTTCATCTTTAGAAGCTCTTTCTTTCAGAGTTTTTATGTTTTTTAATTGTATAGAACCATTTTGTGCAGCAGTGACTAATGTATGTAACTATAATTGCACTGGTTCAATACATCTATCTGGTTGTTAAATAACCCCTTTGAAATCCAACAATGTTAATAATTTTTAAAAATGTTAATGGGGAGTAATTTTGCATTGCAGTCAGTCGCCCTAAAAGTTCCTGAATGTGGACTTTTAATAGCTATAAGTTCACAATAATGAAATATAGCCATAATATCAATCTCATACAAACAAAATAAAGCAGAATAAAAATAGTTTTACAGTTAACAGCCCATATTTACATATAAAAATATAACAAAGAAACATTTAACATATCAGGTCAATGTGTGTCACACCCACACACACACACACACACACACACACGCATCCAAACATGAACACACACGCTTAAAAACCTGTACATGCGTACACACACCAGCAAACATACATGCATACTTTGTGTGTGTGTTTTTTAACTGATTTTGATCCTCCTCTAAATGTGTTCCATTTATGGTTTGCATCAACACCTGAAGTCCTGAAAAAACTAAACAAACAAACAAACAAACAAAATCCAAAAATTTAAATCTACACTGCTTTTACTGAGTATTCATGGTCTCTAAATGACCTCATGGACCCATCAACATCCTCTGTTACTTTCCCTTCATCGAAAGACTCCTTTTCTTTTTCCTCTTAGCATCCCTCCACACCATTCTGTCCGTTTGCCAAACACCACAACTCTACTCATCCTGTCCTCTCTCTTCCCTCCCTCCCACGCTCCATTCTTCTCCAGGCCATTAAGAGCTATCATGAAGCTAATTGCCTGTTTGATGAACTCTCCATGGACCTGGAACTCAAGGCTTTTAGCCGTCTGAGCTTAAGAGGAGAGGCGGATGAGACATTAGGGATATACAATGCAGTATGGGTGTGTAATGTGCCTTGTGTCGGCTGCTTTTGATGGTTGGGTCATTTTTAGTGCTGTTTGGATCAGTTTTAGACTTTTTGCCTTTACCTGTAACTAACCGATATTATTTGAAGTTTTGTCCAGGGAGGCGGGAGCTAATGAAATTTTCTATCCAATTTCAGTAACAGAAAATGAAATTGTGATCGAAGCTCAGGTCCAGCTCTAGGGTGTTAAATACTGCTATTTTGTCAAAGCCACTGGTGTCTCATACATACGTAGAATTTTGCTTTGGTGGTACTCCTGTCATACATCCTGGCTTCACATGAACGCTGGCCTCAGTACTCCAGGTAAGCCTGTTTTTTCAAGGGGTATTTTCAAACCTAACCACTCCTAACCAGGAAGTGAAAGAACAAAGTGAGTGGAAATTGCACCAATCAAACAAAGTGCAAAGCCCCAGACTGAAGATTAGAGCATGCTGTCTCCTGGCTGACAAACTCCTGGTTAACAAGCGGCCGTTATTCTCAGCATTGAGTGTGACCTCCTTAGGTGCGTAAAGGCACTGGGACCAAAGCAACCCTTCTGCATATCTGTGCAACAGCAGCTTCAGGCAAAAGCACAGCATTTGATACCTCTAGCACTTCTAACTTTTTACCTTATTAGCTTCCTTGTGTGTCCTTTTCTTCTGCCAAGTAGTCAACCGCTTTTTAGGTTATAGGACGCAATGTCTCCCCATGTTAACCCAAGAATTTGTTTTTAAATGCTAAAACACTTAATGGATTATATAGACGAATGGTTCATTAACAATATGGTTTTCAAAACCCTCCAAGCATTTGGATCATCTGGAAGTTCAGAAATGGCATTTGATTTCAGAATGGGTAGAGAACTGATGGGTGGGGTGGGGGGTGTTTATGTGTAGTAGTGGAGTAGAGGATTGTGAAGGAGGTGGGTCAGAGGAGGGAGCGAGGGAGGTTGGCGACAGGCTGGCTTCAGGAGGAAACCCGACCAGACCCTCAGAGCTCCAGCGAAGCAGGACTGCTAAAAATAACACAAGGCAGGCTTCTTCTGCTGATAAAACAACAAACACACAGGCTCATACACAGGTTGTTGCACAGTAGGAGGACACACACAGACGGACACGCACGCACGCTGCCTCACAATAGATGCATCCTCCCTCTGGTTAAATAATCCCCCAATGAGCTCTAGGCTCACAGGGAAAACATTGTCCATCTACCTCACAGTGCTTTTCGTTTACAAATGAGCTTAATAACATTGAAATTCACACCGTTTGTTACAGTGAATGGTCCCTTTTTGGTGTCAAACTGCTGTTACAGGTGTCTTTCATCTCACTTTATATCTTGGTGCTTTGCTGAGTCTCAGTAAGATGTTCACCTCAGTACAACACTGGTTTCCTCGTTCATCTTTAACGTTTTTTTCAAAGTTCTGAATCTCATTGTAGTTTTAAACCTCCATCTCTCACACTTCTTCTGATCAGGTCAGAATCTGTTTGCAAAGTCCATATGCAGGCTTCTTTCCTTTGCGAGCGATTCCTTTGCAAAGAATTAGCACAGAGAGTGGCAAAGGGTTGAGAAGGGAGGAGATTCAATAATAAATAAATACAATTTAACATGCTGAGATTGCACCATAGAAAGCATGTTTTTTTGTTTTGCCTTGTTTTTTGTCTAGGTGTCTTGGTTAAGGTTTAAGGGTCAGTCCAGCAAAGCACAACAGCTTCTTATTCTTCAACATAGGCATTAATTCTCCAACATAAGCAGGCACATTAAAGCTTTGGTCCCTCCTGAGTTGGAGAAATAAAGGTACGTTAGGTGAACAACTTGGTTGTTTGGTTGGTTGGGTGATTGGTTGGCTTGTCATACGTAGGTAGTTGGGTCACAATGGCACTGTCGTCATGATGTCAACTGAGGGACCATTGATTGGTGACAGCATTGCTTTTGGCCACATCTGAGGGGAAATTCATTTACTTGGCCCTCATTCAAGCCTGTCATAACGGTTTCTCCAGAGCTTTGCTGCGGAGCGAGGGATGGCAAGGATTAGGGTTGGAATTGGAAATCTTGCGGCACACAGTGTTGGTGTTGCTGCACCTGCAGCCGGGCCGCGTAGCCCGGTCATGGGCACACCGGCACAGAGCAAGGCACAGCCTGGCAGGGGGGTAGCAGCAAAGGCAGGGCAGACATAGCGCCAGCAGTCCCATTGTGCTCCAGCGGGCACAGGCGTGGGCTGGAGCACATGAACATGGCTGGTCAGCACAGTTATCTTCATCATCCTGGGCAGAGCAGTGATAGAATAAACCTTTAACACAACACAAGCATGTGCCATACTCCACGGCATTCTCAGCAGAACACAGACAGCGTTGTCCACAGGCCCAGCAAGAAGGCAGGCGGCGCGGGGCGCAGCACTCTTGGCATTTACAGCGACCACACCTCTCGCAGATGAACTGATGGAGACTGAGTTCAGCCTCATCTTCCGCCAGGCGTTTACCAAAAGAATCAGGCTTCAGGTCCCCTTTAGGCTGCGAATGGACCACCGAACCTAAGCCAGAGTGAGATGGTGTCAAACCTGCCAGTAGCCGCTGGTCTGAGGTGGCACTTGTTCGTGACATAGAAGAGCTTATGGTACTGGAACGGCTCAAATGGGAAAGATGAGTGTGCTGCTGTTGACTTTGGCTGCGGGACATGGCTGAGGGGAAGGAAGGCTGGGGGTGATGGATGTATGCAACGTGAGGGTAACGGTCATCGTGGACTAAAAAAAATCCAGACTGTGTTGCAGGTTCCAGTGCCACGGGCCGCTCCACATAGTCATTGTTGGCCCGAATGGCACGTATCTGGTCAAGCGACAGCACTGAGTCCAGCTCCATCCTGAAGGAATGAGCAGAGTCCATCCTGGTCAGCCTGCTGGATGGCACCAGGGTTGGAAGCCGGGTCTGGGGCAAAGTGCTCCCGGTGCTCAAGGCACATCAGATAAACCTGCAAACACAAAGAAAGGAAGCAACAGTGATTATTGGTTCTATTTTTCATGAAATTCTGGGTTATAACATCTCTCTCTGAGATACATAAGAACTATTTTTAACTATCAGGAGTGACTTTAGTAAAATGCATTAATAAAAACATTTAACTGGAAATCTTAAGCCACTTCTACACATGGTAGAAGTGGCTTTGGTATTGGGTTGGCATACATTCAATTTATACCAGGCATATTTTCTGTAATCACAATTATATTAACTAATAAACCTTTGATTTTTGTATATGTCAGATGTTGTTGCTTCATTTTTATGAAGTGAAAGAATGATTTCTTTTGAGTGTATGGTGTATATTTAGTGTTATGTGGAGAAAAATGTTGTGAAAAGCAAACAGTAGCCTGCATGTTGCTCTCCAAAACTTTAAGAAGCATTTGATCAGGTGGATGGATTTTGGCTGCAGAACCTCCACACAACCATCAACCATGTCATCATGACCGCTGAGGCGCTCCACTACTCAAGCTAACACTATTATTAGCCTGCCAGAGCCAAAGAGACACAACCATGAGGTTCACACTGTAATTTAACATCTGTTGAGCACAGCTGCTGATGCCATGAAGGAATCCCACCTGCAGACAGAGGCTGGCAGTGTGGCCAAGCACTTGAGCAACAGCGAAATGGCTTTAAAAATGGTTTCATTGAGACACACACACACACACACACACACACACACACACACACACACACACACACACACACACACACACATATACATATATTAATCATTTTGTCTCTGATTGGCTCAACTATGCCAGCTAAAGGTTTTAGACTGATTTATTGAGGTACATTTTCACTGAGCAAAATATCTCACCATAAAAATACTTTATTTCAGAAAACCATCTGATAAAAATAAAGTAGGCTACTCTGAGTTTCGGTCTGTGGTTCCAATCAAGCAGCAACCACAGCGAAATGCTGAGGCCAGTTCAGAGATACTTAAAGACATGTATTTCCTTAAAAGCTAGCAATATATGCCAGTAAGTAGCTTATAAAAATCATCTGCTTTCCTGTAACAGTTTCTTTACAAACTATTTTCAGAGGAAGCACTTTCTAGAAACAAGGTTCCTGTGTATGTAATTTATAAGTATGTGAGCTATTTGGAGCACCACTAATAAACCTTGTTTATCCTCATGCACACTTTTTGCATAGGTTCACTCCAGTGGACCAGTTTTACCTCATTTAAACCATCAGCTTTTAGAGTTACAGTTATTGCTTCAGTTCAGTTGAAATTTGTGGGTATTTGTTTATGCGCAGCTCTCATAAGGTCCTGCCACAGGATTTCAGTCAGGCTGAGGTCTGGACCTTGACTGGGATCATGGTCCTTTCTCAAACTTTAGCTGTCAGACAGATGAACTCACATTTGACTCTTGAATAGTATAAAGAGGTGTTCATGATGGACGCAGTGACTCAAAGTGCCCTGGTCCTGTGGCTGCAAAATAAGCCAAATCTTCACCTTTTTATCACAGTGTTTGAAAGTTGCTATGAGGTGTTTGTTCAGTGTTTGGTTTTCTTCAAATGTATTTCTTATGGCCAGACATTTCCACATTGGTCCAGTCTGTCCAAAGAATGTTGTTCCAGACGTTTTGTGGTTTGTTCAGATGTAACTTTGGAGAGAAGAGGCTTTTTTCATGGCAACAGTTTTAAATAAGGCATACAGACTCTTTCTCTAGTTTCACTGTTATGAATTTAACATTTTAAATGGTAACTGAGGCCTGTAGAGCCTGAGATACAACTCACTGGATTTTAGTACTTTTTCAAAGTGTTGGACAATCTGACCTTGGGATAAATTTGATGGGACATACACTCCTGAATGCTTGAAAACAGGAAAACGTCTGAACCTCTCCTTTTATAGAGGTGCTCACACCTGTTGATGATCAGTTAATCAAGCCTATTTGAACAGAAGCACCTGGCTGCTAGTTATCCTTTTATTTCCAATGGAAACTGTAAAGCATTGGTAGGCAACTCCAGGCCTCGAGTGCCGGTGTCCTGCAGGTTTTAGATCTCACCCTGTGTCAACACACCTGCATCGAATGATTAGTTCATTACCAGGCCTCTGGAGACCTTCAAGACATGGTGAGGAGGTAATTTAGCAATTTGAATCAGCTGTGTTGGATCAAGGACACATCTAAAACCTGCAGGACGGAGGCCTTGAGGCCTGGAGTTGCCTATCAGTGCTGTAAAGGGTCTCACAGGACGGGATAGAATTAATTTCACGTGACTGTGTATTGTATTTGTGATAAAATAATGCATTTCTTCTTTAAAAATTTAGAGTGGCCCTACAACCAGTAGGACGCAAGAGTGGAAGGAACAGATTAGCAACTGTCAAGGTAAGAGTAAGGGAGGTGTCCGCCATTAAATAAATCCTTTATGTCTTCTTGAATTAAAGAATAAAAATATGAAATGTTACTGGGTAATCTTTGGAGGGTCTTAATATATCTGGTTATCCTGCCCAAGTAAAGTCTGTATGGGAAACACTGGTATAAAATGACATGCATTGTGTTGCATACGCATTCAAATGCTGAGTAAGCCACTTCTTTAAAAGTAAACGTGCATTTGCTTGGAAGTGCAGTAAATGCATGATTATACTATATTAAATTAAAATGTCTGAATATAGATTAATATGCCACTGATTTGATTTCCTGTTTGAACATCAGAGACAGAACGCTGTTGCTTAATTTAGAGGAAAAATGCTCGGTTCTTTGTGTTTGTTTGTGATAAAGCAAGCAGCCAACATATATATATATATATATATATATATATATACACATATACACACACACACACACACACACACACACACACACACACACACACACACACACACACACACAGCTATATCCTCACAGAGAAATGGCAGTCTTGCCAAGTGGCCAACGGGGAGAGATCACTGGCTCACTCCTCACATGGGGCCGGCCCTCTTAGAGAGTAATGAGGCCAAATGGAAATGCGTTTAAAGCAGCTCAGATCATGAGATTAGATAGAGCAGGGAGGTAAGAGGAAGCAGAAGCAAATACGTCTCTTTAGCCGCATCCATATGCATCTAGACTTATTTCAAAAATGTTTCCTCTATTAGTGTCCACTCTTCTGCCAGAGCAAAAGAAACACTGGAGATTCTCTTCTTTGTTTTCTTTTTCAAAAACCAATGCATTACACATTTTCCACGAGCCTCAGATGTTGTGTTATTATGTTATTATGCTGGATTCTAGCAGGTTAATTATTATTAGCTGATTCTGGAATTGCAGTATTGTCCTGCAGATAACTGTCTGAGATGTTAGACATGGGTGGTCGGCTGGAATTATACTTGTTGGGAATTGTTCTGCTTTCATACTCAAATGTATTAAAGACACTGACGCATGGTCATGTCTATGCAGCTCAAAGATGCCCCTAAAATTCTGTCTCCCTGCATTAATGGCATCTTTTCCCCAAAAACTAGTCAATTATCTTTAGAGGACTGCATTATGGATTTGTGTTAGTTGACATGAGGAAAGTCTGTCATTTGATGCATCACTTCACACTTGTTCTGCCAAAAAATAAATAAATAAAAATTAAAAAGTCAGATTAACTGAATGCCACTCATTGAGACACATATTGCCAGAGGAACAGCTGATGGAAATTTATAAAACATGAAAGCTATAATGACATAACACGGCACTGGTGTTGCAAATAAGGCAAGATGGGAAAATTCTGGAAGAAAGTAACTGATTGTGGGAATTCAAGTTTATGTATTTTACCACTATTACAGTAAGAGCATTCGTGTCTGCCGCTGTCCAAGTTTCAGCAGATGTGGAAAAAACTTTAATTTATGGTAGATGAAAGTAAAATGATTTTATGAATTAAATATTCTGTGATAATAGGCTACACAACATTTTGCCCTTACTTTAATTGCAGTACCACATGATGCTTTCTTTTCAAATAATGGTCCAAAACCCAAAATGATTCAGTCTACTGCCAAGCCTCTCTCATAAGTTTCCTCATACATTATTGCAAAATACATTAAAAAACTTTTAAAAATAAATATCTAATCAGGATCTCTCATTTTGGCCAGAAGAATATGTTATATAATTGCTAATGTTTTGGGAGGTTTTTTTTTTTTACTGTTTTGAGTGCCCAAAAGTTAAATAAAAAGTAATAAAAAAGAGAAGTGGATACTGAAAAAGGCAGTGCAGACACAGTAATAGAAGAGCAAACAGATGTAGGGATGATAGGGTGGTTGAAACCCAAGAATGACAATCCATCACTGTGAGAGCAGGAGAGGTGATTAGCAAGAATACAAAATACACTTCCTGTCCTCCGTGCCAGGAGACACCTTTGAGCAAACAGCAAACTGTGGCAGCCTGAACAGAATGGTGCCCAACCCTCTGGCTTTTCTATATAGCCCCCCCGCCGTGCCCTGCTTCCAGAAATCCAGCCATAAAGCAGCAGATAAGGAGGGCCAGGTTGTTTGGATGAGGATGCATTTTCAAATTAGTCTGAGGAGAGAGAAGAGGACCTGGTGACTAATCTCATCATAGAGCAGTGGCCGTGGCTCGCTTATACTCTGCTCGCCTATCACACCATCTAATTGTTAAAAAAGAAGAGGCCTGCCAACTATTTCCATGACCTCATATTATTTATTCTTTCTGGTCGTGCCTACTATTGCCCCCCTTTAATATGACATACTTACAGCAAGTAAAATCAGAAGGCTTGAAACTATAGAGTTTGAATGTAGAGTTACTGTAGGACATTTTCAACAAATTCGACAAGCAGTTGAACGACTCACGATTTTCAGAATGGATTTCTTTTCTCTGTTGCATGATATTGTTAGGTCGTAGACAAAGAAGCAATTCCCCTTAAAAACGAGTTTATTTCAGAACTAAAACTTTGTCCAAAGCTTCTATTTTATGATTAAATTCCACCATAGACTGATGTTTATTGGTGCAATGAAGACTGATGGAAATCTTAGTGAAGTAAATAAGCAGCTCTACAGGTAAGCATACACTTTTAATACAATTATTGTTTCTAGGAAGATTAGAGAGGAAAATATTGTCTGTTTTAAAGGCCCTGGTATCATAATCAACACATGGCCTTTATGCATGCAATCAGCTACTCTGATTGGCTAAGCTGAGATTTCCTGTTGTTTTTAGTGGTGATGCTCAGTGTTGCTTTGCTGGGGAGTGTCTGTCACCAATCCTCTGGTACCAGGAGCTCAGATGAGAGCTTTGACAGAGGATAACAACCCCCCCCCCCCCCCCCCCCCCCCACCCCCCCACCCCCACTTTATCACATGGAAAGTGAAGTATGTGATGCTTCCTTACAAGTCATCTTTTAGTTTTCTTGTTTTCTTTGGTTAATTTGTTTATGCGATACTATGACTCCCAGTCACAGATTATAGGTATAAATCGTAGAGTAAAGGAGCATGCTATGCAAAGTGCAGCAGTCAACCCTGCATCTTTTGAAACTTCATAAACTACAAACATACATTGCTGTTTCTCCAGCCTTCAGCTCTGGTGGATAAAATAGCATCAAGCAGTTTGTATTTTGTGTCTGCATGCACGACCATCGTACATATACAGAACAATTAAGTTCGAGTTTTTGGAGAGTGAAGCATCGTCATCTGTTTTAAGAGAGCACAGTTAACACAAATTTGTGTTAACTGCAAGAACCTAAACCCACGGACTTGGAGACAGGGGAACATGGGGGAATGCAAAACACTAATGAATTTTAGAGTTTCAGGACTCTATAGCAGCACGCTGTATCACACCTTTCATCAAACACTTTGCTATTCTAGTAAATTTAGAATAATTGAAAGTTTGGATCACATGCTTTCCTGATATTTCGTGATCCTAAATAAGATGGATGTTCCCGGGTAACTTGATGCACGTTTGTGGCTTACACTGAACTTCCATGGCAAGAAGCACCGTAATTGTTTTATAATCTATCTGGTTCAGAGTAGAACGAGGATTGGGGATTTTTGTGAAAATTGTGCTCGGCAGCATAAGAACAGGATAAGAACAAGTATCATTGTGGACATAGGGACAGAAAAAGAATCAACAGGAACAGAAGACGGACAGAGAAGGTTAACAGTATGAATACACTGTTTGTTTTGGCACGTTTTTGTTTCTTTCCTTTTCTTTTACCATGATGAATTCTCCAAACATTGCATAAGTAACATAAACAATAGATGTCAATGAAGCAAACCAGCCTAAAAGAAAACAGTCACAGGGAGCTGTTGTTTCAAGAGGCCGTCAGCGGTAACCTGAGGATGGACCTCTGTGCTAGGGGAGTATCAGTAATGACTGAGCCTGTGCCCTGGGACACACACACACACACACACTCCTCTATCACACATTTCTACAAAAACACACACCACACACTGATCTACACTGCTGCCCAGTCATTTCTCATACTGCCAGGTTTAAACTTCAGTGCAGTCTATCTGTATCATTGATACACATAAAACAGGAATTCATTTTTTTTTCTTTTATTGCCTCATATGTTTTCATGGTTGTGATGTAGGTAATCAGACAGGAAGGTTTTTTCATCTCTTTAAACCTTCATATACCAGGAAGCAGGAAGTCTGTGTTTTTCTCAGTACAATTAAACATGAAGCAAAGACTCGCTGCTGCGAGTTACGTTATCCAAGCAGCGCATGTTCAATTACTTTTTGTCCAGGTGAGAGCCATCCATTAGAGAACAGGACAGTAGACAATGATAAAAATACTACAACATAAGCTTATTTGTTTGAAACCTCTAAATATTATCATTAAAAGTTGGCATATTGTACTTCTGGCATTGGGTTTAAGAGCTGACCATCACTGTTTGGATGCGGTCTATGCTAAGTGCGCTTCCAGAGTTTTATAAACTCTGAAAAAAAAGTGTTTAATGTTGAAAACCCATTTGCCTCATAAAATCAAGAGGAAAAAGAAACTTGTAATTAGTCCTGATTCCTTGTCTGCCCGCTGACTCTCTGACTTCCGCTGAGTCTGGGCTCGACCTGCTGATGGTCGATGGAGTTTAATGGATAAGGCTTTGTTGCATCTCCCCCTAGATGACATCATGGTTTCTGGCTATTTTAGAACTGACTGCAGTGACCCTTTGCCTCGAAATGAGGAGGGGTTGCCCTCTCCTCACATCTCCTTTCCTTTCTTCTACTTCCTTCTCTCATATCTTCCCCTATCTTCTCTGCTCCTCTCACTCCCAAATGTCACCTTCACTGCAATCCCTCCGCCTTCTCTTTCATCCTCTCACTGCTCTCCTGTCCTTTTTACTCCTTTAACGTTTTGCGAGGTGTTATAAATTGTCTTTCATGAAAGATGCTATCAAGCGCTGACTGTTGTGGTAAACAATCTGTTAGTTTACATAAATACATTTTGGGAAATTATCCTTTTTTTCAGGGAAGATCAATATTGATTTAATGTTTGTGCCAATATGCCACTGAGCCTGAATATAAGAAGGGAAAACTCCAAACAGGGGCATAGCCAGGATTTTAAGCTACATCCACACTGGAAGCAGTTCGGACCAACGTGGCAAACAGAGACCATAGAAAGACATACATATAGATATTTGGCAACTTCAGGCAACTATGGGGGAAATAATTGCTGGGGATGTGAAGTGGGCGTGACCCAAGATAAACTTTTCTCAACTTTTGGGCAAGTGACTGAAGCAACTACCAGTGAGTTTAAAGAAAGCCACTGATAGTAATGTGTGCAGGTAGTAAATACAGTAAAGTGACCAGCAGTCAGGTTCAGCGCGATGAACAACAGGCAACTCGTGTGGCCAGAACTTCAGAAGTACAGGGATCCAGAGTTGGCCACACATTTCAGAGAGAAATAAAACTACACTTGGTAAAAGTGTTCAAATATATATATATACTCTAAATTATATATGTCTAAAGATTGTCTCTATCCTCACTGGTAGCGGTAATTCTAAATAACTAAACCTTCCCACCAATAGCATTGGGCTTAAAGGTAGCACTGATGTCTGTTTGCCTTAAAGAAACTTTTGGGAGGCTCAAATCACACATATCGAAATAATGAATTCTGTGCTTAAATCATGAATTGTACAATAAATTATGTATTTGTAAATTCAATTACGAATTCTTTTTTTAATTATTTTATCTATTCAAACATTACAAAAGTAATTTATTATTTAATAATTAAAATTTAAATAAAAACACTATTTTTAAATCTATTTTTCAAAATGAATTATTAATCCATCGATAAGTACTTCAAATCGAAAATGATTTCACAAAAAAAGAATGAAACTCTCAATAAAAAACATTTTCAAATTCCAAATTTAAAAAAATGATTTTCAAAATCATTTTTAAAAAACAATTTGAAAAAGAAAAATAAGTAAATGGTTTCCAGAATCAAAGATTTATTTCTGACATTTAAAATGGCGATTCCATTTGATAATCCATTTCCCTTTCCTGTTAGCTCACGGATTAGCTATTATATTAGCTATTGGATTAACTATTGGATTAGCTATTGTGCAGACAATATGGAGAATTGTAATTATATTTAATGCTTTTTTTTTTTTACTTCTACTTCTGTCTTCTTAGAAACAAGAATCACCCACAAAGCATGTTGTGTCCCCAACTGACGGTACACACCTACACCGTGGAGGTTAGCATATAGGTCTGCACGGTGCCTGTGGGATACCATTGCAGTGCCATGCTTGGACCATTAATCCCATGCTGTCTTTGTTACTTTTCCTACTATTGAGCTGCCTGATTTCCCAGTGTAAAACTTGGAGCTATTTTAACACAAGAAAAATAATCTATAACTACAGAAAACCTTTGATATTGAAATATGGGCTGTAAAGCTTCTAATCGCCACAGACCTCTCATTTGAATGCACCGATATACTTCTAGGCAAATAAGTTACATATTTATGTACTTTGCTGTTGTATGTAAAGACTTTGAACTCATAATGGAGCACTTCAAGACCCAACAGTACTAGATATAGATTTTAATCCATTCTGCTCCAGTCAAATTCCAGCTGTATGTGCATGTGTGTTTGGCCAATCAGGCACTAAGACCCAGGGGCCTTCCTCCTGATGCCCTCCGGGAGCACAGCAGGATTGAATGACAATAAACTGGATGAGATACCGGATGTGCCGAATCTGACCCCAACGGAAAGACTGAAATAGACACTGCAGACCAGCAAGTCCAGGCAGAGGGGGTGGGACAGGAGGGGAAGGAGCCAAAGAGGAAGGGAAGAGGCAGCGCATGAGTAAGGGATGGTGATATTAGTAATCATAAAAATGAAAGTGGTGGAGATTTGTTTCAGGAGCTGCACATAAGGTAACACTTTTTTTCTTTTTCCTGACACATAATTTATGTAAAACTAAATTATAGACGGCCAATAACATGAACTGTTATGTTGAGAAATCAGTATTTTTTTTTTTAAAAAAAGCACCAATGGATGAAATAGTGATCGCTTATAGGCTACTGTTCATATTACGGTACATGGCAGGCTGCCATCTTGATCTGCACCATTGTGTGTACAATTATACACTATTATATACACTATACACTATAGATTTAGCTGTAGGCACGAATATGGATCAATGGATGACGTTTGGAGTTGGAACTACATAGTTAGAGCTTTGCTGATTTGGATTTCAGATTACTGTCGTGATTTTTAGGTACATTTTAAACCTTATAAAGGCCCTACCACAGTACCCATAAGGGCTTTTCTGGTGCAGCCCAATTTAGTTACTTCCTAATAAGAACTTTATGTTCAGTAATGTTATTTTCACACCTACACCCCTGAAACTGTCTAGACATAGTTAGCTGGTTAGACAAGATATTAAAGTAGACCAATTATGCTTTTCCTTGTTTTATCTGATAGAAGTTGCATCACAAATGATGGATCCTCAACATAAATGTAGTCATTGTTTCTAATAATGAGGTTAGGATTAAGCCCTGTGAGCCAAAAGGTCAGACTTCACACTGCTCTATATGTTTCTTCAACTTTTCAGTCTTTGTGATGTCAAACAAACTTTCAGCTCCTTTGCACAAAGTCTGAGCGATGTCTGATTTTAGGTGACAATATTAATGTTGACTGTTTGGATGGACTGCTTCTGCTTTGTGCTACACCTTAGTGTAGACAACTTCAATGTCCCGACCTCCAAGTTCACACGTGAAAGTGGCTAGCAGTGGATTTACTAACAGATCGTGCAACTTAGAGGCCCAGAAGGAGAAAAAAGATTGATTTAAGACTAAACAAGTTACAAAGAAGAAATGTGTGAGAACGAGCAGTACTACGTTAACAGTAACAAAGGGGACGCAGTCTAAACATCATGAAAGTATGATAAGAATGAACATTTCTCACATGTGTTGTCAGCAGAGACAAATGAAACCTTGATACTGACTCGATCAGCATAGTTTTTCTCATCAAAGACTTCAGCGTGCAACAAAATTAACCAACTATACTCAAAAAGTATCCCATGCCGGCATGTTCTTCTCAGTCTGACCACCTATTGTCATTTAAAATTGCTCTATGTGGCTTTATTACCACTTTGACCTTCCGATCAATCTATTAAGGAGAGGTCAACGGTCAAACGTGACATGATTTTTTAAAATCTTTATCCTGCACTTTCTATATCTTGGCAATACACACCACACTTGTAAGAACTATAGTTATAAGGATTTTTTTTCAGTTTTTAGTTATTAAAGTTGACATTGAAGACCTTCGTGGATTTAATGGATTGTTAACATGACCCCACTCTACACCCCTACAAAGTTTTTAAGCTATTGTGTTTACAGATAGAGCGACATGCATGCATGCAAACATTACCAAAAACATAGCAACTTAGTGGAGGCAATAAGTACCAACCAAGTGGTGGCATTTGTGCTGAACGCTTAAAAAGCACAGCTTGTCTTTGTGATTCGAGTTGCATGCTCTACCAAACTGGTTTAGTGGTATGAGAGAGTAAAAAAGTATGCAAGTAGTTTTCCTAATGGAGAAAAACACTTCTTTCACTTTCTAGAAGATACCATATTTGAGTGTTTGTATTAATACATTTTTTATATATATTTCCTGTACTCCGGTCAGTTTAGATTTCTTAAATGACTGGATTCCAAATTCTAGCTTCTTGTACAAACATCGTTGGTGTTATACAATCTGAGATTTGAAGTTTAAGGACGACTAAAGACTGAATAACATCAACCACATGAGGCCTGAAACACGAACGCGACGGTAAAGATTCACACCTGTTGCTTGTTTCACACTCTCGTAGTACCATAGATTTGAAGCAGTTTATCAGCTTTCTCATTTTATTCTGTTATATGTTATATAATATATATTTTGAATATTTTATTTGCTCTTTTATAACAAAAGGGAAAAGTTACAAGAATGTGACTAGTTATCTTAGACGTACAGCCAAATGTGATGTTTGATTGTTCGGAGTAAGCAAGCAACAACAGTACAGAGAAGCCAGTGGAAAATTCAGATCACATTAAGCATTTTATTAGAAAATCCTGAGAATATATGTGTAAAGAGCTTTAATTTAAAAGGCAACTGGACTTCTTTAAGCAAAAGAAGTCCATTTTCCATCTTTTGTCAAGCCCTAAAGACGACTGAGATATTTTGAGCATATAAGCAACATTATGCATTTCTTTCTGAAGTTAAACAAAAGAAATATACATTTAAAGAGGGAACTAGTGGCATCTTTTTACTGTTATTGTGTTAAAAAGCATAAAATTCAAATCTAAACTGTATGACATCACTGGATTGATTATTTGGAGCATTTTGTTTGGGGAAAATAAAACTCCTGTAAATGTGGTTGACTTTTCTGATGACTGCCTTACAGTCAGGTGACATCTGGTGACCTTATGCACAGTTAGCACAAGTTTGTGTTTGATTTGATTGAATCTTCCCAAAATCTGATAAGTTTGTGGTTCTCTAGTTTATTAGGAAGTGTATCAGCTCCTGTTGCGTTCCATCTCCATCCATCCCTTCCCTATCTTCAAACATCTTATCATTCTTTTTTGTATCGTCATAGTTTTCCTCTACAATCCGTCCATCCCTTCATGGTCAACCCCTCTGCCTAGCATTGCCACTCCTCTAATCCCATTCACTTTCTTTTTCTTTCATGCTATCCCATCGGTCCATCCCATCAGTTTCTCATCCACCCACCCCTCTAGTCCCACCCCAGCGGAGATGGGTATTGACATTCTGCATCCGACCTTGAGGACAATCAATCCCAACCCCACATGTCCCCATCGCAGTTCCCCGCACACACATACTGGTTAAACGTACCGAGACTGATGTTAACATGCAGAAACAGTTGGCTAATATGATTATAGTACACCATTCCATTTGGTCTGGATCAGCACGAAGTGTGTTTGATCGCACCGCCCCGTGATTTAAAAGAGTTTGATTAAAGTCATCAGACCTTGTGCAGTAGTTGTTATTATTTCAAAACATAAATATAAAAGTCAAAAACGACAACAAAGATTCAGTAAGGCTAAATGACTGAAAGGATCCACCTTTTGCTTGTTATACATGTGTAATATGTATTTATAGAGAATAGAGATTCAAGAGTAAAACCCATCTCTTCCTGACTGTTTCTCCAGCAGCCAAGACAAACACAAGAAACAGAGGAAGGGACAAGACCTGATGTTTTGGAAAAAAAAAAATATGGCAAACATAGTAGGGCAGTGATCATTGAATTTGGCCATTGGTTATCCGGGAGCTGGCTTGCAGTTGATGTTAGGTTCATGTGCACTGAGGCTTTAAAAAGTTCTGATGCAGATTTACCACGTCAAGAGATGAAATCGACAGGAAATGACCATTTTCAGCTGGATTTACATGAAGATCAGAAGGTTGCCTTGATGTTCTGCAAACTTTTTGGTTTCATTTTGAAAAAGCGAGACTTCATTTTTGGAAAATTTTGATTTTTTTTTTGGTAGGTGCTACTCAAACTCCCACCGCATTACAATAAACTTATCAGTTAATCATTTAAAGAACTTTTGAGTATAGAGATGGCTGAGCTTGAAAATTTGCAACATAGTGAACAGCTTATTTTCATTTAAGCAAGTGAGTCAGAACAGGGTCTTTATTTAGAGAACCCAGAAAAAGAACTTAAATGAATTTAACTAAATTGATGCCCAAGTATGAAGTACAAAAAACCTGCAAAGCTGGAAAAAACCTTAATCCGTAATCACTGATTTCAATAAAAAAGAAATTAATGAAAATATCAGTTTCATGCAAATCATTAATAGTCCATCAGCAGATCAGATGGCAACAGGATGAATTTATGCTTACCTCTGATTGGTGCGAGATCCATTCTGCAGCGGTGAGCTGGGGCGTCCTGGTTGTCTGTGTGTATGTATGATTTATAGATGTGTCTATATGTCTGTGAAATTTGAGTTGATGTACTTTTTTATTAGTTTTTTTATATTTTAATTAAACTCACTTTATTGTACAGCAGGGAGTTATTTTCTCCTCTCCAGTTAATTTTATAAGATTACTGAACTCCTGCTGTCCTAAGGGTGTGTGCCTGAGGGTGACAAAGAGGCTGGGAGGATGCTCTTCCCCAGCACGATGCGCCCTCCTCCTCCTCCTCTTCCCGGAGCTTTTTCCCAGAGCACCCCGATCGTGGTGCTGTCCTCCTGAGGTCACCTCCTCCTCCACCTCCTCAAAAAAACCCAACCATTCCTTTCACACACACAGCAAAGAAGGGCTCCACTCTCTCTGTCCAAGGCATTCAAGTTACCACTGAGCCTTCTGATGCACAGATTGTCTCAAAAGCAGGCACAGTTTTGGCGCTTGTAAATTTTCTCAGTTTTCACAGACAGAAAATTGTCCTCTGCTGCAGGAGAGAGAAATGGGAATATCTCCACGGAGAGCGGAAGGAGCAAAGTGAAATATCTGCAGCTCAGTTCTTTTGGTAGCAAAAATAAATGGTGATGAGAAAAAAGTCTTAATTGAGAAACTGATCGCAGAACTTTATTTTTATCTTGTGTTTCTCTTTGTGCTGTAGTTTCCTCTCCACTCTCCAAGAGATGAATGACTGAGAGCTGCATGCACTTTCTCTCACTCCCTCTCTCTCTGTCACACAGATACACAGTCCAGTTACCCCTCCTCCTCCCTTCCTCTCTAACTCCTCCCTCTCCCATCACTGAATTAAATTCAATTCTCTGCTGTCTGAACATGACAGAGCAGAACGCAGTGTTTTAACTAATAAACAGGTGCTGATTCTTGATGTTTTTCTCTATCTGATGTAGCCCAAACCAGTTTAATTCAAAGTTTGCTCAGTGTTTCCAATGAGGAGTATAACATGAAGTGAATTTTGTGTAGTGGCTGATGGGCTTAGTGCCACTTCTGCTTTTCATAATGTGATATAATTTGGCTCCAGATGGTTGTTTGGTTGGCTGTTTTGCAATTTACTTGGGGTTTTTTGTGATTTTAGATCAGTGCAATAGCACGTAAAAGCTGTCGATCTCACTCATGTGTAGACAGCCAACAGTAGGTTAACCAGTCCAGCTAACAAAGCAAGCATATGTCTTCACAAAATGACATTTTCTGTGTGGAGTTTGCATGTTCTCACCATGTGTGCATAGGTTTTCTCCAGGTATCCTCCCTCACTCCAAAGACATGCAGTTAGTGAGGTTAGGTTAATTGGCGATTCTAAACTTCCCATAGGCGTTAATGCGAGTATGAATGGTTGTCTGTCTCTCTGTGTTAGCCCTGTTACAAACTGGCAACCTGTCCAGGGTGTACCCCGGCTCACCCTGTGGCAACTGAGGTAGGCTCCAACCCTTCTACCTGCAGCTTTAAGCAGAAGAAGATGGATGGATGGAACAAGAGTGATCTATATATTGTAGGGTAGAAATGCTACAGCATTAGGGTGGTAACCCCAACGATCCAAGAATCCCCTGGTGAGGAAGAACCCTTTTAACAGAACGAGAGACCTCTCGCAGAACATTAATAAGATACCATCTCTTAAGAGATGTATCCATTTGTTCTCAATACAACCATTACTTCCACTGATAACATTGTTGTAACACAGAATAATGGAATCCACATCCATTTAAGAGTATACTGCCTTCATACAAAGTAAAATGAATCTAGAAATTAGAGATTTAAGCATGTTTAGCTCTGTCTGAGCCGTCCGATTTCTTGTGTATTCTCTATTTGCAAATAAAGAGCGTGGAAATGAATAAACTCTCAGAGTTTTAAAAATTTCTAATTGCTAAAATCATCATAATTAGACATTTTTTATTATTAATTTTACAGCACTTCAGGTGGTCATTGACAGGTTGTGGATTTGAATCTTGCAGTCAGCTGGGAGCTGTCTGTGTGACGCTTACATGTTCCCCCTTTACCTGTAGTTTGCCCATGTTCCTCCGAAAGTCCAAAGACATCCATGGTGGATTCATTTATTAATTTAAATTGGCCATAAGTGTGTATGTGTATTGTTCTCTCTCTTCTTTAGCTTGTCTAGAGTGTACACCAACCCTGATCCTACGAAAAATAAGTTAGTATCCAGCATCACCCACAACCCAAAGCTGGATAACTGTTTAAGATCATGAAAGGACTGATGGGTACAAAAGTTCTCTTGTGCTTTGGGAATCACACGACCTTTAATTCACTGTGGCGTCTGTGCCAAATTATTATGTTGGTAATTTTGACAATAACTGCATCACGGACCCCCATGTCATGACTGCTTCTCTGCTGTGAAGCTGTTAATGCAGTTTTCTAAATGAAAACATTTTAGGATTGTTAGGACTATAAATGTTACACAGAACTTTACCGTGGTCAATAGGGGGGAAAAAGGAAGGAAGAGATTGAAATTCATTCATTCATTTGTTCCATTAGGACAAGTGACATCACTGACAATATGCTACATAACTGAAATATGAACCTCATCTTTTATGTGTGTGTGTATGTTTGTGTGTGAGGATGCTCGTGCATCCATGTGTTCGTGTGTACGAGCTTTTTGTCTTTTTTTGGTCTGTGCCCTTACTCAGCAGGATCCTGGCTAGAGCAAGATACACTGTGCAAGCATACAAGCGTGTAGTCCACACACACACACACACACACACACACACACACACACACACACACACACACACACATTAAGGTAACTGGACACTAGTCCCTAATGGGGGTGAGGGGAGCTCTGTTTCCTGTTGAGGAAAGCATCTGAGATGAAACAAACTGCTGATAGAGACGCTGAGGAGAGGGGGTAAAGACAAAGACAATTAGATTATCTGAAGGAAACCAAAACTACCTTCAATTAAGGCCCTTTCCTTTACGTAAAATCTAAAGAGCATTTTTCAATAAAAATTTAACAAAAAAAACCTTATGGTAACTTAGAAGTGTGTTATGAAATGTACAAAAGGTCAGTATTCATATCATGTTTTGTTTGTGTTGAAGGTTAAAAATACAGCTTGAATATGGGAACAATTTACATTGTGAAAATTGATGGCTGCCTGACAATAACTGCCATAAATGACGACGGCTTTGTTTTATCTTCCTTAGCACTCAGTCAGAAAGGCCTTGAGATTGAGCTACTGGGGAAAACTGTGTAGTCCCACACTAGTTGGTGACCGGTTGCAAGAGGTTACTGGCTTTCATTGGGTGAAATCAGTTGCAAAGTGCTCCATCAAAGACATTCTTGTGATTGCCTCAGTCACCTTTAGTATGCATGGAAGACAGCAGCCTGTCTGCAAAACTCACTAACTTTTAATTATCAAAATTAGACCTATTTTAAGAAAATTTGTGTGATATTTAAAACAATACTGAATGTTTTTTTGGTGACTGCAGCTTCCAGGTAGCAGCATTTAGTAATGCAAACAAAATGAAGGGCAATCTCCATCCTTTTTCGGTGAGCTACTGTCATTGGTGTTTCAAAGTGCAAATATATTGGTAACTTACCACATCAGTAACTTCAATCCACAGCTCACTCTTCCTGTCATATGGAGCGCAGCTAGCGAGCACTCCAGCAAAGCTTACTTTTTGGTTACACATCACCAGCTTCTAGCATCTGCTCCTCTGACTTGTCTTGTTGTGCATGCTAAGGAAGTAAATGCACGTTGTTGCTATATCACTGATATCATGAAATGAGAATTTTGATGAGATGAACAGTCATCAGTCAACAGCCATTTCTGATGTGCGTCTTATTCTTTCACAACCACTTAGTGATCTGTCTGCAAATACTCCCCAACTACTCACTGTCTTCCATGCAAACTAAAGGCTGCTGCAGCAGTCTGCTAGCAACCAAAGGATGCTTTCAGTGTACCACTGTATACTTCTTTGTGACCAGTTTCATCTAAAAAAAAAAAAACAGCAATCAGCCTCCTGCAATCACTCTCCAGCTGGTAATGTAAACTGGGGAATTTCAATTTCTAATGTTGAGAAATGTAAGACCAATTATTTATCAGTTAGTGTCATTTATATGACGACAGCAAAGTGACTGAAAAACAATGAAATTAAATCAAAAAAGACATTTCAGATTAGAGGGTCTCCCAGAAAAATGCTACAACAACTATAGGTGAGATGCACTGTTACAGCTGTCAGTCAGAAATCACAGCTTGTACTTCATCATCCCGACTGCTTGTACATTCTTATCATTCTCACAAGGTTGTGATGAGAACATACAAGCTGCATCAGCTGCTGTTTTGTCAGACGCTAGTGCTATTTCCTAATTAAGGTCTCCTACTTAGTCAGTAGCTTGATTCACCAACTGTGGCAATATTGTAAGGCTAGAAATGATGGCTCTCTTTGAAATAGCTGTGCGTTCCACATTAGGAGGTTGAATGGGTGACGGACGAGCAAGTCAGACATTTCTCAACAAGGACACTGTGGTTGCGTCATTTTGTGTTTGTGTTTCTGTCAACTAGTTTTTCCTTTTAATCTCTGGTTTAGACACGACAAACTTTAGAAAATGACCACGGTCTAGGACAAAATATGTTCCTTCACAACAGCTGTTTGATGCCCTGGAAATGAGAAAGAGCTGACTTTTACGGCATCTGCCAGCTAAACACTCTCCACAGCCTTCTGCTCATTCTTTCTGATTACTTGCTTCTAATTTTTACCTTACCTTATGTTGAAAAATACACAATTGATTCTAGTTATTTCATTTGAATTTGGATATATGTGATTGAACTGCATGACTTTTTTTAAATTCCCATTCTTTTGATGGTTTTAAAACTATTTCTGATGTCATGTTTTGAGATTATATCCTGACATTGACGTTGTCAAACAAAATTTCCCAAAAAACTTCAACTTTTCTGCATAACTGAACTCATTTGTGTGGAAAATGTATAAAAAAGACTGATAAAAGACAAATGACAATCCATAGACACGGGCCTATACATTCTTTTTATGTGTAGCAAATGCAAACTCTTGCTCGTCTAACATGAAAGTTGCATGCCAGCTGATGAAAATAACTACAAATGTGTGTGGATAAAGAGGGGGAGAGATAGAAAGATGTTCTGGGTCATGCAGAGATCAATGCCAAATGGCCTGGTTTACAGCACACAGCTGACAAAGTCATTCATTTCTGCCGGCGCTCCACTCTGGAGGCACTCTTTGTGATTGTGTGTGTGTGTGTACTTGTATCTCTGTATGATTTTTGTTATGTGTCACATTGTGCTGCAATAACAAATGCCTGCTGGATATGGAAGAGGCGTCCCACCCATGAAGCACATGGGTATCAACTTACACAACACATTACAGTATGTCTGTCACGTGAACAGAAGTGCACACACACACACTTTCCTTTCACTGCTTTTATCTGAAGTGCCTGGCTGAACAGTCAGACAGGAAGCAAGGGGGAAATATCTCCTTACTTCATATGCTTCAAGGTTAGTCTGAGAACTGCAGTGCTGACGGGTTTGATGAATCGATGTGAAATGACTGATGAGTCATTTTAGTGGTTTTGCTTGACATGGTTTTTAGTTAAAGGTGAGGAATGATGAAAGTTTGTAGACTAGTTAAACCACAGGCTGTAAAAAGAGTGCTGCCATGTGGTTCCCTGTGTGGTTTCCGAACATATGTTTTGAACCCTGAAGTTTGGGTTTACCCTCCTTCATGGCAATGCCAAGTGCCAGAAAGTCCAAATTTAGCTTATAAGGAAGAAAACTGGGTGGAGCTGAGATTAGACTTTTTCATCATCATAAGTTTGCTATCTCTATCTACCTTTGCATATATGTGTTGGTGTACAGTACTGTACAAAAGCCTTGAGTTACCCCTTGTTTTGTTGTTATATTTTTATAGGAAAAGAAAAAATAGATACAGTGATTTATTGAAAAAAAAAAAGGAAATACATTTTAACAAACGTCTTAAAAGTCAATAATTGGCATGACTACCTTTATTCATCACCCAGGCCTGAACTCTCTTATGCAAGCTTTCTTTTAACTTCTTTAAGTAGTCTTCAGGAATAATTCTACAGGTTTCTTTAAAGACTTTCAAAGCTCTTCTTTGGGTGTTTGTCTCCTTTTGTTCTGATGCTTGTCAAGATGGTTTCACACTACGTTAGTGTTTAGATCCAGGCTCTGGAAAGGTCAACCAATACTGATAGTGTTCTGTTTTTTTCTATTCAGGTATCCTTTTACTGTGTTGATGAAAAATGAAGCTGCCAATCAAATGCTTTCCAGATGGAATTGTATGAAATTGAAAATCTGATGGTGCTTTTCTGCGTTTATAATTCCATCAGTTTTGCCAAGATCCCCAACACCACTGGCTGAATGCAGTCACAAACCACGACACAGCCTCTACCATGTTTTACAGTTGACTGTAGACACCCACTCTTGTACCTCTCTCATGACCTCCTCCATAACATAGTGATGAAAATTTCAACCCAAACTTTTACTGACTGATTCAGTCCAGTACTTGTGTAATTTGGCATACCTTGGCCTTTTCTCTCTGTTTTCCTTTCTGAAGAATGCCTCCTTGACAGATACTCTTCTACTGAGATCATCTACTGATGAAAATTCAGCGAACACTAGATAGATCACCTGGATGGTGGCCATTTCTGAACTGACTCGCTCCAATCAGGTCTCTCCAATCAGGTCCAGGAGTCCATGTAATGACCTCCTTGATAAAGTTCCATTTGACTCTGGCTTGGTTACCCAATGCTATTACATTTTGCAGTCTCCTAACTTTTCCTCCAGCATCCACTGTGATATCAGGTAAATATGTCTCTTTATTACACTCTGTTTCACCCTTCAGTCTGGAAAAGGTCAGAATAACCCCTTTATAAGTCCACTCTGATGTGTAACCATGCCAACATAATGGTTTTGCTCTGTGTTTTAAGAGTTGAATCAGTTCCTCTCCCTCATCTACTGAGCTTGCACATCATCAGTTGTCATCAGTCTCTAGCAACTTAGAGGTGAATATTAGATCATTTCAACTTGTGTTTGGGAGAACTGGCGAAGTCAACATCCTAGTAGAGCTGGTTTTCGTATACTGTTGACAAACATATATTATTGTTTACAGCACTTGGATTACTCACAAAGATGGTACAATATAATTGTTTCAACTGTAGTAAAGAGCAAATCAATTTACTGTGGACTATCCCATTGTTAAGTGATGACATATAAACCCTGCTTCCACTTCACTGGGGTTGTTTTCTTTTTAAGGTGTTCTTATACTTTCTATCTGGTTTTATTTAATCTGAGGGAGCCCCTTAAATAGTGAGTGATCACTGTCGGCATCTCTGGGTTTTTTATTAGCACTATTCAGCGGCACATTTTTAAGCTCAGTTTTTAAAACTTTATGATGTAACCACTTCCTATTGGCTCATGGTTTTCCATAAACCATTTCAAGAGAAAGAATCGCTCTGAGGCTAACTAAGATTTAAATGGCTACATGAAGCTGAGAATTAGGAATTTTTCATTGCAGTCATCCAAACCATGCCAAGTATAGGATGACTAACCGCGTGTTGTGGCTGGAGACTGAGAGAAGATCTCAGATCTTCTCCTGATTGAAATTTGGTCTGTTTCAGCATTTTCCTGCCATGTAGATTGCAATTTTTACTCTGCCCATTGGGATTCGCCACATTAACTTTTATGTAGGGGAAAAAGTTAGCATTCATCTTCTATCTGCACTGCGCTAATGTGTTTATATTATCCTAAACATAGCTTTCTAGTTAGCCACCATTATATACCAACTAGCCCAACTTCAGTAACCTGACAAACATTGCCACCGTTTAGTTTACTGTCTTCATTCATGTCTGACATGATAACAGAGCTTTATGCTTTAGATTCAGTTTTTCAGAAATCCGTCAGTCAGAACATGGTGTATCATCTTTAGATTGAAAATAACAAGCTAACTTCTTGCTAACTTCTAACTCTATTAAACTAGGGTGACCAACCATCCTCTTTTCCCTGGACATGTCCACTTTTCACGTTCTGTCCGGGGCGTCCAGGGAGATTTTCGAGATTGATGAAAATGTCCGGGTTTTCCTACATTGGACGTCATCTCCAAGCTGCAGCTTTGTGAGTTGTTGTTCTGCACTCACAGACGGGACAGACAGCGCGCAGCACCGCGCCTGGTGATGTTTAAAAGATGCCAAAGCGCAACTGCAGCTTTTCAGTTGAACTGCAAAAGAAATTTCCCTCGTACCGTCCTGGTACTGGTAATTTTTCTTATACAGATGAGGCCTTATTTCTGTACCATTATTTAATTCCAGAGGTTTTTAAGTTATTTTTTTGCCCTTGTTTACTTGTAAAAGCCTATATGACATTTTTGTTTCACCATTCATTAACTGCACAGAGAAGAATTGAATATGTTAAAATTTTACTTTAAGCAAACAGTATTATTAGTTCAGTTCAGTTCATTTTTATTTCAAACATGTGCCTTCAAAATCATTACAAAATATCATTTCATTATTTGTTTGAAAAGGAGTAGGCAGAAGTATTTACTTATTTGTCCCTACCCCCTCAAGTTTTACCTCTCATTCATTTAATTTTCTTTTAGTCTTAAATTAAACAAACAACATATGAAACAAAAGTAAAGCAAAACAAAACAAAACGTACATAAATCAAAAACAAGAAATAAGCAAGCCCCACCACAGTATAGTTTCTTTCATATGAAAAATACAGAATGTGTATATTTGCAGATTCACAAGTTATGGAAAAACAAACAAACCAAAAAAACAAAACAAAAAACAAAAAAAGAACCACAACACCATTGCAAGCAACATTACCGTCCTGGGTTAACCCTGTTTTCTTCATTCTTATACTTATTTAAAATTAGGTTTTTATATTTTATTTTAAACTGGTTTATGTTTTTACTTTCTTTTATTTCTTCTGTTAGACTGTTCCATAATTTAACTCCTGCAATTGAGATAGACATAGTTCTTAAAGTTGTTCTAGCACTTTGTATTTTTAAATTCCATTTCCCTCTTAAGTTATACCCACCTTCTCTTTCTATGAACAATTTACAGATTTCTTTTGGAAGCAATTTATTTCTTACTTTATACATTATTTGCGCTGTTTTAAGCTTCACCAAGTCTTGGAATTTAATAGCTTTCATTTTGACAAAGAGTGCATTTGTATGGTCCCTGTACCCCACATTATTTATTAATCTAATGGCCCTTTTCTGTATTATAGTTATTGTTTGTGTGTTACTTTTGTATGTGTTTCCCCAGACCTCTACACAGTAGCTCATATATGGCAATAGTAAAGCACAGTATAATATGTGCAGTGCTTTCTGATCCAACATATGCTTTGCTTTCCCCAGGATGGCAATGCCCCGTGCCAATTTCCCCCGAACATAAGTAATGTGTGGCTTCCTATTAAAGTTCTTCATGACTGGGCCAAGTGTCCTCTTTTTTTGGAAATCAAAATATGGTCACCCTAATTAAACTTCATAAATCCTGTTTTTCCTGGATGCCTGGAAGTTAAACTTTATTGTAACACCTGGGAGAGCAGCCACACTAATCATTAAGAATTTGGACCGTGTTTAACTCTCAGTGACGCCACAGTGTCTTTTTTGAGTTTGGGAACTGAAGAAAAGTTCGGACCTGGAAACAGCTAACGACATCAGACTTAAGAGGCAGATTAAATGTTTGGTCAATCTATTCTGTTAGTATATCATTTAATGATTAAACAAAATGCTATTTTATTTTGCCTTAAAGAAACCTTGCTTCAGCAGGAGGAACACATTAGACTACATGTATCAGCACTCATCTCTTATGCTTACTTTTCAAATCCACAAGCGCAGGCCCAGGAGGAGGAGTGGCAGCAATCTTTTACTCTAGATAGGTTATAAACTAAAGGTTGACAGTTCATCGTAGCACAGAAAAGACACTAATGAAAGTATTTTACTACAGAGATTAGAATACACTATTTTATTCCTACAACTTACTTGGATTTCCTTACCTGAATGATGGAGCATGGATCAAAACAAGTACTTCTCTCCAGAAAACAATACATAGATTTTTATTGCTATGCAGAATGATAAACAGCTGTCTTAATTATGATGCTATATACTGTAGCTTAGACTGTGGGGCTTCATGTGATTTCACTCCCCATGTGTTTATATACCGTATATAAGTAGGAAATGTTTCTGCTAGAAACAAACAAGCAAAGTAAAATTGCCCTGTTGTGGTGCACAGCTTTACAAGAGTTCAACCAGAGTGCTTAACCTTGACAGTGGCTTTTTAGCTCATCAGTGCTCCTGCTACACTCACTGTCCAGAACCAAGAAGCCTGCTTGCTTGATGATATATTGTGAAAGGCATCTATCATCTTATTGCATCTGGATACATGCATATCAGTGTTAGCTGGGCTGTGTGCTCAAATCTCGTTAAAGAGTAAATGTTGATTTACTGTGATGGTGAACATTATATCCGCTGGACATCATCATATCAGAATTATTACTGCAACACTGGTAGAATGCTGTAGAATGGAACAGACAAGGAATGTCACATAAATGTCCAACATAATCCAAATCCTTTTCATTTTTGACCATCCTTTAAGTGTTTAGTATAGGGCTGCCACAAACGATTATTTTTGCGATTAGTGGACTAATCAGATCATGCATCCACTGGACGTAAAACGTACAGCTTTTTGCACCAGCTTGCATCTGCTCTTATATAACTATCATTAGCTTACAGCTTGAAGTGTTTAAGGTATTTGCTAACTAAAAATAAAGACAAGATGATATTTTGTTAAACTTTTAATGAAATTTGCAGATTGTTTCGTTGGATTTTAATAAACTCGGCCGTCTGTTCTTTCTATGTAAAATATAACAGGACACTGGAGTAAATTCTCGACCATTTCACACTTCTGTTTAATCAGTTCTCTGTTTGACATTTATTCAGCTGTGTAAAAACTATAACTTTAATCTCAGCCAAACCAATTTACTGAGGAACAAATAAAACACTGGAAAAAGCCAAACAATAACATTTTTAAATTATCTGAGTGACTTATATATCATGTTTAACCTGAGTAGCGAAAGACCGCGGGGGGTTTGAAAATGATGTGCCGGGAGTTTGCCGTTCTCGGCGGCTCTAGTGACCCTCGAGCACCCGGCTAGCTATCGAGCTGGTGGATAACAGACATCTCCGAAAACGTCGGAGCACTTTTGCAAATATGTGACGTCTTGATAAACCGAACAGATATTTGAAGTTTACACAGCTACATTTTTGCCTGAAAATATGTTAAAAGTTTATTTTGTGACCCAGAAAGAGTAATAAGAGTAATATTAAAACTAAGTAGCTGCCGCCATTGTTAAAAACTGGAATTGGCAGGGCCGCGCTATGAATTCTGGGATAGGTTGGGCCACGAAGGATATACCCGACCCATCCTTCAAATCTTGGGAAATGAAGGACGCATTTTTCGGCCGCGTTTGGGGCAGTCTTTGAATTTGGACAGGCTTCGCCGCGTCGCTGTAACGTAATCGGCCTACAAATGCGGCCTCCAAAGGATGCGGCCGCTAAATTTGGACACAGCTTCTACTTCTTCTTCAGGGTTTAACGGCAGCTGGCATCCCTGGACATGCAGTGCTGCCATCTTCTGTTTCAGTCCGTTACTACACTCTTAAATCCTACTACTTATTCCTGCGTCTTTCGGGATCTTACAAAGCTTCAAACGATGCGTCGACTATTAAATTAGTCGTCAACGATTTTACTAGTCGACTAATCGTGGCAGCCCTAGTTAAGTATAACATGTTTGAGACATTTACAGTCTTTCCTAGGCATAGGATTAATCCAATCCTGCACTTGGGTCAGGTCAGGTATGATTGCACATGGCTGGTTTTTGGAGTACCTACTTTTTAGGTGTTGCTCAGTTATACCAAATGCACAAATGCGAACACACACACACACACACACACACACACACCTTCTAATTGTTGCTGATATTTGGGTGTAGAGAAGAATAGAGCCACTCATCCATTAACTGACCAGGCCCCGCTTGATTGGCTCCGGACAAACCCCTGAAATAGCTGGATTGGCTGTCGGCCAAGCGCTCATTTCCTGTGTGTCTGAGAGGAGCTCCAGCCACCGGAGCTCAAATGCATTTCCTGACTGTGTATAAAACTTTTATTAATGACCAGGAGTGCATCAGCGGCTATGCTTGCTCACCCACACCCATTCCCTCACCCCCTCATTCACTCACTCATCACGGGAGAAGGGAAAAAAGAAAGGATGATGGAAGTGAAAATGAGTTGCAAAGAGAAACGATGTGATGCAAGTCAAGGAAGGGAGAAGAGGGTGTGTGTGTCTGTGAGAGACAAACAGACACTGATGGATGGATTAGGAGATGGGAAGATAGAATTAAGTGAGACAAACCAGAGCTGAGACATTAAAAGATCAAGAGAGAAAAAGGAGATAGGGAGGGGGTTTTCTATAGGCTCCCAACCTACCGTATCACTTACAGTGTTACTCAATTATGTCGCAGCACACTGCAGGTCACTGGGTCCACCTTTCATTCCACTAACAATCAGACTGACACAGAAATATCACTCATAATGTGAACTTCAAATATGTATAAAATAGAATCAAATGATTTGTCATTACTCTTAATAAGCGTTCAGTAGGCTAGTTTTGCCACCTTGAATGTCCAGTAGAGTCAATCAAAACTTTATTTTAAAATTTCTAGTAATTACAGTTGTTGGGGATGGAATAAGAAGTTTGTCCCAAATGACAAATATTAATGAAATAATTTGTCCATGATGGTGGGATGATTGAAATGGAAGTTTTGCTGTGCTTGCCCACTACTTTAATCAAAATCACAAACGCATGGCTTCATAGTAAAAGTAAGTAAGTAAAATTTATTTATATAGCACATTTCACAGATAAAAATCACAAAGTGCTTCACAATAAGATCAGACACACAAGTTAAAATTAATTAAAAGCCCGTTTGTATAAAAATGTCTTCAGCTGCTTTTTAAAGGAGTCAGTAGAGTCTAGACAGCGTAAAGACAACAGCAGGGAGTTCCACAGCCTAGGTGCCAGTGCCTGAAAAGCCCGATCCCCACGTGTTTTAAACCTAGTACGTGGGACCACCAGTAGCCTCTGACCTGAAGACCTAAGTGCTCGGGATGAAGCATGAGGTTTCAACAGGTCAGAGATATACTGGGGAGCTTCACCGTGCAGAGCTCTAAAAGTTACAACTAAAATTTTAAAATGAACCCTAAAATTTACTGGCAACCAATGAAGATAAGCCAACACTGGAGTAATGTGAGACCTCTTGTTTGTACCAGTTAAAAGTCTTGCCGCTGCATTCTGTACAGACTGAAGGCGATCCAGAGCAGATTTGTTGAGACACGTAAAAAGACCGTTACAATAATCCAAACGAGAAGAAATAAAAGCATGAATAATCATCTCAAGTTCTGTCTTTGACACTAGTAGTCTGAGTTTAGAAATGTTTCTTAAATGATAAAAACAGTTCCGGACAAGTTGTTTTGAGTGTTTCTCAAGAGACATTGAACTGTCAAATATAACACCTAAGTTTCTGAGACTCGACTGAAATGAAGGGTCTAAAAAACTGATATGCTGCTGAATTTCTGAGAGCATGTGATCAGGTGCAATAATCAAGGTTTCTGTTTTATCTGCATTTAACTGAAGGAAATTGTCATTTAACCATTGTTTGATTTCTGACAGACAATTATTTAAACAAGACAATTTGTAAAACTCAGAAGCTTTGAAAGAACAGTATAACTGAATATCATCAGCATAGAGATGATAAGAAATATTACTGTAACGTTTGATAATTTGGCCTAGAGGGAGTATATACAGCAAAAAGAGAATAGGACCTAAAACAGATCCTTGAGGTACCCCAGAAGGCAGAACTGACGTTTCAGACAACACATGATTGATACAGACAGTAAAGGATCTCTCAGACAGATACGACATAAACCATTTTAAAACAACACCAGTGATCCCAAACAAGTCCTTCAGCCTATTTATCATGATGCTGTGATCAACAGTATCAAAAGCAGAGCTGAGATCCAACAGAACCAGAACGGTGTACTCTCCAGAGTCTGCTGCCATCAAAATGTCACTAGATACTTTAAGCAAAGCGGTTTCAGTGGAGTGCAATTTGCGGAAACCAGACTGGAAAATGTCCAGAACATTGTTCTTCTCCAAAAAGTTGTTAAGTTGTTCTGCAACTGTTTTTTCCAAGATCTTTGACACCAATGGTAATTTTGATATTGGCCTGTAACTGCTTGGAAGAGATAGGTCCAAATTTGGTTTCTTTAATATTGGTTCAACAATAGCTTGTTTAAAATAGCTGGGAACTGAGCCAGTATAAAGAGAAATATTAATTAAAATATCATGCATTTAAAAGATGAATGAAGCCATTGTGATGTCAATCGCTGTATGTGCACTGGTATTTTATCCTTTGCCATTTTCTTCTGAAACCCTTTGTGACCAGCGTTGGGGTCGTTTCTCAGAAAAAAAGTAATGTATTAAGTTATTTAATTACTCACTGGACAAAGTAGATTGTAGTACATGTTACATTACTTTTGTGTCAAAAAATATTTTCACATAATTACCACCTAACAATTTAAACGTCAGGCTACAGTTCCACACACAATGATTCTAATGAGGACCCACACAATTAGTTTTTATGTATGAACACAAAGCAAAGTTGGCAACCAGCAGAAAGCTTTAGCTGGCTTCAAAGCTACTGACACAATGATTCTTATGTGAGAAACATGAACAGGTAGGTGGACAGGTCATCACTGTCTTTGTTACCTGTTGAAGCTCAGGGTCTGGCTACTGAGCTGAGCCAGCATTCATTCAGCTTTAGCATCATTCTGTGTTCTTGCCTAGCTTTGCTTAAGCATGTCGGCCATGCAGATGTTTGCAAAGATCACAAGCTGTGTTAGCAGTATAATGTAGTTCTTATTGTCCTGGACACAGTTTGCATTTCACCATTGTGCTCTTGTCACTCTTGAGGAGTGTTGATATGGACATTACATTTATTTTTACTATATAAAAGTAATGTCCATGGACATTTTCATTTTTTTTTTACTTTTAGTACTGTCCATATTAGCACACCATAAAAGGTGTACAGTGTTCCCTCGTTTATTGCGGGAGTTACGTTCTAAAAATAACCCGCGACAGGTGAAATCCGCGAAGAAGCCAACTTTATTTTTTACAATTATTATAGATGTTTTAAAGCTGTAAAACCCCTCACTACACACTTTACACACTTTTCTCAGACAGGCACGAACATTTTCACACTTTTCTCTCTTGTTTAAACACCCTCAAAGTTCAAACCTTCGTAGAAAAATAAGTCCAGTATTATAGAATGAAACACGCAGGTGTCTTTGACGGTGCAAAACATTTCATCGACATTGTTGTGTTTGTTGGGGAGAAAACTTACAAACACACATTACAGCACTTCAGAGTCACACTACTAGCAATCAAAGATTTATGTAAATTTCACAAGCTGAATGCATTCTGTACTGTACAGGAGACACGGCACGAGATTGATTAACAATGGTCTACAGCCAATCAGGACGCAGAACACAATGCGCTGTTAAAAAAAGATATTTGCAAAATTGCACAAAAAAAATCCCCGAAACAGGTGAACCGCGTTATAGCGAGGGACCACTGTAGACCACTATCATTTTACTCCTCAATGTACATGAACATGTACTTAGTGAGTTTAGCACAGTTTTGCGTTACAACATTACTTTGGAACACATTATTTAACACCAGTTATTTGGAGAAGAGCTGGAAGTTATATGAAACAAGGACTTAACCATCATCCACTGGTTTGTGGGTGATCTTAAGCTTCAAGCTCATTTTGATTGTTGCCATTATTGCCATTTTAAAAATGGGATGTGACAAGCAAAGGCTGAAACGACTCAATCATCACAGGGTTGGCCTGCCCTATAGCATACTCTGCTTTATCCTAGATCTTTTTATAAATAGGGTAACAATTTACAAAATAAACACTATGTTGTAAAAAAATATATATATTATTTTTTCAATAAGACTAGAGATTGAGACCACAAACTAATCCAAAAAGAGTTTACTGTGGATATAAATCATAATAGCACTATGCTCATTTTCCTATGGACTTCAATACAACCTGACTTCTTGTTATTAATTATTAAGAATTCAGCTTTTTACATCCAGAATTTGTATCTTTTACATTGTTTATGCGAATTTGCTGTAGGAATCTGTAGGTTTGTGTGGTATTAAATGGGACAAAAGATTTTGGCTAGCAAAAAAGAGGTTTTAAACAAAATGCTCTTTGACTGGAAAATTAACTTCTCGGGGGAAGACAAACTGAGCTTTGAACAAGACAAAACTGCATTCATTTGTCATTCAGAGTACCCAGTCCCCTAATTAAAAATAACTTTAAGCCTTAATACAATTTTAACATGTGTTGTCTTCTTCTTCTTTGGCCTGCTTCCTTTAGGGGGATTACAATTGGTCATCTAAGTCCATCTCACCCTATCTCTAGCATCTTCTTCTGTCACACCAGCAGTCTGCATGTTTCCCTTCACTACATCCATTAACCTCCTCTGTGGTCTTCCTCTTTTCCTCCATCTGGCAGCTCCATATTCATCATCCTTTGTCCGATATATCCACTATCCTTCCTCTGCAGGTGTCCAAACCATCTCAGCCTTGCCTCTCTAACTTTGACTCCAAACTGCTCAACTGTCCCTCTGATGTACTGATTTCTTATCCTGTTCATCCCAGTCACTTCCAGTGAAAATCTTAGTACCTTCAGCTCTGCCACATCCAGCTCGGTTTCCTGTCTTTTTTGTTGGTACCACCACCTTCAAACCATACATCACAGCAGGTCTCACTACTATTTTATAAACCTTCTCCAAAGCAGGTGTCCAAACATAAAATTACTACCTGTACATTTGTGATGAAGGGGGGAAATTGGCATTATAAACCCAAATTATTTTTGGAACTAGGAGGAACTAGAAGGCTTTATATTTCAAACATGAAAGTTTCTGTTGGTTAAAACAAAAATATTTAAAGTGGTATTTAACAGGTGACAATTACATTTTATGTTCAAGATTTGAAATGATCTGACTTTTCTAGCAGGTTTTCTATGCTTACAGCCTCTTTTGGCTTAATAATGACTTGTCATAAAACTTGTTACACATATTCACAGTGGATGCAAGAATGAGTCACAAATAAGACGCAAATGTTTCTTTTATCTCAAAAACATGAAAACAAAAGATCAGTCTTTCAGGATATTTTTTGTAAGGCAATTTAGGAACCGTAACTTTACCTAAGTTTATGTTGGGAAGCTGAGAACTGTGTGAGAACACTATGTGGCCTTTTATCCCACCATAAAATGTGAATGGAGAGCTTCAAATGTGGATTGAGAAGCATAATTACATCAAATGGATGAAAGATGAGAGCTGTCAACACTTTCCTGGCAGGGTGGAGAGACAAAGGAAGAGCGTGAGGCAGGGAGAGTGGGGACTGCCATGACTTGGGGAAAACTGAAAATATCCAGGCTGACATGCAACCTGGAGATCCATCCAGACTACTCAGTAGTGTTGAATGACTATATGACTAGAGTTCCTGAGTGATGTTAACCCTGTAAAAGTAGGAATCTCTTGTTTATTCTGAAAACAGATCAAATATATAAATAAAGCCATGTTAGGTCCGAGCATTTAAAACGAAATTATTAAACTGTAGGAACAGAACAATGGAAATATAATAGCTAAAATTTACAAGGCAGATCAATCTGTGCTTTTTAGTGCAGTGCAATGTGATTTGCATCATTGTGAGCTACAGCCTTTTCCCCTACTTAAATGCCTGGCTGTGACCCAGTGTGGAAGCAGGGGGTTGGTGATCATGTGTTATTTTACTGTGTACCCACCACACACTTGCACGCACTTCCCGACACCACAGCCAAGCAGGGGCTTCAGTAGGTCATTGACCCCAGGCATGATGCCTGGTTAGTCAAAGAGAGGGGTCGATAGGCCTGGTTGTATGAAGTAAAGAGGTCAATATGGATAAACGACAAAAAGAAGTGAATATTATGGCTTGTTTGTTTGTTTGTTTGTTTTTACATTTGTTTTAGTCTTGAATTCTCATATTCTTAGTTATGTAATTACAATTATTGTTATCATCATATAATTATTTAACAATTATCTATTTATGATGTAGTCTCAATATTCATAACAGCTTCTTCTATTATTTTTGTGACAATGGCTGCTATCTTATCTGGTAAATAAATCCTTTATTTGAATTGGGTGGGCAAAAACAGAGATCTAGCTTAACTAACACACTTAAATCATACATGAATCCAAGACTACTGTAATATTCTTGTTTAGAGGCAGTAGGTCTAGAATTTCTCCTCTAGTGTTGTTTAATGATACAGTTAAAGCAGGGAAAACAGCAATTGGAGACCAGCATGACCATAATCTTTGCAATGGCGTCCAGTGAACTTGACTTTCAAAATGATTGCTTTGAAGACGAGGTCTGCAACCACTTGCAGGCAGTTGCTGTCTTGAAAGTGACTTTCTGCATCAAGACGGTGATGAAACAGCAATAAGCTGGAGTTCCATGCAATTAGTTTGGGATAACACAGTGATTATCTCTGATAAATAGGCAAAAATTGCAAATCTGCTGCCATCTGTTTTAAATTTGTTGTTTCTGTATGCAGAAACATTAAACAATTCAAGTTCAACTTATATTCAGATTCCAGTCAGAAAGTCAATGATTTAAAACGATTTGAAACAGAAATGTCTTCACAAATGGCCTTGCTTTTATACACAAATACAACCGCATGGCAATTATCCTATTGCAAAAAGATGCATTGCAGACGAGTTGCACTTATCGTGGTGTAGACTGACTCAGGTTGATTGCAACGTGTTGGCAATATGTATACACTTACAAATTAGAAAGCAGTTATTGGCAAAGCCTATCCAATCTAAGAGTGATTGACCACAATTATTAAGAATCACAATCCAACCCACTTCCTCCCACTCAATGTCCTCTGCAATCACCTTGCAATCAAAAACGGTCCCCCAGAGGTTGAGAGTGCTGCACATGCAACCTCTGCTCAATCAGTTGTTTGTCGCAATTATTTGCAAATCATCACAGAACCACAATTTTTTCCTTTTCTAGTTTTGATAAGATTACTGTTCTGTTTTTACTCTAGTTTAATTAATTCTTACCTATGGTATCGACAAACAGTTGTAAACTGATATATTTCTGATCCAAGAAAAACTGAATTTCCTGTATTGCCCACTTGAGGCTGTCTTTAAAAAAGTGAGGACTTTGCCATAGACATAGATGTTTCATGTTTAATGTTTAATTTATAACACCATGCTACTACAATAGTCTCCTCTAGGCACTTTGTATTGTGAGGTAAACACCTTACAATATCAGAAAGGAAAACCCCAAAAATCAGGGTTGCCACCACCGGTTTGGGGTGATGGGAATGAGAAGAGAAAATAGGCTCGCTGTGTGGCACAGACTATCCAAACAGACTGTGCTTCAGTTATGGCAATTAGTTAGTTATTGTATTTGTTTTTGGGTAATGCACCAATATGAAGCTTACTAATGTTAGGTGATAACCTACTACTACGTCATGCCTAACTATAGCATATTTGGACATAAAAATGCAAATCCTCAGGCAAATGGGTGACATTAGGATACCCACATCATCTTTTATTCTGTTTGTGGAACTATGCTCTCATTTCTGGGAACCTAAATATGATCATTCTTTTTGGGCAACCACTTTTGGTGGACCAGTGTCTGCTGATGCCAAAGAACACCTTACTTTGTGACTATTAAGGCGCTAATGATTCTGACACATACAAATATGTCCTATGTGATCAAGCTGGATCAGTGGGCCTCCCCTTGATGATAAGCAAAGAAGTGACTGAGGAAAGGATCTTTTGCTTATATGTCTCCTGGAGGGTGATTGTAGTAAAATGGTTTGACAACAAATGTTTCAACTATCACAGCAATGGAAGTGGGACTGTGCCTCTTTCAAGCATCAAACTATGGAATAATAAGGTGCTACACAAAGATTGCCAAGCCATAGCCATTTACATATACTGGCCAATAATCAGCCACTGACCCTTCTGACACGGGTAGTGTACTGAAACCTAGCTGAATCAAAGCTGTTCAAATTCCTGGCTGGTCTGCAAGAGGAACTGTGGCCCACTGAAAAACCACTGCTCTCAAAGGTTTTGCTTAACAGTCAACCAATTTGAAGCGAGTCAACAAAGTTGGTTGACCATCATACCCCTCTCAACCACAGATGTTGTCTCAGAAGAAACGTTACACCCCAAGACCCTCAGAGTATGTGGTATTTATACTTCGCAGCCAAAAGTACAACTTACAAAAGAGTCCCAAATTACTTTCAAACATTTATCATCCTCCTCCTGTATATTGGCAACTTGCTGATTAATTCACCATTATTTGCCAATATTCATAAGGTACATCCATTCATGCCAATAAAGCATATTGATCTGATTAGAGAGAGATAGAGAGAGGGAGAGAGAGTGAACGAGAAAGGATGACTGGAGTGCGTAATGGGAAAACATTGATTATGGCTGATAACTGGCTCTTTGATGTGGATAATGCAGTCACTCTCTTCCTGTCTCTCCACTGCCTTTACACTCTAAAACCCCCGGGCCTCAGAGGATATTGGGTTTACAGAGAGGGAGAGAGAAAGAGAGAGAGAGAAAGAGTGTGTGTTTGTACATGATGCATAAGCTTGAATTTGATAAAAAAGCAGTTTGATATGGGGGGGCATGTGGCATGAGATTATATTTTCATAGAAAAAGAAATAAGTGTGCAAATGCAAGGGGGTGAACACTGTTTATGTTACGACAAAAGCCAACATTGAGAAAAGAGAAGCAGAAATTGCCTTTTTAGGACTAGTGGAGGTCAGGGAGGATGGATGGGTCAGTACAATGTTGAAACAGGAGTTTTGATTAAATTTTCTGTTAGTCTTAATTTTTATTATTCTAATGTTTACATAACTTTAAATCTACTACAAGAAATTCCCTATATACTCATATTACAACCCACATGAGTCATCTACAACATTAAAAGCCACAGTCGGTGACTAACATTTATGATCTTGTAACAAACTGATGTTCTGCTTGGTCCAGGCATCCTGACGCCACTACTCCCACCCTCCCACACCACATGGCTACAGCATTCCCCGCCAGTAAGGACCTCCCCCAGTAGGATAATGTGCCCTGACATTGTGAAAAATGCTCAGGAATGACTAAGGTAACCCGATGAAGTGTCCAAGACATTGACCCAGCCTCCGAACTCCCCACATCTCTGGATGTACTAAAACAAGCCTCAAGGCCCACCCTCCAATCCACATTAGGCCAAAGGATCCATTCAGTTCCAAACACCACTGGGGTTTGCAGCACAAGGGAGATTTACATTATATTAGACATGTGGTTTTGATGTTGTGGCAGATCAACATCTATTTAAAATACAATAAAGAACACTTCAGTTTACAACAAACTGACACTGTTGTTATTCATTCTTACCAACCTTCTTTCCTCCAGAATTAATAAACACCTGCTTTCAGCAACATTGTTCCAATGAGGTTTGCGAATCGCTGGTGGAAACTGGAAAATTTACTAGCTCTGAATCAGCTGGATGTTTAAATGGCCAGCTGTTTAAGTTTGCATTGATAAATGAGAATTTACTAAGTTAATTTAAATGAATTAATTATAAAAAATAATCAACGAGCAGGTGAATGTTTTGCCAAGTCATACTATGAACCAAGTATGAAAACAAGCGTGTGTAACTGTTAACAACAACTCAGTTTTGTAAGAGCTACAGTCTTTGTTTAGCATTAACTTTTATTGTCCTGCTGACATTAGAGAAAGGAAAGGTAAATACAGTTTCATGTACTTTATGGCCATAAAGTTAAAATTGTATTTAAGCTTATGATTTGCATGAATCCACATTTAAATCCCTTGGTTTATTAACATCATTAATACTTATTATTAATGAATATTTAATCCAAAAAACGGCAATTTGTAGCTGATTATTCATTTGTTAGCTGTGTTTGTGCATATAATCAAACCTCTAAACCGGTGACGTTTGTTTTAGCAAAATTAAAGTTTCTGTTCCTCGGTCTTTTCTTCTGTGGCGCAGCACATTAAAAAATTATTTTAAAGAAAATGGAACTTGTTGTGACTGAACCCAGGTTTGGATAACATCTTTGTTTCTCTTTTTCCATATATTTCCTCATATTTAATTCATAATGCCCACACGGAAAGAGCTGCATAATCGAGTCAAGAAATGTGTCAGTGAGCAAAAAGGAAACACGAAGAGCCACATCATGAAACTAGCATGGATATCAGTCAGAACAAATAATATTCAGCCCATGCTGCAGCGAATATAATTCCATGCTTGGAGATTAGCTAAGGAAAAGATAAAGAAAGATAAATAGACAGGATAAAGTGCTTTACAAACAGTAATATTAAAACGGGAAACCAAAGTCTTAAAAAAGTTTCTTTATTCTGCGCAAACAAAATCCTAAATAAATGTCCTGTCCATTAAGTAACATGTTTTCAGAGTCTAAAATCAGATGATAATAATAAACAATTTAGAAAATCCGATTATTTGTAGTCTGATCGCTTTAATCCTGTTTGGATGTAATCTTTTACTTCCCAGTAATGACTGTTCTCTGAGATGGTTTCTGCTTTCTGCGACCATGTGGGCTTTGAGAACACTGACTGAAGTCAAAATGGTTGACTAGCAGCCAAGTGAGCCAAGCCCTACAGAGCTGCCATGACCTCATTCTCTGTCTCTCTGCTCCATCAGCTCCACTCATTGACCCCAAGTGGAGGGAGAGCTGCTAGGGGAGCTGGCTCCCCCTGCTGACCATTCTTAGACCAGCAGCCTCGTGAGACTTGGAGATGAGAGTACTAGTACAGTTGTTTTAGACATTCTTATACCCTTTAAGGAGGGTATAAGAATGTGCTTTTCTATTGTGAAGACAGTAAAAAAAGAAACAACGTTAAGGGCTTAAAGTAAAAAGAGCTGCTTTTATCCTTGTCATTGTAGACTTTAAACCAGTTTAAGTGACTTGTATTCTGTTTCTCAACCCAGTATGTGGAGCTTCAGGCTTGGATAATTTGTTACAGGGAGTCTGAATAGATTTTTAAAAAGTCCAGATACACACAAGTGAAGGCCAGCAGTGTGGACAGAGGGAAGTCAGACATCTGTGCTTTCATTTGGGTGAACTGACCCTTTAGTAAGACCATAATCTCATAAATGCTTCGTTCAGGCTGTATCTTAATTTAAGTACAAACACAAGCGCACTTCTTCAAAGATATATTACTCATTTTAATTGCAATCCATCTCAGCTGAAACAGGACTGAGGCAAATTCTCTCGGAATGAAAAAATAAAGAAAACAGTTTGCATACGAAAATATATTTAGACATTTAGATCTTTTTGCATATTAGCTACAACCAATTAATTTAGCTCAACACACAGATGATCCTCTGCTGGAAAAGAAAGGCAGGGTTTAATCAGGATAGCAGGCAAATGAAGGCATCTCGTTTGGCGATCAGAGAGCCGTTACCAGAAAGTTTAAAGTGATCCGTGTAGCTAACATGGTAAACACATTAAGGCACTTCAGGTTCCACAAAGTCAAAAATCGTTTTACAGGCTTCCTGCAGAAATGCAGCTGAGTGTCCACTGGGCGACTCTTCTGTCTTTAGAGTCAATCAGATGTTTAGTGCAAGGAGTGTTTTTGCAGTGTGGTTGACACTGTGTGAGGTTTGCGTTTTTTTTCAGTAGGCTATAAATCAGAGCTGCAGCCTGTAAAACCAGTTATAGTACCTGAATGTGCTGCACACGCTAAAATAGTTAGGAATTCAGTTCAGTGTGAAACTCACTGAGACCACATCACAGCAAAAAAAAAAAATATGTACATGTTTTTGACACGATAAACTGCAGAAATATACGATCAAGGAGACAGAAAGAGAGGAATATGGGGGTGGGGGGGGGGGGGGGGGGGATGGGAATTCTGTAATCTCTATGTAATGGTGTTTGTATTTATTACATGATGGAGCCTTTAGGTGTTCACTGTAATCCACTGACTTCCATTAACAAATTTAGAGATGGTAGTCAGAGTCTGTAGTAAAGTTTATACGCTGCAAGTCCTGTACACACTAGAGCAGAGGTGGGGAACTCCAGGCCTCAAGAGTTCGAGGCCTGGAGTTCCCCACCTCTGCACTAGAGGGACATAGCAAAACAAGTGATCAGTAAAATTACTTAGCAGCAAACCACAAGAGGAGCCGTACTTAATTCGGGTTAGTACTACTTCAGAACTTCTCTAATGTTTGGACTCAGAAATGGAGATTTTTTTAATTTATAGATAAATTAGTCTGATATATCAATATAATCATTATTAATTTGTGATATTTAATAGAATATACAGGTATGCAGGAGCTCATTTATTCACTGTGGTGTTCCAGTGGGACATTACACTCCCTGTTTTAAGTTCACATTGTTAAAAGCCTTACTGATCAGTACAAAACCTGTTTTGCATTGCATTTTACCACAACGAAAACTGGTGCGCTCGATACAGAAGCACCAAATACAGCTAGGAGCATTTTGGGGTTGATGATTCCCTCAAAATATTGAAAATACACAAACTAAACCTCATCAGTTATTCCTTGCAGTAAAATACTCCAATATGTGTGTGCTAGACTTTCATAGAAGAGCACAAACCAGCTCCAACCAGAACAGAACAGATATGAGAACCTCAGTACCCAAATGAGCAAGAAGTCAAGTATCAGAATTAAGGAAACGTATGTCTCACAGCTCCTCAGCTTGCCTTCATCATATTCAAGAGATGTTTTATTGAATGGTACCCGTAAAACATGCGTCTCGACTTGTCAAAGCGGTGACTTCAGTTTTCAGCACAGTAGATTGTAAAGTAGAAGTCATACTTGAGACTGGCCAAAGAGCAAAGATCAAAGAGAAGAAAATGCTTTTATTTCTACAGCTCTGCATAAAGCCACTTTTCACTGCTGTTGGTCAAGACTGCTGTTTTGCTTGTACCATTGAAAGGAAATCAGGGGTGTCCAACTCCAGTCCTGGAGAGCTACTGTCCTGCAGCTTTTAGATGCATCCTTGTTCCGACACACCTGAATCAAATGAATGGCTTGTTACCAGGCCTTTGCCAAACTTGATGGCATGCTGAAGAGGTAATACAATCATTTGATTCAGCTGTGTTGGAGTAAAAAAAAAAAGCTGCAGGGAAAAGTAGCTCTCGAGCACTGGAGTTGGACACCTCTGATTTAAATAAAGCTGCCAGTCGAGGCATCGCCATCGCTTTTGCCTCTCACGTCTTTCTATTCGGGTTGTAGCCAGTTTGTGCTGTTCTTTAAAAGAAGAACTACACATTGTTTTACAAAGATCTCATAATATTACTTCACTGTTGTCTAGATCAGTTACAAACAATCATTAACTGTATTTTATACTCCATCATCAGCATCAGTATACTACAATACAAATCAACGACAACATAAGCAGGTTTGGTAGACATATCACGGATCGGTGGTTGTTTTTTAAAAAGAGGATGAAAACAATAACTGGACCTTCTCTATGCTTTCATCATTTTGGGTCAGATTATGTTGAAAAGTAACTATTTGCATGGAAGTTGTTGTTTTTTCATTAGAACTGTCTTACAATAAATTCAAAACAGAAAAACAAATCTAATCCAAAAACTGTTTAACCCTGGAGAACCCATGGGTTCAGAGCCGACCCCATTGGTTTTCTAGGGTCAAATTTGACCCCATGGGTTCTCCAGGGTTAATTACTTTAAAATCATACATTTAAAATTCTGAATTTTCTTTTCAGTTCTGCAAATACATTTGCCCTTAATATAATTTATTAACATCCAACCCTGACATTCGGTTATTTGCAGATATTTTTTTCAGCTTGTGGCGCAGTAACAAATACACAGCCTCAGTTTAAAGTCAGTAGTTTCAGTGTTCTATTTCATGTAAACCGCAAGCTGCTGATGAGCCAGTAAAGCAGGCTACAGTGCCTTCAATACCTCTTTAACACCATCTGATACTGGTGCCAGTAATAGTGTTGAGCCAGTTCTGTCTTCAGCACCACAATGCAACAGGTTTTAGGACTGATAATGTAGTGTCGGGGAGTTGAGGTAAGTTCTATGTTAAGAAAGTCATGGCAGCCAGAAACTGTGGGCTGTACCTACCAATCATTCTTGACTTTCTTGTGGTAGCCCCTCCCACCCCACTGATGTCAGTGATCCCAACTCTCGGCCGGGTAATTTTGTGGTGCCGTTCTGATGCCAGGTTTTTTGGCATGGGCACTGGTCTTTTCTTGGTAGAAACACACTGAACTGGCTATAGACTGGGCACCTGCATCGGTGGCAAAGGGGTATGAGTGCCACCCAGTGGACACAAAGCCTTCTGCTTGTATGTAAGAAGAGTAGAAAAAAAAAGCTGCAACAGAAACAGACTCGGGCATAAAGTTTATATGATATTGTGCTTTAAATCTTCTTGCACCATCTTAACACCCCCCCTTCCCAAAAAAAAAGAAAAAAAATTTGAAATAAATCATGCTTCAGTTCCAGCTATATTCCCCTCCCACCCTCCCACCCAATGTGATGCTTCACACCCAGAGGCGTCCAAACAAGCCTGAATTTTCTCACACGAATGTGAGGCATCACACACCCCGAACCCGAGATCGCACATGAAAGCTACATGTGAACCCATTCACCTCTGAGTCATAGAAAACTTACAAATAAAGTAAAATGCACTGAACAAAAAAACCAGTCACTTAGCACTAAACAGAAGCAAACTACCCGTTAAGAACGTTTGTTAAATGATCATCAAAACCACAGTGCAGAGGGGGATTATTCCACACGCGCACTGGAGAGATCATACACTAAGCACGCCCAGCTTACAAATATACACAAATATTTACATGCAGAGTAGCAGTCATAGAAATGCATCCACTTCCTCGTCCCCTGGGCAAGAATGGCTGTGGTGGCTTTGAGGAGGATTGCATGCTACATGCTACATGGTACCAGTCTTGGCAAAACACACATCGGTGACAACTGGAGGCTGACACTTTGGTACTTAGCATTTGGTTCCACAGCGGTGCATTGTTTTCCTTCGATTAGCTGCAGACTTGTTGTCTCATTGATCCAATCTTTTGACATTTAGTGATTTCAAAGGTAATTAAGCAGATTTGACAGTTTCTTTTACAACTTCTCGTGTTTAGACAGAAGCATAGATTTGCAAACCTCTGTCAGGAGAGCTTTTCTAGAAAAGCTTATTTATAGTGTTCACAGTTAAGAATACTGAAGTCACTTTATTAGGTATGTCTGTCTAGTGCAGCTAGTTCAAAGAATGAACAAAAACGAACACGTTGTACTATGATGCATGAGGCTGCACAGGTAGGCCTAATAAACTGAACAGACGGCATATAAAGTATATATATTTCAAACAATCTCCTTCCTCTAGAAAGAAAATGGGAAATAAATAAGAATATTACTTCCTTAGAAACATCTTAAACTATTTTCATCCAAGAATTTTACAGCATGGGAAGACAAACATCCACGTGGAACCAAATCCAAACTTATCTTGCCCCAGCTAGGTAGAGATGGGACAGATAATCATCAACAGAGCAATATATCACAATACAATCTCCTGTGAATATTCTTGTATATCAGACTAAGCCTGAAATAATTTAAATTTCAGGTCATAGTGTACAATTTTTCCCATTTTGAGGACATTTTCTTCTTTAAATACCTACTTTGTGAGGTATCACAGATGACTGTATTGCAGTATATTGCAGAATCACTTGTTTAGTGATTCCATTGAGTGCATTGTATTAAATGTGCTAAAGTGCAGAGTCAAACCAAATAAGACAGTGAATATTAAATTTAGCGAATCCAGCAGAATGAGGTTATACAGGTGAGAAAAGAGAGGAAGCGTCCATCCACGTCGGACAGTTCAACCCTAATCTCACCGTGTTCCCAGTTGTCGTGACTCTTTTTACCCGTGCCTCAATCCATAACTGGCTGTAGCATCATCTGATCAGATTTGGCCTGTGATTAGTGGATTATTGGTTCCCTTTTTATTTGTTACAAGGAAAAAAAAAGAAAATTTTGATAAAATTGTCACCCCAAACAATCCCAATTTGGTCAAAGCAAAGTTCCCAAATTTAGGGGCAAAGAAGGGGATTTCAACCACCACCATCCCTGGGAGCCCTGAGGGGAGGGGGAGGAGCATGCAGGGGAATAGGGGTGACATCTGGATCTTCTGGTTGGTCATTGTTCATTCCTGTCGGAGAGAAGCAGTGTGTCTTTAAGGGGTTGTAATGATTTCCTGTTTCAAAATAAAAAAAACAGGTAGAGCTGTTATAATTAAGTTTAAATATGCAAACGCTTCACTTGTTTAATGGAGAAGATACACAGCAAACACAGTTTCCACAATTTGAACAGCCTCGGTCTTACAGAGTCCGGACTATCACATTCATTCACAGTAGATTACTCCTTTAAAGTATGGAGCAGTAATGTTATAATTCATAATCAGAAATATTAAATTTACAACAAATATTTTAAAATCCTGGTTTAATTGCAACAAGATGGACAGTCTACATCTCTGATCTGCTATAGCCCTATGTCCCTAGCAGGTCCCTGAGGTCATCTGATTAGGGCCTACTTGCTATAAAAAAGACTAAGATGAGAACTAAGGGTGATAGAGGTTTCGCCACAGTGGCCCCTAGGTTGTGGAACTCTCTCCCCCAAACCTTAAGAACTGTGGACTCAGTAGTTGTTTTCAAAAAACAACTCAAAACTCACCTTTTTGAAACTGCTTTTGATTAATTTTTGCCTGTTTTATATTGTCTGTTTTACCTTTTATTATTTTTTATCTTATGTGCAGCACTTTGTGAGTCTATCTAGAAAGGTGCTATATAAATAACATTTTATTATTTTAGTTATTTACTAAATTAAACATCCGTATTAGTTTAGTTGACAGTCACTTCTGTATTGTATCAATAACTCTGATAATATATCCTGTTATTTAAAAATGTCATTTTTGTTTCCTTTTGGAAGAAAGGAAAATAACTAGCAGCAAACAAAAACTGCTACTTAGAACAAAATTGGAACAAGAAAGAAAGCTTAAGAACACATTACACTATGGTTATGGAAAGTAATTTGTGTTTTGTTTTCTGCATCGAAAAACTGCAGCAAGTAATATTTTTGGTCAGTACTTTGTGTAAAAATGTGCCTTATAAAAGCGATTAAAGCCTTAATTATAACCTGTTTGTCTGTCAACAGTCTCTCTAATCTCACCCAAGTCGGGGAACGTTCATCGAAAAGTATCTGTTTCTTTATGTATCCTTTATCCAAAAAGTGCAGTTTTTATATTTATTAATTTTTTTAATAATGAACATTGATTTACTTGAACTCTTTTAAGATTTGACATTATGCATGAAATAAACAAACTCCAAGTTTTGCATCATTAAATGTCCTTTAAAGTAGAATTTCCCCTTTTTAACATTCTATTTGTCACGTAAGAGCAGATATTGATCATAGACTTTATTGCACATGTAATGAAGCTGCTTGACAATCAGTTGATATAAAATCTAACTGTATGCCCACATTTGGATTGTTTTATTAGTTTATTATCACCTGTTTGCATCAAGTTGTAAATCTGCAAAATTAACTTAAAGTCACACAAAAGTCTTTAAATTTTGTGCAGTTTGTCAGTTTTTCTGTCAGTCTCATTTCAAATCTGTTCTAATTATAAACACAGATGTGTAAATTCCAGAACGTAAGCACCTTTTCTAGTTTCTGTTAAAAAAACAAACGATATTTTTGAATGCAGCTGTATGTACAGAGAGAAGTGCTCCCCCACGGTGCACCGCTATCGTTCATTAAATCAGTGTGGAATGTAGAGCAGCTCAGTGAAAGTGACCCGTTCACTCTCACTCTCACCCTTCACTCTCGTCTCCTGTTTTTACCTGTTTGATCATCTGTCCACTTCTCTCGATGACGATGGTCTTGTCTTCTTTGACAGGTGAGGTGACCTGGTAATCATCACTGAGCAGACCAAGGATCGGGTACTGGTTCCTGTACCTGCAAACGCACATTTAAAAATGACACAGAGTTGTTATTTTTGGTTTTGTGAGTCACGTGGATGGTTAGAATTTGTCTGTATATACTGCATTCAAGTGATTCAACTGTCAGTTATCTTTTTGAAAGTGTAATCGGTGGCAGTTTAAAAAAATAGATCTCCCCAAAACACAATAGATTAAATAATTTTGTTCTATTGTGTTTTTCTCCTTTTTCTTTTTTCTCTTTGGCCAAACAACACGTTCCATAATCGCATTAATTAAGAAGAGCCACACTGGCAAGCTGTACAAGTACTCCTGTAAAATTTGTGATTACAAATCAAGAATAAATGCTATTAAAGGTTTGGTTTTCATGTCATTCCACTTAAGATAAATCCCATTCTTTTACTGTGTGTCCAAATGGGTGTCTTTCAGTGCCATATTTAATAACCTGCCTTATCCAAAAGATGCCCACTGTTCAAAGACCTGAGAAGATAACGTCAGGCTTTGACTGTGGTTGCTGGGTTAGTCCTACACGTCACGTTGCTTCAAAGCATTTTCAGCATGAGCTAGCAAGAACTCAGCCAGTAGAATCAGCAGAGTTAAGGGTCACTTAACATAAGTTAACTTGATATAAAGTTATCTTGTCTGGCAGCGATCTGTCATAGTTATTTCGTACCTTTTGGTGATGATGGTCTTAGTGACGTTCTTGGAGCTGCTGTTCCTGTCCTGCATCAGCCTTCTGATCTCCTGAGGACCACAAGAAGTTGTCAGTTAAACGGCACATTGTGCTCCACACAGATAGCTCACACTCATACCAGTCACTCTGCATTCATTTAGGCAATTTTTTAAATGTGTCAGAGTAAAATGGAACTCGAGTACCAACACATGGTATGGAATTTCCAGTCTTTTTTACTGTTAACTTCACAGCAAATGAATGTCGAGCAAAACTATTTCCTGCAGTTTGTGCCGATTTAATTGCACTGGTATGTGATGCGAGCCACCTGAGGTAATCAAACGCGCCTGAGGTTAAATTAACTATCGCCTTTCAGTCAGAGGAATGTACCTGGACCTGAAAGGTGCCAACTCTGTTTTCTTCATTTACAACCTTCATTTATAGCATTCAGTTTGTTTCTGCATGACTAAAGACAAATCTGTTGTTCATCCAAAATGTAGTAAGTCTGATGGTGATAAAGGAAAATTGCAGTTTACTAAAATTGCTTTTGCAGTTTGCACATAATTGAATCCATACTGGTTTTAACTGGAAACACAGCGAGATCAGTGAACAGAATGAGTCGGACGATCTCACAGGTTAGCTTCACAAGTTACCCTTTTTTTTCGGGTGTGAAAAATGGCAGACGGTAAAATAATTACCTTCACTATCAGTTTATAATCTACATATAAAAAGCCTATTTGCCTAGATATTTCTACCTAGAAACATCTAATCAGACTGCTTCCGCATATGCAGATCTCAGTATTAAACTTTGTGACTATATTGATATTGAAGTTGATATTGTGTGGAAAAATAACTCCACTTTAGTTAAATTCAAACTGAATGGCTTTGCAGTACCTCAAACGGCCACGTGAGGCTGCTAACTGACTCCATCTCCATCCCCAAATGGCTTTTAGTGTCAAAATACCAAACTTTTACAGCAGCAACAGGCAGGGTCAGAGCCTGTAGAAAAAAGTTATTTCTATAGGTTTTCCCTCTTCTTAACAACTGTGAGAGGGTGGAAATTAGAGGCGGGGCTATTTGAACTCACAGTTGGACACAGGCAGATGTACCCACTCATCTTTGTCCATCATTACAAACATGTTGGTCTCATCACAGCCAGGTCTCCAGATATAATTAATACTTGATCTGTATTTAAGGTTTAACAGATTCTTTATAAAACAAACTGAAAACCATTTTGAAAAACAGCTATTTTATATAATATCCAGCTGATTCTATTTAGTCTCTTGATTCTGAGAGCGCCGGTTTGTCTCAACTGATCCTTTTGATATCTCATCTTCAGGATGAAAGTCTTCCATCTTTGACTGGCACAAAATTAAACACAGTGTTGATGTGTTGTGTGTTGCAGACCTCCTCTTGTTTGGAGATGGTGGTCTTCTGCTGCTCCAACATGGTGAGAAGCTCTGTGATCTTCAGTTGAAGACTCTTCTCTGAGGACGACCTGTCAGTGGTGACCTCTGTCTGAATCCTTGTTATCTGGGTCTGGAGAGATTAGAGCAAGAGACGGAGAGCAAACCAGGAAAAAAAAGGAGTTTAGGTAAGACTACGACTGGGAGCATGTTAGAAGATATATTTTTATGTTTCTGGCCTATAACATGCAACTGAAACTGCCAACAACGTGCAAGCAAAAAACAATGCCTTCCTTAAATACAAGCACCGGGATGCACCGTCATCTAAAATTAATCATTATTTCATGGTTTCTGGTACCAGCACTCACTATGGGAAGCACGCAAACAGGAAGCATTGTGATACTTTGGGCAATGTTGTGCTGTTAAACCTTGGGTCCTGCTATCCATGTGGATGTTATTTTGACACATGCTACATACGTAAGCATTGTTGCAGACTATGTACATCCTTTCATGGAAACAGCGTTCCCTGATGGCTGTGACCTCTTGCAGCAGGATAATGTGGCCTCCCACAGAGTGAAAATGGTTCAGGAACGGTTTGAGGAGCACAACGACAAGCCTCCAAATTCCCCAGATCTCAATCCAATCGAGCATCTGTGCGATGTGCTGGAAAAACACGACTGATCCGTGGAGGCCCCACCTCGCAACTTACAGGACTTAAAGGCTCTGTTGCTAACATCTTTGTGCCAGATACCACAGCACACCTTCAAGGGTCTAGTGGAGTCCATGCCTCGATGAGTCAGGGCTGTTTTGGCAGCCAAACAGGGACCAATGCAATATTAGGCAGGCAGATCTTTGGCGACAAATCAACTTTTGTGCAGCTTCCGTAGCTCGCCACTTACCTATCTGAAAACCAAACTTCTGTGGTCTATTTATGTTTTTTGTTTTTTCATTTTGACGAAAATCTAGTTCTTCCTGTCTTACCCTCAGCCTCTCGATCTCCCGATCTTTTTCTCGGGTCAAGGCGCTGAGCTGGTCATTGTACTGACGGGATAATTCCTCTGTTTTTATCTGAAAGGTGGAGCTGCTACCTTGTCCAGACAGCTGATAGGAGGGACAGACAAGACAAAAAGACAAAAGATTATTGACACTGGAATGTCAAACACATTTTGCTAAATAACTGTACAACAGCTTTCTTTATTTAAAGAGATGTATCTCATGAAGGGAAAAAAAGCATATCCAGAATGAGATGCTTTACCTTCTGTCGGAGCATCTTGTTCTCATTCTCCATTGCTTTCATTCTTGCTTCCATCTCTTTCAGCTTGAAGTCACGATTCGAGTCGCTACTTTGTTTGCTCATGATCTGGCTCTCCAGTGAACGGTGGGCGGCCTGGGATTCCTTCAGAGACAGCTGCAGAAAGACAACACATATAGACGCTATATAGACGCCTGAATCCAACACATTCAGAAACTGCAGTACCTGGCTGTGTCGAAGAGTATTATTTGTTAAACTGAAGTTCAAATTCTTGCCTCAACATTGACCTGCTATTTGTGCACATGCAGTAAACCATACTCTGAGGAATCACTACAAACATCTTGCGTGTCCTCATTCCAAATAAAGGATTGCCTTGTTAGATGAACTGACAAGCAAAAGTAGCAAAGCTACTTACATTTGTCCTTCTCTGATACATGAACCCATGCAGATAGATTCACAGAAGCAGCACACATTTTCAAAGATTAAAAAAAAAATAGCTGGGTTGTTCAGGTTTTTCTCATTTTGATCCTTAAGTGAAACATCTCCACTGTTTGCACAGTAATGCTGGCCAGTGACTGCAATGAAATACAGTCTATGAAGACAGAGTGCAACTGAGTCCTGCCCATGCTTGAAGGCAAAACAGTTCATAGCTCTCTGTTGTCTTTGCAAAGATGCCTCCAGAAAACTCTGGATTTCTGGAATTCTGTTTTCATAGTCGGCACACGTGAAAGAATGGAACTGCCTTTTTTTCTGGCAATTTTCATAGTGTTGTGATAATACGTAAAGTTCGTTTTTTGATTTTTTACACATAGCCTTCAACTGTAGTAAAATACTTCTCTGTGACTATTAGTGGAAATGACAGCAGTCACTCTTAACAACCGCAATGTATCCTTCCACATTTCTCTCCTTAACACCATAGCTACCCAGGACCACCTCTGCTCCCTGCTCCCTTGACCTACATGTCCATTGAAGTCTGCTCCAATCACCACTCTCTCCTCAATGAAGACTCTCTTCTAGCACTTAGTCCATAAATCCTCTCTTTCATCTGACTTCCAACCTGTGGGGCACACACTTTAAACATTCGACATATTTTCTTATTATTTCCAGCATGAAACTCTAGACCCTGTCTGGCACTCTCTCCATTTCTCTTCCTATCTACACCACCGTAGAACAGTTTGAATCCACCTCCCCTCCACCTGGTCACCTGAATACACAACATATCTATGTTTCATCTCTCCATCATATCAACCAGCTCTCTCCCTTTACTACTCACAGGCCCTACATTTAGGGTCCCTAATCTCACATTTACGCACCTGCCTTTCCTCCTCTGTCTTCACCCAACAGTAGCACATTTTCTCCCATTTCCAGTATCTCATTCTTGATGATCAGCACATTTGATTTAACGCAAACGTTTAACCCTCTCCATTTATGCAGGAAACAGGCACTAGGAGCACACTGGCTTGTGATCCTCCGTCACTGGATGCCAACAGTATGGTGGTGAATTTTTAATTTTACATCTGCATATTGGACTTATGGGCACTTTGACTGACAGCTGGCTTTGCAAGCACTTTGGTAAACTACAGTAGCTTGTTCTGGTGTAGAGACCTAAACATAAAGGCTACAGAAAATGTAATATTTTTTAGCCTTGGGTAACCATTTTGAAGTTCTACCTGCTAAGCAGAGAGAGGCCACTAAAAGAAACCTCTGACACTGAAAATCTTAATAATTTTGTCTGTTTAAAGTAATTTTGTAGCCTCTCATTGGTCCATTTCATACTGTAGTACCAGCCTCTCCCTCAGCCTGGTTCTGCCTGCAGGTCTCCTCTTCCAAAACCCTGCCATGCTTGCTCATCATTGTCTGATAGTTCGGGTTCTGTCTCTGCTAACGTAGACACTGACATTAAAAGAAACTGTACTGAAATTAAACTGGCTCTTTTCCCCTCCAGTGTTTTTGTGGTATTATGAAACAAACCAAATACAAGTTACTCAACACCATCAAAATGGTGGTTTCTCCAAGCACAATTTGGAGAAACTAATTTTGTACATGAATATTAGGCACACACACTAACAGACAGACACACATGGAGTACCTGGAGCTGTCTGTTGTTTTCTCGGACGGTCTCCAGGAGGGAGTCATACTGCCGAGCCTGGTCTGTTTTGAAACTCAGATCTCTCTCCAAAGATTCCTTCTCACTCTCCAGACGCTGTAATATCAGACAGACATCTTTAACAGTAATAATCATATACTTCATGATCACTGACGTGCCTTCTTCTTTGCTTCTGGATTCTGATTAGATGGCAGTCATTGCGCTGGGCTTGTTGTTGGAGTCAGAGAAAACACACATTTGCATTTTTGATTCCTTGTCAGTTTAAAACGTTAATTGTTTTTCTTCAGAAATGTAAGCACAATGAATGTGACTCACCACACCTCATTAATAGTTTGATACTATCTTTCTGGTGTCCTGTACGTGCCTGTCTAATTGAAACTATTTAACTAACTCGCACCCCTGTGAAAAAGCTCATATACGATGCGTGAAGCCTTTGGGCGCATACTGTTCTACCCTGACAGACGCTGCTGTACATGTTACTTATGTAACCACACCCGCTGTCATGTTCTTCTCTCAGTGCTGATGTTACACTGAAGTCGTTATCAACCAAATAGGTTCAAGTGGACATGGCAGAACCATGAAGTGTTGATGTTACTATCACATTGACACTCCTGACTTAAACCCTTTAATACTGAAATGTGAATGTTTAATATAGAAGCATATTGAATGTACCAGTATATTTATTCCCCTACAATATTATAAAGTGTTAGCATTTTTTCTTTGACTTTCTTTCTTAGGAGATGTTTGCTTGTTTGTTGTCATTTCTCAGTTGCTTAAAGATGATCTGACAGCTTTGATTTATACTGCTGTTTGTGTTTGTTACCACAGTTCTTTATTTTATTTTGCTGTCGCCGCAGAGTCAAACTAGCGGCTCCAGTTTCTCTCCAAAATTCCAAGAAGACACACAGCCAATCCACCCTACTTTTTATCCAGATACCAAGCACTGTGCTGCAGAGGACAGTGTCTGAGTTATGGTGACTGAGCTGGGACTTGTCTGAAGTGTTTCTCCTTCTTACCCGCAGGTCCTCCGACATGTGCATGAGCTCCTCTCTCAAACTGTTGAAGGTGGACAGCAGCAGACGCATGCTCTTATCTGCAGTGAGACGAGTCTGACACACAAACACAGAGAAGGTAACACCAGAGAGGGGACAGAAAAAACAAAGGTGTGAAGCTCAATGCTTTGCAGTCGTAAATATTATTTAAAAAGCACATATTCTGCTGTTTTAGGCGGCCCAACACAGATGCTACTGGTAAAGACAGAATTTCAAACGGTAACTAATTTGACCTTATTAATGATCTTATCTGGATATGATTGTGAGGTCCTAAGTTTCATCATCAGGAGGAATACATTTGTGTTTTTATAATCTCAGTGTGTAATAGTGAGTGTGAAGAAGACTCCCCATTTACATGTGATACAATTCAACCTATTTCCTTTAATAGCAACAGTGTATTACAGCCCCTACATTAAAATATTATGACTGACAGTATTGAACGCTTTACTAAGGTCTAACAGGGTAAACACAGAGCTGAATCCACTGTCAGAGGCCATAAGAAGATCAATCTAACCTTCACTAGTCCTGTTTCTATACTATGATGAATTCTGAAATCTGACTGAAACTCTTCAAGCAGAAAATTCCCCTGCAAATGATCACCCAGCTGTTTCACAGCTACTCTTTCAGGAACATTTTAAATAAGAGGAAGGCTGGAATTCAGCCTATAATTAACTAAGACATGTGGTTAGCTAAGACAGCTGGAGGAATCCCAGCTCCCATCTATCCGAGTACTAACCGGGCCTGACACTGCTTAGCTTCTCAGATAAGACAAGACCAGGCATCGTCAGGTGACAGGCTTGAATTTGTGGGATCATATTCTCATTGATAGCAAAATGTGTTATTAATTAAACTTGTGTAGTATTGGAATCTTTCTGTCTGTCACTTACCTGTAGCAGGTAGCGCATTTGTTGCTTGGTCAGTTCAGTAGCTCCTTTTGGAATCAAAGCCTCCACCTCCTCTTTATCCACCTGAAGTTAAAGAATGACAAAAACACTTTTACTTTAGGTTTTTTTAGGACTTTAGTCAAAATCTCTCATATTCTGCAGAAAATGTCTGAAATCTGATTAGCTTCAAGCTTGTGACTCATTTTGACCGCAGCTAATGTTGTTGTGTCTTTCTGAGATCTCCTCAGATTCACTTATCAGTTATTTGTGTGATGGAAGACTGGTTCTCACCGTGAAATCTTTTCCCAAATCCATCTGGTGTTTCCTGGAACACAAAGCAAGGAAAACAATGAGTAAAACAGCGTGACTGGAAAGAGCTCCAGTAGGCGTGTTTAATGACTCTATCTGAACAAAAACCTGTTCATCTCTGATGATGCATCAAAGATTTGGGCTCCTTTTGGTGCACAAACTTATTTTATGGTTGAAAAATAAAATGTAGGTCCATACTGAGATTAGGCACCATGGGAAGCAGCCATATTTAAGGTCACATGAAATCTTAGGATCATTTCCTGGTGCTGTGACAGTCCCTGCTTTTCTACTACTGTGTGGATAAGTTCATGTGTTTTCCTGTGTGTCCAGAGAAGCGCCTGTTGGTGCCACTCTGACTAGCTCCTCTGTCCCATCCATATTCATCAGGGTGTGCGAGCTGGCTAATGACAGCTGCGGCATTTTAAAGAGGTTTTCAGCTTTTCATGGAAACATTTCTTGATTATATGAAAACATCCTGAATCTCACCAGACTTGTCAGTGTGATATTTATTTCAGCCTAATTGCTTAGTCTGGACTGTGAGTCAGCGCACGTACAATAGTGTGGAACAAGTAAGTACATCTGTGCTCGGTGATTTAGAGACATGTAGGTGGTTGGCAGGAAGGTGAAAAGTTATGGCTACCCTCTCACTCACCCACACCTCATGAATCAACTGGGTGTTAACTTAATGGAGCTCCATTTCACTCCCATTGGCCTTTTTAGCAAACCTGACCTACAGTTCATGTCATCATCCTTTTTCTTACCTAGGTTTCCTGTACTAACATGCAGAGTGATGTGAAAATTAAGCAGAAACTGATGACTGCAAACGGTGAAGCTTTAATGTTGAGTCTCAGTTTCTAAATGTATCCCTTTCCTTTTTTTTTCTTTTTTTTTTTTTTTAAACTTTGCTGTTGGAATTTTTGCAAAATCAACATGGATCATTCAAAATACACGTGCTGTACCAGGTTACGTTTTCATCTGTGCATACTGTGCAGGCACTCCTTATGATTCACAGACAACATGTGTACAGCTATATACACAATTAAAAAAAAAATACAAATCTAAAACTGCAGAATCCACTGTCAGCAATCCCAAAAGCACAAGAAAATTCCAAAACATGTGAACCAGAATGCTTTTATCACTCTTGCACAGCTCAAACACGGCACGAAGAATCTTTTAATCAAGTTTTCAGTCTGATTTGAAAATACTTTCCTGTTTCTTTAATGTAAACCATCTCCAACAAAACTCCAACTTATCACACTCGTGTCCAAAGCACCGAATCTCTCCCAAATGACAGAGCAATCACACAGTTTGCAGGCGACGCTGATCACCACAGTTCTGTTGTCTCACTCTAAAATTTAAAAGCTTCTCCCACAGCAGCTGCAAACAGTGCTCACGCACTGTATAGATCCAGTGCTGTGGTTCATCTCCATCTTTAGTATATTGATTATAAAATGGGGAGCGACATGCTGGGTGTGTGGATATCTGAATGGGCTTCACCAGAGGTACTGCATGACCTCACCTGGGAATTTGAAGGGGAACTGCGAGGTACTGTAAGAAGATCAGAGACGAGAAACTGTGGGAGTTACGAGCGAGAGAAACCAACCCGAAACTCGCCTTCAACCTGTTTGAGCATGCTGCACATGAAACTAATCCAAGCTGCCAAACCCAGTGTCTGTCTCCATGACAATCTCACACAGCTTATCTAAATGGTGTATAGCAGTCCAAGCCAAAACGATGTATGCGTATAACATCTCATCTTTCCGTGGACAGACAGAAAGGTGTGATGTTAAAGAAATATCCAACATAAAATTACTTGCAACTATATGCTGCCTTGGCATTCATTACACATCATCATTCGTTGTTCTGATCTCTCAAAGTTCACTTGAGGAATGAAAACAATTCTTCCATTAGATGACTGGTTTTTGATGATGGTGTTGGAGATCTTGCAGGTATTGATAAAAGATCTCCCACAGGTTTTTCAGTTTTTCATGTCCGCGTGGACTGGAGTCATCATGGAGGCCCCTCCCCTCAGGATAGAAAGGTTTCATCATAGCGTGGAGGTGAACAACTCCGTTAATGGTTTGAAAGACAACTCCCTCTAATGCAGTGGAGCATGACGCATTGGGTAATTTAACCAAAGCATGACACAGATGTTTCTCAGTTGTGCTAAACTCCATAAATTTGGTAGAAATGGAAGATTTTTTTTGCAAAAGGCTATTTGTCTTGCTATAAGGACCGGGGTTCCTTTTGTCCCCTGGTACTTTACTTATTCCAGAGTAAGATATTTGAAATTTCCTCTTAAAAATAAATCCATACTTCTCAGTTCAAACTTTTCTGTTTTTTTAAAAGCATATCACACAAAATAAAGGCTTCGTGTTTTGACTAGGTCATGGCCAGCTTTGCATTCTGCACTAAAACTGTTGCAGAGCATGTCTGAGAACCAGACAATAGATGTCCTCATTTCACATCACTGCTAAAATAGCAGTGCAAGAAGTTGAAACAGGAAGCAAGAACGCTGTGTGAGTTATTTTCAAAAACTCATTCTTTTCAAGTAGTTCTTGCATCTGCTTTATATAATAATAGAGGTTAAAATCAAATGTAAGCTTGGATTTAACCTCAAATTATGAAGACTCTTCCCTTAGGCTATTTTATTACAAAACACTGCATATAGTTTAACTGCTATCCAGATGATACCCAGTTATATTCACGCCAAAAATATTCCTAAATTGAGAAACATCCTGTCACATCCTGTGATACTAAGAAATTAGTCCACACATCTGTTACTATTGGGGCTTGACAATTGGAATTCCTTATTATCAGGCTTTTTTTAAAAACACAGTCTAGAAGGAGCGACCATAGTAGGCTCCAGAACTGAATTTAAAATCCTTCATCTCACCTACAAAGTCTTGAATAATCAGGCTCCATTATATCTTAAAGCATTAGTACCATATCTTACTATCATACCTGAAATCTGTCTGTGTTTGTTCCTTTTTCCAATGCAGGAACTCCTGCAACACTTAAAGGAAGAGGAAAATTTTTATTGACTGACCAACGCGTTTCGGCGAAATTTTTGCTGTGATTTGTTCCTTTTCCCGCCAACTCTTCCTACACAATCAGAAGTTGAGCAATCAAACTTTGCAAAAAAGAACAAGATATGTCTAGCAACAGGCTAAAACTACCAAACTTTACCTTGCTATAAAAGGATTGCATCATTTTAATTTCACAACCACCAGCACGAACAGGGCATTTGCTACTTGTTTATTCAGTGGTTCTTAAAGTTTTAGAATGGGAGGCAGAGCCTCTCCTCTGAAAACAGCTTCAAGTTTGAATTCAGACAACAGACATCTTATCTACTTCAATGATTACACAGTAAAAAAAATATTTAAAAGTATATTGTTTTGTTTTTTAAATGAACTATGAAGCATATCATTAATGCTGGATCAGATGACCCAGAAACATCCATTAGTTATGGCTCAGGCTGCTGGCGGTCTTCCCATGATGCCTTGAAGGTTTCTTCTGTGCTCACGCCATTCACTCCCCATGTGTTTTATTACTGTCTTCTCTCTTATAGTGGCTTTTGTCCCCTCTCCCTATGCTCTCTTTTCTTTTCCTTCAATCCCATCGACTAGTTGGAGCACAAAGCTGCCCTTCCCTAAGCCGAGTTCTGCCAGAGGTTACTTCCTGTTAAGAGGAAGTTCTTCCTCCCTATTGTTGCCAAGTGCTTGTTCATAGGGGATGTATTGATTGTTGAGATTTTCCCTCTAATATTGTGGGGTGTGTAACTTACAATATAAAGCATCTTGAGGTAGCTGTTTTTGTAAATTAGCACTAAATAGATAAAGTCATTTTAATCTTGTGTGTACACTGATGTGGATGTGAACTTAAATACCTAAAGTTTACTTACTGTCCACGGATCTTGGACACATGCTCGTAGATGTAGGAGTGGATGTCGCAGTTCTTCCTGTAGACATCAGCCAACAGCTCGCCGAAGTAACGTGTGTCCAACTTTGTTGGCTCTGGTATCTCCTTCAACTCAGTCCTCACCTCCCTCCTTGAGATCTTCTCTATCACTGGAGGTGGTTTCGACTGTATGACATTAACTATCTCCACCTCCTCCACTTCTACAGCATCCCCCTCCTCCTCCTCCTCTTCCTCCTCCTCTTCTACCTCCAATTCAACCTAGAAGTACCAGGACAGAAACAGATCCATAAGCACTGTTTTATCTGAATGACATGATTAAGTCCGTTTTCAGTCTTTTTTCATGGTTAATTAGCCAAAGGCTCTCGGAAACAGACACTGCATCGTATTCAAGAGAAAGCAGACATTTCTGCAAATCTGGACAGCACACATCAAATCAATCAATGAATAAATAACATTCAGATCAGAAGTAAAGTAAATAAGTCTGTTAGGTAATCTGTTGGTTCTTGCTTTCCTCTCCAAAAAGGTATTTTAAACATCTTTAAAGAAAATCACCATAAGTGATTTAGCACAAATGTAAAGACAGCAGGAAATAAGCCACACAAAGCAATTCAGAATTTCACGAGTCCGTATGATGACATGAATCTGTCATCTTTTGTCTGTTTCTCAGCCGATAACTGCAAGGAATGCCATTTTGTGCTTTAAGTAAATTCTCTTCTCAGCTACATGCCGAACACCTGCCAACAGGGATCACGATTGAAGAGAAATCCTTAGCAGACCGAATCACAGCTGCACTAAACGACATCTTAAACCTTTTTAAGGTCAAATAAAGGTTAAATAAACACATTAAAAATTGCAGCTTGTTAATCTGCTGCTTCAAAGACCCCACTATTCTTGAGAGGACTTTCTAGGAAGGTTTAAAATCTAACTACCAGGGGGCTGCACTCCTTTATTTACATAAGGATTACTTAAATATGTGGGGAGACAAGGCTTGGCTGGCAGTTTGCATTCCAGTTCATGTCTGAAGCTGATGGGGTTAAGGTCAAGACTGTGCAGGACACTTGAATACTTCTGCTGAATTTTCTTTGTGGCTTTATTCGAAGAAGAACCATTGTGTTGAAACGCTGAAGGGGTTTCCCTGACCTGCTGGCCTTCACTACAAATAAAGATCCTATCCAGGCCTGAACCAAAAGTACTGATCAATATTGGACATTTAAAAACAGGTGGCTGAAATCTGCCATGCTGCACTTCCAAACTACACTCAATCAAAGCCAAACACATCTGTCAGCTGCAGCTATGTGCATGTAGCAGCAGAGTCGAGTCAAGCTATCGTTGCGTAACTGGTTATTGAACACGCTGAGCTGAGCTACTGGCTGCGTGTGCTCTTCCCACAGAGAGCACCTTCACGCTCTGCAATCATTTGTCAGTCACACTTGTTCGCTGACACACGAGTGCTCCAAATCAACATTGTTTACAAAGTAATGTCTCATATCGACCTGTTTTCTCAGATGTTTTTATTGCAGAATTGCAAAATGCTGGCTGTTAAAAAGCACTTATTCATAACTCAACCCTCCAGACCTTCAGTGACATCTTACAACAAGACAATCTCATCTCTGAATCTTTTCAGCTGAGGGAAAGTCCCAAGTAGTGGCTATAATTATTTACAGAGGAACAGAGAGACAGATCGCTTGAAAGAGACAGAGAGTGACTGAGAGGGAAAAAAAGTAAATGGTTTTTCAGACATGTTTGTGTTTTGCCCATAATTTGAGACATTAATATTTCATTCAAGTTTACACACGAGGGGAAAAAACTAAGATGAACCAAATGAGTCGATACTGTCATATTAAATCTTTAAACATTTTATTGCTCAAGAGCTATTAGGTACATGGACAACCAGTCATTAATATAATACCTGCACTTTGATTTTATATCACATTACACTTTCTGTCCACTACAGTAGAGATATGTTTCACTTATACAATATTTGGCAGGTATTTTCACAGGGATACAGATTTTACAGGAATAGTCAAACTGTAGTTTTTTAACTTCTTCACAATTTTAAAATTGCTTACTAAAAAGTAACGTACAGCTGGGGCTCTTTGTTTACAGTTCCAAAGAGCAAACAGGGAGGTGATGCTCGCGTTATTTAAGTTTTGACTTAAAAAATAGGAAAACTTAAAACTGTGACGAGTTTTACGTTTTAAAGTTTTAACTTTTTTTGCATGCATTAAAACTTAAAACTACAACTAGACTGAACTGTCTGACATGTTTTTAATGTTATAAATCACTAGTTGCACCCTCTCCACCGCTGCTTAAAGGCTCAGTATTAACAATTAAATTAATAACACCTTATAAATAACAGTAATAAAACTAATAAAGACTCATCAACAGGCACATACTGTTCAGTTTTTTTCTTTTTTCTTTTTTACAGTTCACAGGTATAATTAATACTGACTTCTATGTGAAAAAAGAAACCTACACAGGTTTTTACTGTCAGTGTAATCATGTTATTGCCTGACTCTGAGCACAGTATGTACTAGCAGGTTTTTTTTAAGGCCTACCTGTGACTTAGGTGCACAGAAGTTGCGATGAGTGTGATGTCATGGTTTTGCAATGTACATCTGTGAGAATGCCAGCATCAACATAAAAAGAGTCTGGCACCACAGCTGAAACAATTCCTATTCCTGCTTATGCATTCCGTTACTACAGAATGAGTACTTTTTACTTTTGGTACTTTAAAGTACATTCCACTACTAACGCTCCAGTTCTTACTTAAAAGGTATTTTTACGTGTTGAAATTTACTTATTGCACTTTTAAACTCAGGTATTTAAACACAGGAATTTGGCCAATTTGACGACCAACACTGGCGCTAACACTGGAAATCATGGCATTAAAGCTGCAAAAACAGCTACTTTATTATGTTCTAGGACTTTTTTAAAGATTTCTCTGCATTTATTTATTTAAAAATACCTGCCTGAATGATCTTTCCGGACTGGTAAACTCTGAAATTTCTTTTTAAAACTAAATATGTTGGACTAAACAAAGATAAGGAGAACGACTGTTTTATGAAATCATTTCTTCCTACACATCCAAACCGTGACTGAGCAAAGTGGTTCAGCCAGATTCCACACAAGCTGAGGGAAAATCACAAGCTGGAATTTCCCACCAAGTGAAGTTTAAAGCATTGTGCCATTGGAGAGTCAGCAGGTCCTGCACAGAGCACTACAGGTGCAGCTTCTTTCACCACTGTCAGAGAGGTGTTTATTCACTAATACTGTGTTGCACAGTGCTAAAGAGAAAGGTGTTTTAAAATGTTTTGCTCATTTTTGCTACAAGAGACATACACAAGACTACAAACAAAAGAACTCTGCAGGATTTTTCTATAATTCATGCAAAAAATTGTTTTTTCCCCACACACGATTAAACACTGCACATATACACAAAGAAGTTACTGCAAGGTTGTGTCAACAGATTACATCATAATTTACAGCTTTTACTGATGAACTAGTATTTCAGCATATAAGGTACATAAACACTACCAGTGGGAACCTTGGTTGTAATGCTGCGGGCTTTCCTTTATGCATGGCTCATATAATAAACTACTGTGTAAGTCAGGAAACAGTGGCACAGGAGGTGAGTTTTACTATTGTTAAAATAAGGGTCAAGGAAATTCCAGAGAAGGGAAGAAAAACACATGTAGTGAAGCTGTTTAAATGCCTGAAAGACAGCAACAAGCTCAGGTAACTTCTCACAAGCCCTGGGAAGCCAGAAATGCAAAACAATCGCTTACCTGTGGGAGACAAGCCTGACTAAACCAAAAAAACTGCTGAAGTTTCAAAACTTTAATCCCTCAACAGAAAGAAAGGCTTATCTCAATGTTATCTTTAATTTTTGCAAAGTGAAAATATAAACATCCCTCTAATCCTGAAAAAAACCCCACAGTAAGCTTCATACGCATGATCTGTGTTACGTAAGTTAAGTCTCCCACCTGTTAGTATATTTTATTTGTGCCTATTTATTTTATTATTTTATTTACTTGTATTTATTATTGCTCTTATTTGGTTTCTGTGAAACACTTTGGCATACATCTGGTTTTTAAATGTGCTATATAAATAAAATTGTATTGTATTGTATTATGAGATGTGAGGCACAAGAGACAATGAAAGTAGCACAAAAGCATGATAAACACTAAGTAAAATGCACGTTTTATATAATAAATCACACAAAGAGCGATTTTGTTTATTAAAACAGGTCCAGCTCTCACAGAGGAAGGAAAAACAAGCGACTCAGATGACACACAACTCTGGTATTTGACAGGCTGTAAATCCTATCTAGACACTGTGAAACCTCGAGGTTGGTTAATGATCCCACACAGAGCTCAAAGGTCACAGCAGTGCCAAAGACTGGCACTACTTTCTCCTGTTTCTAATTCTTAAACAGTAAGAGTAAAATGGGAAACAAAAGGAATAAGGCGGCTACACAAAAACTATAACGGCGTGGAGGTGGGTGTGTCTGCTAGAATGACAGGCATGTCATTCTTGCAGAGAAAAGGAGTGTAGAAATGACTGACGGGCAGATCAGTCTGGACACAAACACGACTCTAAAACAAGCCACTTGCTATCAGCAGACATGCTGGTAATGGTGTGACATCTATATAATATTATTATTTTTCACAGGTTAGTGTCAAAAGTGTAAATATCCTCCTTTTAAATAAACTATATGCCACAGCTACACTCACCAGTCCCATTTAAAGTGACTTAAATTAGTTTTGCAAAGTAACTTGTTTTATAGTACCTGCAAATCTGTGATGTCTTTTATCTGTAAACATGCACATACAGCTTGGTAGCAATGTGGGTAGCTCCAATGAATAGAATCTCTCACAACGCACGACAGACAACTGGTATGAATGTCAACAAAAAACTGAATTTTTGCTCAAAGAGCCTGAAATTAAAAAAACAAACAAACAAACAAACAAAAAAAACGGATATCAAAAAGATATAAAACTGCAACAAAATCTTCAAATTGTATACATTTATATATCAGGTCAATAAGTTTAAGGCCCATTGAGCAAAAAACTGAATTTTTGCTCAAAGAGCCTGAAATTAAACTTGACCCCTGAGCTCAGTGGGGAAAAAACAGAAGGAAAATAAAAATGTTACTAAATATCGCCAACTAATATTTTTTGCACAGTTAACAGAAGTAAACTGATGGAAAGGAATAATAAAAGGCAGTACTTGGAGAGAGTACAGCTTCATTTTTTACTACATTTTATTACAATGTTCGCTTTTTTGTGCTATTTTAAAGCCTAAAAATGTGTTGGCTACTCAAAAAAAATATTAGTCAGTATATCACTACAGGTTAATGCAAATAATCATTAGTTACAGCCTTTCAGCAGTATGAGGGTAATCACGATTCATGTTTACCATCTCAAATGGGTGAGGCGCTTCAGTTTGATTTTCTTCTTCTTAACTGGAGATAAGATTGTTTTTACCAGTGATAAGAAATCAGGTATTTTAAGTAAAGGTGGTAAAAAAAAAAGTTGAAAAAGCAGCAGCTTCCTGTTTCAAATGCAAACAAAACTCTTTCAGCCTTCAGTAGCTGACTGTCACGGGCTATGAATGGAGCTTCCACAAAGAGCAGTAACTCAATACATCATCACCTCACTTCTTCACCGTGGCAGGCCTTCTGGTCAATGTGTGTGTGCGTCCGTGTGCATGTGTGTGTGTGTGCAGGTCAGTGCATGAGCCACACAGGCTCTCAGAAGCCTGAGTGACTGAGAAACACAAGAGATTGTTACTGGAGAGAGAAGAGTCACGTTACCACACAAGCCTCTTTGTGTGAGTCTCTGTGAGTGTCTTTGTGTGCATACTGAAAAAATCATGCATCATGCATTTGTGTGTGCATGACTCAGTCTGTCTTTTTAAGTCTTTTTAAATTATTTAATTTAAAAATAATTTAAATTATTTTAAATTGTTATGAATTATTGACCCAAGAACAGTCAGAAGCCGCATAAAAATGGGGAACTGAGGTGAAGGTGGGTTGCAAAGCTGCTTGCACATAGGCATCTACTGTTGGCAGACTAAAACAGCCTAAACTGAACTGCCTATTGAGACTCATATATAAGTTTCTGCTGTGCAATCGGCCATCATATGGACGGCAGAGACACCTGCTGATCTGATGTCAACATCTTGGCAAGGCTGAACAAACATTAAATTTAATTTTTAAAGACATCAGACGTGTAAAATCCTTCGTTCACAAAAGTGAGACACGAGACATTTTAATCTTGTTAAAAATAAACATTGAAATGGGATATTATTACAATAGAGTTTAATGCTGTTTTAAGCCAGACCTTTAGTTCACAAGTTTTGTCCACAGTTTTCAGATACCCTCAGTAGGAAATAAATAACTCCTACACTGGAAGCCACCGAGTAAAACTAAAACAGGAACTCAACAGGATGCATTGAACAGGTGGGATATTTGTTAGCTGGCAACACTGCATGTGTTGGGTTTCCAATTGTAGTGCAGGGGCTTCTGTGATTATGACCATTAAGTTTGACCTTTAACAGGTACAGACTGTGTTACCTTAATGATTAGATGCTTGGATGAACCACAGTTTTGTAGCTCAGCAACAGCACTGACATGTAGTGCATGCTCGTGAAGATGGATTCAGTCACTGAAAACAAAAAAGGCACCGCACTGGTAACCAGTTAAGCTTAGACTATCTGTCTAATTCATTTTTTAATGAATTAGAAGCAACTGAAATAACCTGGCTCCATAGTGCAGTGCACTATACACTCGCCTAAATTTGAGAATGTGTCAGGAAGGGCATATGGTGTAAAAAATCTGCAAAAATCACAACATTCAACGCTACTCGCAGTGGTGACCCCCTTGTGAATAAGGGAGCAGCTGAAAGTAGCCAGTAGCAGGTAAAACAACACGAAAGCCTACCAAGCACATAGACTCAATGTCACCATAGCAACAATGAAACTACCTTGGATGTAATAAGCGTGTGAAGCAGTCATCATTAACAACTCTCTTTAATGCTGTCACAACTAGAAAAACAGCTGATTTCAGAGTGCCGCCCAAAGGAGCAGACATTTATTTGCTTGGCACTTGACTGGATGGGTCATTTGTTTGGTACTAACGGCAAACTTCAATCAGTCAAATCAGCAAGTGATACGAATCATGGAACGCCAAAGAGGACAAACAAGCCGCAGCCTGAGAAGCTGCAAAAGCTAGCAAGCAAATAACAAAGGTAACTATGGAGTTAGCATGTCATTAGGTGATTCTTGCCAAATTTGTCAGGAAAATTTTGTGCATAAAAGGCAGTCACAACCTTAAAATAGTCAAAAGGTGATTGGATGAAACATATACTGTAATATGTAAAGCATGCAGTACATGATGCTACTTTCTTAGTCAGTAGTCATAGGACACTGAACGGGTCCAACAAACTGTGGCTTGGCCACAAGTCCACAGTTTGAAGCAAAACCACAGTTTGTCTTGAAGGCAAGACGGATTCACATGTGATAGTGATATCCTACAAGAATCCAGCTGCACCGGAAAGTATTATTTACACAACGTGTACATCAAATAATGACTATAATTACAAAAAACGGCCATTTCTTTAGGAATCCTGAAATCTCTGGGCTTTTGGATATAAAGAGGGCAAAAGGTGGGGCTCACTCTGAACAGGTCACCAGTCTATATTTCTCTCATTAATGTGCCTTCTATAAATTGTGAAAAAAAAGACAACAAGCATGAATGAGATCAACATAGCTGTGCCGGCTTTTTCAACTACAATTGATAAATGACTTTTAATCTGCTAATTTAATGGCAGTTCAACTTTCACAACCACAAACCAAAACAAAATTTATAATCCATTAGCTTCAAATAAAAAATAAAATATGACACTGACAACGAAAAAATGTGAAAACTTGAACAGACACTATGAAGTCAACTCAACTGGAAACCTCACTGAAGCCAAAGTGATTGCAGCATAAGGTTATAACTCTGTGTCTGTGGGTGTTTATCAGCAGAGAAGACTGAGGAGCAGATGGTATACTCATGATAAAAAACAAGATGCATTTCAGCTCTTTGAAACTTGCTGATATTTGAAAGGAGTTGACACTGCAGAAAATATGACAGGAAACTCACGTCAGACAGGCTGGATCTGTGTGGATCACCTGTTTGATCAGCTGTTGACCTTTTTAACAAGATAAAAAAGTGGACAGTGATAATTCCTAAGAAATTCCTTAAATTTAAACATTAAAAAACATGATATCATCATTCTTGCTTCACCTCAATGTGTCTCCCTTCTTTACCATCCTATAATTAGGCTTGAATACCTCACATACCACACAGCTGTGAGAAAACCCTCTAAGGAAGCATCGGCGCATAAACCTTCAGAAACCTTCAGCTCAAACACAGCTAATCACTATCACTTTCACAGAAGATAGTCGTAAAGACTGCATCCTCCACAGCAAACATGTCTGTCAACAACCATCCTGCTTAAATACCCATGAACCTGTAGTTCTTCATTTGGCAGAGAATTTTTGTCAGAGCACGAAATACTTCAGGGAACCCTTGAAATTTGATTCTTTACGCGATATCAGAGATGTAGAAGTTTCCATCCATCGTAAAAGACAGAAAAATGTGCTGAATGTTGCTTCCACATCAAATATCTTCCTAGGAGAAACTATAGAGCCACACATTAATGTGTTTACCTTTACTGTGTGAGAATTTACTATGTGCTTGTTGCTGAATCATAAATCATTAAATCAGACAGATCTCCTCTTCGGGGTCGTCTCCGTGTGCACCTCTGCACCCGTTCTGCTGCTATTTTTAAACCACTCCATGGAAGCACATGAAAAATTCACAGGAAGGCAAATCCACAGCTGTGGCTGTTTGAGCCAAATGTTGTCCCTGAGGACTCCACAGTAGAAGTCTTTGTTAACAGTCTGGTCCTGTGGGACACATGTAAAAACCCTCCTGGTCATTCTACTGACACATAAAGGTTGAGACAGTTTGACAAATATGTTAAATTTGAGGTTCACAGTTAAGAAATTACGACATTCATCCAAGTTGTCAGAACAGGAGTTCCTTGGAGCTAATCTGCCCTAAGATGACCTTTGAGATGGAGTCTCCAAACCTTAAGATCCCTCCCCTGTTATTCTAAGGTCATATCTATTTATTTTGGACAGCTGTTTTTCTTCTTCACTTTTTCTTTATTTTGTTAAAAAACTAATTGCAACATCTTCTGGCATAAAAGCATTAATTAATGAAGAAAAACATCAGAGAAATTATGAAAACATTCTTTAGCTGCAGCCCTGTTCTTGTTCGTCAGAGAACCGTGTTATTTTCTAAAACTTGCTCCGTGCAGGTAAGTCAAGTGCTTTCACACAAAAGTGGGAAAACATGAACCTGGCAGGGTGAATGAACAGGTCAAAACTACTGCCACACAGACAAAAGCACTCCCGTTTAATAAAAATGAATCCTATCCTCAAGCAATAAGATTTCGCTTCACATAAAGCAAGAAACACATGTGCAGACGTGCTTTTTACTATACCTTGCAAAAGCTGGGGCCTTCATATAACACCTGAATTTGCTACCATGTGAAATTTGCGTTTCATTGCACCAGATGTCACAGTCAAACCCGCTCCCAGGTCATAAATATGCTAATATATAGCATTTTAACTTCAGCCTGTACAGACCTGCAACTGTAAACTTGCATTTGCATGCAAAGCAGTGGAGCGGTGTAGAGTGTCCTACGGTCACTGCAGGCTGACTGGCTCTGTGACAGCAGCATTTTAGGTAGTGATGCATTTTAGAGAAGCGTCCCTTGCGTGCCTGTGGAAGTCTGTTTATGTTGTGTGTGTGAGAGAGAGAATAGGTTAAATGTTTTTTTTCACTGTGGGTAATATTTTCAAAACTGGTCCGCCAACTTTTTTCTCCTTTGATCTTCCCGTGTTTATCGCTCGAATTTAAGCTGAGACTTGGCTGGTGACAAACATGATGTAGGTCACAGCGGTAATGGTTACCTGGTCAGTCCAAAGGAAGCGCTATATTCATTTTCTTCTCTGTAGGCGCCTTTTACAAGTCAGATCTACAAAACAGAGTTTGATCTTGAGAAGATTCAGTTATGCCACACCTTCCATTCAGGGATAACTGATACTCTTTGTTAATCAGTCGCGTCGTGTTGCTTTTGGAAACATTTTATCTGCCGCTGTCACACACTGTACAGCCTATGAAACATGACTTCATTCAAACCAAAACAAAAATGTGAACAGCCTTCAAAAAGAGTAGCTGGGACTCTCTATCACTTCATTTAGAACTGAAGAAGCCTTTTGGATGGAGGTGAAACACACAAGTCCAGTTCTCTTCGTTTCAAGCGCTCAGGGCAACGATTACCTGGATGATGTAGAACCTACACAGATGTGAGTTACCTCACATCTGTTAGATCATAGTATTTAAATGTATATATGTTATATATGTTACCTTACCCTAATAAAGTAAAAGCCCTAAACAGCTCTTTGTATCGTGCTTTAAGTGTGCATATTTCTATTGTAAAGATGGGCATTTTAACAAAATTGATGTGCCTTTGGAGTCAGCCTGCAGAACTGCAGTTTCTAGCAGGTATGCGTTGGCTTCACTTTTCAGGCCTGGAGGTTGCAGCTCAAGGGTGAATTTCCCTTTACGCTTCAGATTCTACCTCTTATCTACACTGTGCAGCCTCATTGCGCTATGGCTGATGATGAATATGGAAAAAGGTGAGAGGTAAATGATCAGTCTGCCAATTAGCATCTGCATTTGCATCTAATAACCAATCCCCGCCCCTCTCAAGCGCTCAGGGAATGTCTTCAGATAACAAAGGTCAAAAGGCCTCCGTGACATTCAACAGTACACCAGCCGTCTCTGCACACTACAAGAATCCATCATGTTTTGGGTTTTGTTTTGTTTTCTGAACTTGCTCCCCTCCCACGGAGACGGGCAATTTTAGCCCTCCAATCCTTCCGGCCTCACCGGTGGGTCTGTGTTCATTACAAACATGCTGTGTGTTGAGAAATGTTTTAGTCAAATTTCCAAGAATGTGTCACACAGTAAGAGTGGCGTTTGTGTTTAAAGTGGCTTCTAATGACTTCAAAAAAAGTTAAACATGAAAACCATCATTAAAGTCAGGAGCAGACTGACAGACATTTCTTTTTCTGAGCCTGATAAAAAAAACAAAAGTCAGGTCAACCACAATTTGCTTCATGTCACTTTATCCTCACTAAAAAACGAAATCATCAAGAAAGAATTCTTCAAGCAGGTCAAGAAAAGCTGATTAGTAATAAGTTGTAACTGATGAGCTGACGGGAAAGAACGCTGTGAGCAAGTTGGAGCGAAAGCAGATTAGAGGCAGGGGTAACTCCAGGACACTCTGCAGATGGTTGATGTACGAGCAAAGAAAGCCCAGATTGTGATTACGAGGCTTTACCTTTTCATATCAAACCGGTTTATTCTAAGATTAAGTGAAAAGAAATGAAGAAAAAGACAAAAATGCCAAAGAAGACACAGAAAAAGATGAAAAAGTCATAAAAGCAAAGAAATAACACAGGAAGTGAATGAGTTTGACCAGACGGGCTTCACCGATGCTGATAAAAAGTGGCTTGTGATATTTTCATCAGACTATCAAAACATTGAAATGACAATGCTGTAAGCTTATAAGGCAATGTAGCTACCTATAATCAGGCTGGTACAATATTTGTTGAATTGCAAAGTTTTACAGCATTGGAATGGTTTCATTTACACAAGCCATTTCTTTTTTATCAAGTGGTCAAAAGCAGCTTTACCTTCACAATAAACAAGTCAAATGTCATAAAAGTGGAAATATGTCAGTGATAAAGTATTACATAACTGTGGACTGGCTGATTAATTTGTTAGTGGACTTAACAGACTTAACAGTGTGTTTAGATACACAGGATTTTCTTGGGTTGTGCCAAGAAAAAATGCCACACCAGCTTGATAAATCAAAGATCCTCCCTGCTGTAACAACAGCCATATACATGACACTGCAGGTTCAAATCAAAAGAATGCATCCACCTACAGCAAAGGCCTCTGGGAAGTGGCCAGACACACCTCAATTTTCACACCCACCCAGCGTGGTTTGTCAGTGTTGTGACCGTTTCAGGTCCTGTGATTACGAACAAAGTGCTGTGGTAACAGTGTGACTGTAAAGCAGGGCGTTGCTGCCCGCACAGAAAGCATGCATGTGCAATGAGTTGCCCCTGGCTGAATTCATTTTAAAACAAAACCAGATAAAAAAAGAAAACACTTGCTATGCTACTGTACTTTGATGAACTAGTGTTCCCATGTTGAGACTGATGGGTGTGTCGCTGCCTAACTGACAGATGAACTCCACACCCCTTCTGCATTTTTCCGACTTTTTCAATTTTTATGTTGAAGAAACAGCTACGACTTCAAAGTGTCTGTAACTACAGAAAGAAACCAACAACTGTTGTATCAAAAATACTGGACCATGATCAGATTTTTTCTGTGTTCAGATGATCTAATTCATAATTTGATTCATAACAAGTTGAGGTCTTGTTTTTTGGGTTTAGATTTTGATTTTTTTTGTTGCATCAGTGCTGATACTCAGGTACAAGCAAACAGTATTTCGGTGATTAGACGTCAATGTGCAGCATGTTTATAACCACACAACTAATGTACATGTTTAAATATTCGCTGAAATGCGGCTGAAACAAAAGATAGATTTAAACGTTTTAACTGTCCAGTCACTCTCTGCGTCAGAACTTCATATTTATGTTGAATTACTGTTGATTTAATTTGTATATAACTGTAATGCAGTCCATCCTTTGCGTTTACATGTCAAACACAGTTTGGGGGTTTCTTGGCTCTCGAATGCTTGCAGGGTGAACCTGTTGAACTAGACTGTGGTGTGGTGCAAAACCTCTTCTCTCTAAGTTTTTCTTTTTAATCTTGAAATGACACTGTCAGGTAATGGACCCACCTCTGACTTGTTATAACAAGCTACAGTCTCATTTGCCTAATGGTGTGTTCATCACTGACATGAAATGTCTGTTGGTGGAGTTTCGACCTGTATTCCTATTGCTGCTGACATTTTTCAAATATTATTCTTATCATTATTTGCTCTTTTCGTTCGTCTTAACACCATGAAACAAACTAAACTATACTTTAAATAGATTTGAAGCTTGTGCTTTTGTAGCTTTAAAATCAGTGATGAGCTAATGCTTAGGCAGTACAGAGACTTCTGCTTTATAGAGCATTTTGTACCCAGTAAGGAGGCTTTTGTGACTGGATGAATGTGAGGTCCTTACCTCCTCCTCAACACTTGTCGCAGGGCTCTTGATAGGACTGGCTGAATGGCTGAACACAGATGAAGACTTCCTGCTGGTGCTCTGAAACAGCCGGCAAAAGAGGGAGAGAAGAAAGAAGAGACTGTCAGACATAAAAGAGAACTACAATAGACCTCAGTCCTTGGGACACTGAACCCATAAACCCCACTGAACCCCATCAAAATAATCATCATTTATCTCATACTGGGCTTTGAGAAGCCCTGTTTGAAACAAGCTGCACCACTCTGTGATGCAATATAAATCCACTAGTAGAAAAAACTCTGAATCTGAAACTGAGCCATCAGAGCAGTTGGAAGCTGAGGTCCGTTGGTAACATGAATCTTGCTCTGCTAGACCCAAACATGGCCTCATTGTCCTACAACACTCAACCCCATTTTACTTTTTCATTTCCCAGGTTCTTCCTTGTACTCTTCAAATAAATAATTACAGTGTGTTTAAATAAATCTGAATTTGTGATTTTGTATCATGACCTTCAGGATATTCAGCTCAGAGCACTAATAAATAACAGTGCAAAATAAATGGAGCTCATTGGGAAGTTAAGTGCAACTTGGAAAAATTAGGAAGCTTATTATTTCCCATTAGAGGGTGTCTACCCAACAACAATGTGCCAGAAATTTGAATACAGCTGCTTTAGCCTTGTATGCTTTAGAATTTTTTTTAAAAAGGGCTTCCTGACATTGTGAGAATTGTTGACACTTGGTTTTTTTTTCACTCTGAAGGCATTAACAAAACCGAAAATTGAATCCAAGCCAGTAAAAATCAAAATACATTCCAATGAGGCAAACAAGCTGTGAATTAGACAAAAAGCGGTCCATGGGTCATGAGGTTTGCCGCTAAATCCAAAAGAAACAGTAGAAATCTGAAATGCTCAGCTATTTTTCCCCATGAATCTATTGATAATAAAAGTATACACGGATGCACACGCCAATTAAAAGTTTTGCAATGCTTTAAAAATCAGAAAACAAATCCGTACACCAATACACCAGCGCCAAATGTCGTATTTTAAATGAAACATGCTTTACCCATGAGAATCACCACTTCATGGCTCTTATTTTTTCCTTTCTTCTCCACTGAGGCATTGAATTGTGATATGTTGTGTGTAATTCTCCAGGATGCTCTTGTGAGTTAGTCGAATTCCCATTCCTAATCAGTCAGTCCTATTAAAGTGAGACGTCTGGACAACGAACCGTTTTAAAAAATGATGTTTAACCCTTTATCTACCATGGGCCTGCTAGCAAGCCCATTTTACAAGTCCTCTTTAAATGACTGCAACTTCATTACCGTTTCCAATAGAGACAAAATTAAACAGTTTAAGAAAGAAGACGGGCTTTATGGGAATAATCAGTGTATAATGACAGCACAAGACATTCAGAATGTATTGTTGTCTGAACACAGACAGAACGAATCCCCTCTGCCTAGATTTACCATGTCTGCTTCTATTCCCTTACTTTCCTGAATGATGAGATTTTAATCTTTTTACAATTTTATAGCCAAGATAACAAATAAGTATTCGAGGCCTTTATGAATCTTGGTCAATAAAGGGTTAACAAACACCTATGATGATTACTTGAACTATGAAACAATGCAAACGAGTGCCAACGGTCACACTGAAATCTGGAAACCTAAAAATGATAAACGGTCAAATACAGCATGTAGTACTACTACATTACTATACTACATGCACAGCCTCCAGTCATTAAGAGCTAACTATAGAGCATGGCAGCTTTTTCTAAAGTGAAAGTCCTGTAAGTTACTGGCATATTAAATCAGCTTCAGCTCCTTCATTAATTAAAAAAACGAAAGACGAGCGACAGTTTAACCCTCGATCACCAGAGTCTACTTGAGCAGATGCAGATCCCATCAGGTGGAACAATAAATGAGTCTTCAAAAGTCAGGGCGTGCCACCTCAGCACAGTCAGACGGGGTGTGGCAGCACTTCTTTATCACACACGGTGTGAGCACTTAGCTTTCAATGCAGTGGCTTAAGCAGCAGAATGAGCCTGAAATTGTAAGTAGCCAAAGTAAAAAAAGACGCAGAGGAAGTTTTTCAATTCTGCTGCACTCGACGCTAGATATATGAAATAAAATCATCATTAAAGAGGCAGCAGATAAAAATGTAGAAAGCTGATATAATTCAAATGTTTTCAGCCTGCAGCAGAAACCTTGTGTAAACCATTCCAGGCGCAGAGGCCAACATATTCAGGAAGCGATTACTGGAGCAGGGAAATGCTCGCTGGCAAGACTTTGGGAATTGGAGGACCACACCGGTGTCTCGTAAATCAACAAATGATCAAGGAAGATAAAGATTCAGAGAAATCGGAGCTCAGGCTGAGTGTACTCAGGTGGCAAAACTCAAGAGACCTAGAGCACACTTGGTAGTGATCATGAGGAAGTACTGATAATAATGCCATATCGTATTTTGCCAGCGACCGAGCTCTAAGCTGTTTGTTTTACTGGCAATGGGCCGAGCTGGCAAAAGTTCCTTAATCCTTGAATAAATGTGGGGAGATAATGCAAGACATTTAAAGCACATTATTCTTACCTCTACTATAGTAGCTTTGTATACTTCACCATTAAAATTACTCCTCATTTATCATAGTTAGCCCGTGGTTTCTTCTAATTGGCGTCACCTTACAAACTGATGATTTTAACTACAAGTGGATGGTGCTGCTGTTCTCACAGCCAGAGTCATGTGTCTGAGATGACCATTTTCCTTTCTAACTGACCTCATAAAGAGCTAAGAGCAGAAAAAACTGCCTTTACCTGAGCATTAATTGGAGCCTGAACATCTGGGTCATACATTATCTGCCTTTTCAGCACAGCAATAATTTACTGGGTAATCAGTTAAGGAAACTAAATACTGTAATCAGAGTATCTAAATAAACAAGTTAAACAACAACAATTACTTAATACTTGACAACTGCTGACACAGACAGGTTTCACCTTCTCCATCTGTATTTTTAGCCTTTTATTTGTTTAGGAATTCACTAGGAAATTTTGGAAACACTGCTGACCCAGTTTTACTTTGACCCAGTTTAGTCCAGATGGGTAAAAACATACTTTTAGAAATAATAATGCATGCACTTGTGACTGCTACCTGATTGGGGTACGTATCATTCTATTGTGCCTCACCCTTCTAACACATGCACCTTTATATAGAAGAAAGAATTGTCCCCCACCACAACTACTAATAGTTATTCAACAAGGCTAGCAGCCCTCTTCTAGGAGATGTTTTGCAGACACGGTACGACGACCTCCATGTGTAGCTTCAATGTGAACAATTGGTTGTGTTCTCTGTGTTTGTATATAATGAACAGAAGTTCTTGCCGTAGTACAAGTAAGTATTTATGCACTCATGCATTTCTTTAAAGACATAAAATCTATAAAATAATGTTAAAAAAAATCTCAACTAAATGTTTTCTGGCTTTATTCTGGATATTTACTTTACTCTGCATATTGTTTTTAATCTAATGAAGTGATACACATGACAGATTTTCACTCTGCTAAACCCCACTTTAAAAAATAGCATATGCAGTAGTGCTGTGTCGGTCGCGAACGAAACGGTTCTTAGAGCCGAGCCGAAAGAGCCGGTTCTCTAAAAAGAGCCGGAATTCCCATCACTAATATGCAGAATTAAATGGGAAAGGCTTAATTTTATATTTACATAATAAAAATCTAAATTCCTCCTTCATGCCAGCAAATCAGAAAAAGTGTCTTCAACTGCACAAACATCACCTCAGCCTTGAGAAAATTTACAGGAGAGTGAGAGAAATGAGAAGCTGATGCCATATTAGGAACATGCTTACATGGCTAATGCTTTCCTGATGGCTGACCCATACTGTCTGCACACAGCAGACTCCCTGCTCTGATAGTTGACTGCAACTTAAACCAATCACCCATCTAGAGATGCTTAACAGCCATGTGTGAGCAGAAACTGATTTATACCAACACAAGATCTAGTAGATTGCATCAAAACCACCAAATCTGTACTGATACTCATATTTAGCATTTTATGCTTGTGTTTTTATCTCTAATGGGTAAAACGCTTAGTTTTAGTGAGTGAAATCAGTCAGTACGTAGCCCACTGTACTGTGTTAAGTCTCTACTTCCGGCGCCCCCCGTGTGCGGCAGCCTGTTACAGCAGCTCTGCTCATTCTGAGTTTCTTTCTTTCTTATCTTTTCTTCTCGTAATTTTTCTATAACTAACGTATTAGTAATTAGACTCTGTAACCATGTTCTACCGTTTTGTGCTAGTTCTGGTCGTTTTTCTTAGTTTTTTTCTACTTTTTTCACCCGTGTCTGGGGACCCAGAGCAGGGATCCTTTGTTTACAGTAAGGATCAGCTGTTAGCGCTGCGTCCCGCAGCGGTACTGCCGGCGGACAGACCTGACATTCCCAGTGAGCTGAGGAGGAAAAGACGGGGGTGTCGTGCTGGGAAGGAGCGCCGTCGGCCGAGAAGGAGACGTTATCGACCATCTCTTCCTTCTGTAATTATTGGAAATGTACGTTCTTTGCACAATAAATTGGATGAGCTCACGTCGCTAACCTGGTCACAGAGGGAGTACCGGCAATGTAGCATCATGATGCTAACGGAGTCGTGGCTAACACCGCTAACTCCGGACACGAGCGTGACACTACCGGGATTCCAGCTGCTGCGAGCGGACAGGACGAGAGAGAGCGGTAAGAGGAAAGGAGGGGGACTGGCAGTGTTTGTGAATGACAGATGGTGTAACCCTGGGCACATCACTGTGAAAGAACAACTCTGCAGCAGAGACATTGAGCTGTTAGCCGTTAGCATGCGTCCGTACTACCTGCCCCGGGAATTCTCGCATGTTATCGCGATAACAGCGTATGTCCCCCCCTCGGCCAACGCGGATGCAGCCTGTGACACTCTCCACTCAGTGGTCAGCAGACTGCAAACACAATCTCCGAGAGCCCTCCTCATAATATCAGGGGACTTCAATCATGCCTCACTGGACTCCACACTGCCCACCTTCACCCAGTATGTGACCTGCCCAACCAGAGACAATAAAACACTGGACTTACTGTATGCCAATGCAGAAGAGGCATACAGTTCATCATCTCTCCCTCCCCTGGGCAGATCTGATCATAACCTGGTGCACCTTGTCCCTGTGTATGAGCCCTTAGTGCGCAGGGAGCCACCAGCCACCCGCACAGTACAGAGATGGTCGGAGGAGAGCGAGGAGGCTCTTAAGGACTGTTTTGAGTCGACTGTGTGGGAGGTGATCTGTGACGACCACGGAGAGGACATCGACAGCCTTACTACATGTATTACTGACTATATTAATTTCTGTGTGGATAACACCGTACCTACCAGGACTGTACGGTGTTTCTCCAACAACAAACCTTGGATTACCCCAGAAATTAAAGCCGTCCTCAAGCAGAAGAGGAGGGCCTTCAAATCCAAAGACAAAGAGGAGTTGAAAAGGGTGCAGAGAGAGCTGAGGGGACTGATAAGGAATGGGAAGGACAGCTACAGGCAGAAGATGGAGAACCAGCTTCAGCAAAATAACGTTGGTGAAGTCTGGAGAGGCCTCAGAACCATCTCAGGCCACAAACATCAGAACTCTCTGCCTGGGAGGGATGTGAGGTGGGCAAATGAACTGAATCATTTCTTCAACAGATTTGATTCAGCCATGAGGCAGTCTTCAACATCGGCTGCAGACTCACCCACCCCCACTGCTGCTGTTCCACCTCTGACACCTCAGACACTTCACACCTCCTCTATTCACCCTGCTCACTCCTCCCCACCCCCAACAACAGCATCCAATACACAATCAACACAAGGCTCCAGCCTGTCTCTCTCAACCACCCAGGTTAGGAGGGAACTGAGGAGGATTAAAGCCAAGAAGGCAGCGGGTCCAGATGGCATCAGCTCGAGGGTCGTCAGGTCCTGCGCAGACCAACTGTGTGGTGTGATGGAGCACCTCTTCAACCTGAGCCTGAGGCTGGGAAGAGTCCCACAGCTCTGGAAAACCTCCTGTGTTGTACCAGTGCCAAAGACTTCACGCCCCAAGGACCTCAACAGCTACAGGCCGGTGGCTCTGACATCCCACCTGATGAAGACCCTGGAGCGGCTGGTCCTGGCTCAGCTTCGGCGCCTTGTGAGCTCATCACTGGATCCACTTCAGTTTGCCTACCAGCCTGGCATTGGAGCGGATGATGCCGTCATTCACCTCCTACATCGCTCCCTCGCTCACCTGGAGACCGCTGGAAGCACTGTGAGAATCATGTTCTTTGATTTCTCCAGTGCCTTCAACACTATTCTTCCCTCGGTTCTGAAGGACAAGCTGGAGAACTCTGGAGTGGACCATCACCTCACTACCTGGATTCTGGACTACCTCACCGACCGACCACAGTATGTGAGGACTCAGGGCTGTGTGTCGGACAGGGTCGTCTGCAGTACGGGGGCCCCACAGGGAACGGTTCTGGCTCCGTTCCTCTTCACCATCTACACTGCAGACTTCTCCCACAACTCCACCCAGTGCTTCCTGCAGAAGTTCTCTGATGACTCTGCTATAGTCGGCCTCATCACTGATGGGGACGACAAGGAGTACAGAGGACTGACTCAGGACTTTGTGGACTGGTGCCAGCTGAACTACCTCCAGATCAATGCCAGTAAAACAAAGGAGCTGGTGGTAGACTTCCGCAGGCACAAACATCCTCCACTGCAACCACTGAACATCCAAGGTATGGACATTGAGGCTGTGGACAGCTACAGGTACCTTGGTGTTCATCTGAACAGCAAACTGGACTGGACTCATAACTCAGACGCCCTCTACAGGAAAGGGCAGAGCAGACTGTACCTGCTGCGGAGACTCAGGTCTTTTGGAGTGGAGGGCCGACTCCTGAAGACCTTCTATGATTCTGTGGTGGCCTCAGCCATCTTTTATGGTGTGGTCTGCTGGGGCGGCAGCATCTCTTCTGGGGACAGGAAGAGACTGAACAGGCTGATCTGCAGGGCCAGCTCTGTTCTAGGATGCCCTCTGGACCCAGTGGAGGTTGTGAGTGACAGGAGAATGGTGGCTAAGCTGTCATCCCTGTTGGACAACATCTCCCACCCCATGCATGAGACTGTGACAGCACTGAGCAGCTCCTTCAGTGGGAGACTGCGGCACCCACGGTGTGGGACGGAGAGATTTCGCAGGTCTTTCCTCCCCACTGCTGTCAGACTGCACAACAAAGACTCCAACTGATCAACACACACATTCACACATGTGCAATAATCTTTTCTGGTATCGTTGTATTTTTACTGAGTTGTATATAGCACTTGTATTCTATTTTTATCTTATTGCATATTTTATTCTATTTTATTCTACTGTATATAGTATTTTATTTTATTCTATTCTGTACAGTTGTGTACTGTATTTATTCTTATTTTATTTTATTCTAATTTTTGCTTCATAACTTTTGCACTGTCCACTTCCTGCTGTGACAAAACAAATTTCCCACATGTGGGACTAATAAAGGTTATCTTATCTTATCTTATCTTATCTTAAATAAATTATTTTGGGGGAAATGCAAACATATAACAGTAACAGTATAACAGTATGAAAAATGTCTGAACCTTTTTGTGTTGACTGTCACGTCTAGTTTATTTATATCTAATGTAAATAACAGAAGATAACCCAACGTGCTTTAGAGACAGGCACATTTACATTCCACGCCTCCAAAGAAAATAAATTTCAAAACACATGAAAAGTTGAAAGGTGTGTTAAACAATAATGATAGTTATTTAGGGGCCATTAAAATGTCTGATGATTAATTTCAAACACACATTGAAAACAAACACAAGTAATATAAAAGCAGTGGTAGAAAAAAGTAATTTTTATATTAAAAAGAAATCCCTGAAAATGCTGCCTGAAAATATCTGATTTCTAATGAAGCTTCTGCAAGAATCTCATGTTTTGAAAACTCTCTGTGGTGTTTTGTATCACACCAACAAAGAAGAGTTTAATGTGGGTGATTATTGTGGGTATTGCAAATAACATATCTTAAGAAATCTTCATTCTTAGTTGCTGTCAGTAAACCATATTCCTTTTTTGGTTTGCCTCCCAGTATTTCTTAGACTTTTGAACTGACTAAATAATAAGAGTTGTGGGGGGAATCTGGGTTGAATGCGCGCATGGGCCTCACCTCTGTCATGCTGAGATCCTGGTACATGTAGTCGTTTTGGTTGCTGATGCTCAGCTGTTGCATATTCTGCAGGTACATCGGGGACACCACCTGCTGCATCACAGGCTGTTGCATCATAGGCTGCTGCATCAGGACGAAGGACTGCTGCTGCTGCTGCACAGGCACCAGGTACCGCAACGTCCCATAGCCGGCGCCGTTTACCGCGTACGGCACCGCGGACACCTGAGACACCTGAGACATCGGTGTCACCGACGACACGGAGCTCCCGGAGAGCACAGGGCTGGAGGAGACAAACTTTGCAACCATCGGCTCCGGAGAGGCCTGTAGATTCCTGTAGCTGGTCGTCGTCGTGATCGTTTTCTTGTTCATCTGAGACATCTTGATGGATCGGCCCAGAACGTCACAAAACCGACGGAGAGACAACTGAAGAGGGGAAAACGCACAGCGGGATAAAACAGCACAGGTCTGTCAGCGCTGGCTGGGCGGAGGAGTCGATCCACCCGAGTTTAACTTCCACCTCTGCCGAGCAAAGTCTGGTCAGAAACGTACTGCTTGGAAAGGAAAACCAAACTCTTGAGGGAGGCGGGCGCTCTACTCCTCTGTATGCAAATCCTGGCGTACGCGCCACAAAGTGGGAGGACGCAGGGCGAAAACGCTGCTCACGACTTACAAAGTTCAAACTGACTGCGCTTCGTCACAATGGACACATAGTTTGTAACCTGTAATAAACGAGTTACCACCACGCCCTGATCTTGGCTGTGCGGGGAATGTGTGCTGCATGCTCCTCCAACACCGCCAAACACTTTACCTGTACACCTGTGCTAAATGCTGAAGAGGTGTTCTCCTTTCATTAATGTGTTGTATGTCAGGTTGGACTTTCTATAGGCTGTACCTGAAGAAAATACAGGTAGCCAGTGAAGTTTGACATCAAAATGATGCAAGTCAGCCGCTAGGCGGAGACAAACACTCACTTATGATACACACAAACACTGAACAACTAAAACAATTACACATAATGTAAGTTCAAATGTAAGCGCATGTTTTAGTAAAACAGTGAGTATTAATAAACTCCATGACAATAAGATGTTGCTTAGTTTTTGTTTATGTGAAATTGGTTGCATAAAATGTTCAGCACGGCTGTAAAATTATATTTGACCAAAGGCAGAATGTAGAAGTGTTTGCAGTATTATTAGTTTTGTAACACTTTTTTACTCATTAGCTGTGTTTTTATTAACATTTACATAATCACATATTTGAAAAGTGTAACTTTGCTTGCTTTTTAAATTTATACAAAATGAGACTTCATAGAAAAACAATAATAATAACTCTGTAAATTAATCTTTGTAGCATTATTTTTCTTGCCCTTACTCAAAATAACAGATATTTCTTTGATTCTAGCATTTAAATGCTGGTTATACAATTTAATAATATAACTCTTTAATAAGATGCATTATCTTGGACCACGCTGTTGCACTCTTTCCTGTAATACTGGGTTGCCACAGCTGATCATCAGGTTATCCCGCCCTATCCCTAGCATCCTCCTCTGTCACACCAACCTTCTGCGTGTCCTCCTTCACTACATCCAACATTCAGCATCCTACATCCAGTGTTTCCTCTGTTCCACCTCTGCACATGTCCAAACCAGCTCAGCCTTGCCTCTCTATCTTTTGTCACCAAACTGCTCTACCTGGGCTGTCTCTCTGATGTATCCACCTTCCCCCTTCAGGTTACTTCCAATGAAAATTCTAACATCTTCACTGCTGCAACCTCCAGCTTGACTTCCTGTCTTCTTCAAAGTGTAAAAACCATTTCCAAACCATCCATCATAGCAATTCTCACTACCATGTTGTAAACCTTTCTTTTCACTCTTGCTGCTGTCTGTCACAAATCATCACTCTCCACACACTCTCTTCTTCACTTCCTCTCCTCTTGTCTCCTTTCTGTTTAACAATACTATTTATTTCATAATGCTCGCCCTTATTTTATTTTTGTTTTTGCTGGCTTACTGAATTAAGACAGTAGCCAAACATCTCCACTTTGGTCTGGTCACACAAGTCTTGTGGTTTGCTCACATGTAACTTTGGAAACCTAAGTTGTGCTGCCATGTTGTTGTTGTTGTTGTTTTTGTTGTTGTAGTTTAAGAGAGAGAATAGGATTTCTCCTTGAAACCTTCCCAAACAAACCTTACTTGTTTAGTATTTTTCTAATTCCCCTCTCATGAACATTTAGTATGCTAACCGAAACCTGTAGAGTCTGAGCTGTAGCTTTTGGGCTTCTTTTTTTGTTGTAATATGTCCTGTGAGTTATATTTACTGTGCAACTTCAAGATATTTCTCTGAATAAATGTTAAATGTTGTTATTATTATTATTGTTGTTGTTGTTGTTGTATGTTTTAATTTCCTTTATGGGGGGAGGTGGGCAGGCAACACTTTCCTGAGATTATTATTATTATTAAGATTTTTATTGCATATTTAATCTCCAAAATATAAGTGGTTATTTTAATAAAACATAACAAAGAAAAAAAAGTTTTTTGAAGTAGAAATTGTTTTTATTTGTAGTTACTGTTACAGGTACTGCGTTACACCCAATGACTGTGGAAAACAGTGTCCTCACAAGTACGGAAAGGCACACGTGTGAAGGCCAATTCTCGCGATGAGATGAGAATGCGCGAGAACAAGCAAAGGGAACCGTCAAGGAAGCGGCTGTTATTTATCGAACCCAATAATGGCTGCTACCCAACAAGTCTGTTGTTCTCTTCGCGCGCTGGTCGACATTGGAGGGTCATCCATATTTCAATCGTCACTTTGAAGCCGTCATTACCTCCGGTAAGAAAAGGCAAACAAAGCAATGCTAACTTTGCTGATAAAACCGTTTTAAAATACCGTCAGTCGCCAGCTGTTTTGTGTCTTTTTGTCCAGCTCAGACTGGTTCCGCTATCTCGTTCCGCAAGACTCCACTCAGAAAATAAATAACTGAACTATGTGGCAGGTTTTGGTTTGTTTTGTAAACGTGAAAAACTCAGTGCTAGGCTTTTTGTGAATATGTAACAACCACTCTCAAATTCGGGAAGGTTTAAAACGTGCCAAACAGCACCAGTTTTAGTGAAGCTGTGCTAAATTGTTATAGACCTGTCTATTCTCTTTGACCTGCACATTATCGGCGTGCAGGAATCTCATGGCATGCTATTGGCTCATTAGCGTCTGAATTTAAAAAACATGATAATATGTGATCCCAAAAGCAATTGTACAGGTATGGGGCGGTTACCTTTATAATATTAGACTATAAAATACGAATTTCCTCAGTGGAGTTCTGCGTGTGCAGGGCAGTGGCCTTTATTACGGCTAACCCTGTGACGATTTCTCCATATATCTGCTTTAAGCTTCTTTTAATTCACCCTGTGATTGAAATTCTCAGACAGATAAATTTCTGCATGATAGTTTGAGAAATTGTCCCGGAAGAGGTCGCAGTTTGTTTATTTCCAAGATCACCAGTCACCTCTGCATCCACCCAGCCGTGGTGTTTACAGTGTTGGAGGATATGGCGTGCATGTTTTTTGTTCCATGTGGTAGGAAATATGTGTTTAAGGAAACCTTCAGCGTGTGCCTGATTGAAATCTAAGCTTTTATTTTGAAGTGGTCATTGCCGGTGTTGCATGCACCTTGCTGCTGCAGCAGGGATTATGTAATGCAGCCTGTCTGCAATCATCCTCTGGAATAATCCTGCAGGCAAGCGGTGGCTATGTCAGTGTTATAGAACAGGATAATGGTCTTTGCTCATTCATGTCACTGTGTCTTTCTCTGTAGCACTAGAAGTTTCTCTTTCACTTTGAGAGGATAGTTGGTTTTGAGCTCTTTCATGCCTTTAAAAACATCTTTTACAACATTACATTAGTTTCATAAAGTATTGTTGTCATATGCGACGAAGCATGTTCATCCTCTCTTAATTTAGTGTAACAAGGGTTTGCCTTCAAACTGAAATTCCTCACAGCTGACCTTTTGAACTCTGGTGTCTCTGTAGTTGCTCTGCTGGCCTTGCTGCTCTCCCACAATGCATTGCCAGACGCGTTTCTGTGTGTCTCACCAGCCATCATAACAAAACCCACCAAGCCACCTAGTTTACACCAGTGCAGCAAAACGGGAAGGTAGGAGCCTGTTTACCACCCTTCTACTCTTTGTTTGTGAGTTGCTGTTTTAATCAGAGGCAGCTAAATATTTATGGAAAAAACACATGTTGAATCTCCTTTCTTCTTTTATTTCTTTTTTAGGTCCTATTCTGGTCTAACTTGTTCCTCGTCTTTACTCCAACCATGTCTGGTTCTGGAGATTTACCAGGTGAGTAATTCCTATGACAGGAGTATTCAAATTTCACTCAGGACTAGTTTTCCATTGTTAGAATTGGGCCATTCTGTTCATGTGTGCAGAAAGAATAGTGCGCTTGCAGCTATGTAGAAGCATCTGAATAAGGCTTTTATTTCGTTGTATTGTTGCCTGTTTGGGAAGAGTTTAAGCCTTGTTTTAATACTTCTAGCTACATGTATATTTCCTCTGGATGTGTAACATGCAGGCAATCATGAAGTTGCTGTTTTGAAAAGAGGACAACTGGAGTTTTGACTACATGAATCAGTTTTTATTCCTGCTTAAGAGGTGGTTGAACAAGCTTTGTCCAAGCAACATGAATGAAGCCATTTGTCAGTTAGACAAAGTTAAAAGTTACTCTTTTTTTTTTTTTGGACTTACCCTTAACCGTAAACCTAAATGTAAGGCTTAGTTCTCATGGTGCCAATATGACATACTGGATTTCCCCATGTTTGTGTTGTTCCTGCAACTGGATGATTAATATTGTTCCAGGATCAGCGCTACGTATCATACCAGCCACATAGTTGAGATGTCATAACCTTAAAAACTTTAAAACTAGTGTCACAAGTGGTAATTGTGGGTGTGTAATGCAATATTTTGTATCCACAGATGAGACAACCCTTTTATTTTGTTTTGAGTTTTTTTGTTTTTTTTTTAACATGTTACAGATTATTATCTTCGAGGCTTTTTACCAAAAAGAAAACTTGAAAAAGCTTTCTAACACATGGTTGATGTTTGTGGGGTGGGGGGCGTTCTTTTGAAGTTTTGCCTTCAGAAGTCAGGTGAGCTAATATAAAGAGATGCAGTGTAAGGAGCAGGCTGCGGTGGATGAATGGACCCTTTTTAACACGGGAGACTGGCATTTGGGTCCGGGTTAAAACGAAAAGTCAGTGCTGGCTTAATATTTTTAGACTTTATGTATTTTATTTTATGCTTTTAAATTAAATTTTCAGTTGTTGCTTGTTTAAGTGCAAAAGTGTCAGGTGGATTTAATTCAACAAGGTCAGGTTTAAGAGAGGACATGGGTTTGATTTTATACCTTTTTTGCAAACACTAACTATGTTTAAGAAAGTGTTTTTCTTTTTTTTTCTTTTCTTTTTTTAAGGTGTGAAAAATGCTGCGGGTTGTCCATTTTTGAATCATAGAACTGTAAGATGCTCCCGCTTTGCAAAAATTATTGCATTTTGTGCTAGTTTTACTGTTTTTAAGGTTAAATTTAGGTTGAGTAACAACAACAGCATGACTGGTTAGTTCTACCAGCACAGAGATCTCAGGTGGTGATTAAAAAAAGAAAATCCACATTTGAATTTTGAACTGTGAGTACAACCCCGTGAATAACAAGCTCTACATGATTTCAAGATACAGCAGATTAATGCTTTGAACCTTAATGACCGTGTAAACCTCGGCCTTCTACACCTGCTATGAACACACACAAAAAAATCTGCAGCTTTCTGTCGTCATTGCTCCTGAAAGTTGCCTTTAACAACCCGTTCATAACTTTCTCCTCTTTATACCGTTTTTGAGCTTTGTTCCATTATTTTATTTTTTGCATATGTTCAAGTTTTCCTTCCAATGCAAATTGTTGGCACGTGACTGTTGCCAGTCATGGTTTCTTAGTTGTGGTTAAGAGATCAGCAGTTGTTTTTGTTTTTCTACAGAATCTGGTTAAAGCATGATATTTTTTTATAAATGAGTCATGCAGAATAAATGAAACTTGGGGAAAAAATGTGGCATATTTTAAGCTTCGATTTGTAGCAGCAAACCATACTTCACAGATGCTCAATTGAATAAAATGAAGTTGAATATCTAATCAGCACACTTGTCTTTGCACCATATTGCTGAGAAAAATTGCATAATTTTGGCATCTCTCATCCTTACAGGGAGAGAATTAAAAAATGATAAAATAATTTGCCTTTGTTTCACTTCCATGTTTTCCACTTCATTGTCCATATGAAGGCACTTGCAGTGACTTCACGCCCACCCTACAGTTTAGGAGTCACTGCCCTGCACACAGAGTGGCGCATTGAGCAGTTGCTCTCCAGATATCTCTGGTAACAGAACAGCTTACAGCAGCTCATCCAAACAACCATGCTCAGCCCCCCTCAGCAAGCACATTCTCTATCTGAAGCTGATAAGCTAAATGATTGTCGAAGTAGGCAAAGAACAGACACGCGGGCAAATATACTGAGATACTGATTTATTAGTAAACTGATGTAATAGACTATAACTTCTGTAGGTCCAAAGATAGTTTCCCCACTCATTTCACATCGCTGGGATGAAGTGAATAGGGTAACTGCCAGGATGCTGTATGATTAATTCTCAGTTGCATGTTAATGTGCAAAAAGTTCAGCATGTTCTTATCCACATATAAAAGGATTGCACACATTGTTTTGTCTTCCCCACCAAACGCAGCTGAGCAGATTTCAAGTTAACACATTTATAGTGAGTCACACGCTGAATCACACACGTTCATTAACTATTAATATCTGTATGTACTATGGTTTATTATTGTTCCTGACACGAACATTAACAAAACAGATGCTTATCACAACATTTGCCTGAAACTGGAACTTCCAGCAGTAGCAGATATTTCTCAACAGTCAATCAATATGATGTAAACATTAGAAAACCTATAAATACGCACTGTTCTCAGGTTTGCTCTTTATATACCAAACATGTTTTTTGGGTTTGTTTTTTGTTGGGTCAGGGTGTATCCACAGGTGTCTTTTCTCACACAGCAGGATTTTCTGCCTTAGCAATATTTATAGTATTTGAAATAATCCATGTGTTTTAGGCATGGTGGAGAGGGCAGAAGGCAGGGTACATGATAGATAATTAGCTGTGGTGTTTCCACAACCGCACAGTCTAACACGACATGGTCTTAGCAGGTAAAAGGTCAGCTTATGTCTGAGCTGACCATGTAGGGGACATGCATTGTCATGAACCTGTAGGTAAGCTTCAGGGCTACAGTCCCACACAACATGAAGATCGAACCACAATCTCAAGCAGTGAATGCGGGAAATCCTGGTAATTCTAAAACACATCTCAGAATGATTTTGGAGACTGCACTAGACGAGGGAGAGCTGTTGTTTAGTCCCCATTGGGATTATTTTTTGTGTCTGCAGCCATCGAGGGATCTGGGATGGGTGGGATGAAGCTTCCTGTCGGAATGACCCGGCGTGCCATCAGCTATGACGATAATCTGGAGGCCCCCATGTCCACACCGCCTCATGACATCAGTATCAACAACCTGTGGAAACGACCAATCATACCCGAAAGGAAGTTCACACACCTGGCTGAGGTGACACACGCTGCTGCTTTACTATTAAACTGCCCGTATTTTCAGTGCGTGGGTGCTGATGATGTTTTCCCACCAGGAGGATGAGAGTGGGGCGAGCCAGTCTGCAGCGCAGGACACTGGAGCCTCTAGACCACAAGCTGTGGTGAAAACCAAGGCTTCTTCCATCATCATGAATTCTCTCATCAACAGTATGTTACTCCTGTTAATGATGATATTCTGTATTAAGGGTGCATTTATCTGAGTGAGTGTTCTTGACAAGTTTGATCAAATACTACAGCAGAAACGTCAAACTGATTTTACATCATGGACTGGACGAAGTGGTACAGACAAATTAAATTCCCCTTTTTGTCAGTTTAAAGAGCTTTAACTACACATTTAATTACTGAGATATTTCAATATGCAAAGAAGTGTAATTTCAACAAAAATGTCAGTATTAGCACGAAAAAGAAATAATACTTTAGGATCAATTTGTAAGAAGAAAATGTGCAAACTTACAGAAAGTTCTGGTACAAAGTAGTTTTTTACTCATTGTTTGAATTTATAATAATTGTGCATGAAAATGCATTCACATTAGAATCAAGCTGTTTTTCTCTGTTTCAGAGCAAACTCAGGATAGCGTATATAAGTTTGAGCAGACGGCAGGGCTGTCTGACACCGGCTACACACCCCACAAAGGCCTCACTGCTGAGGAGACGAGACATCACCATCGCGTGCCCGAAACAATCCAGGTCAGACACACGTGTAACCCGTGTGCACCCAAAATGCAGCTGATTATTACTCATGGTTGTTAAATCAGCCTTGAATTGAATTTTTACTTTATGCCACCAACCTGGTTGATGGCTAACGAGATTGCTCACATAACTGTTTCCACCAATTAAATGTGCAATGTGGAACTGAATCCATAAATTCCCACTGAGAAAAGACCAGTGCCAGTCATCAGCAAATATGCATTAAACCAAAAAAAATCATATATGGCCGTATCCAATGCTCCATTCGTGACCATCAGAATGTACCTACTCCATACAAGGCCGTGGTGAGCAAGCTATTAACATAAATGGGTCAACTACAGTTCAGTAAGCTGCTGCACCTGTTGTTACTGGTTTTAGGCTGTATTGGTGAACATCAGTGGACTTTTGTATGCTGACACATTTCATTTAATTCATGTTTGGCTCAGGAGTTCTACTGTTTTAGTGGGAGTTTATTATCAAAGGGCTCCAGCTGTTTTTAGAATAATATTATATTAGACTGCACATAGATGATACCCAGCAGGGAACTGAAAACTAAAAAAGGAAGCCAATGTGCACACACACATGCGCAGGAGATCATAATATTTGGAAGAAAATAACATTTAAACTTCTATTTAATTTTTTTTATATAACGCCACATTAAAACAAGAGTCACCTCAAGGTGCTTTATATTGTTAGGTAAAGACTCTACAATAACAGAGAAGAAAACCTCAACAATCAGACAACCCCCTATGAGCAAGCAGTTGGCAACAGTGGGAAGGAAAAACTCCCTTTTAACAGGAAAAAACCTCGTGTAGAACCAAGCTCGGAGAGTGGCAGCAATCTGCCACGACCAGTTGGGAGTGATGGGAGGAAGACTGAACAAAAGCAACACCGTGGGAGCGAGATAGAGATTAATAATCACTATTCATTAAATGCAGAGAGGTGTATAAACACTTAGTGAGTGAAAGAGGCGAGTGAAGTGCATCATGGGAAACCTCTTTCAGCCTAGACCTATTACAGCGTCACTAAGACAGGATTCAGGGTCACCGGATCCAGCCCTAACTATATGCTTTAAAAGTAGAGAAGGTGTGCGTTTCCCAAATCCAAACTGGGAGCCGTTTCCACAGAATAGAAGGCCTGATAGCTGAAGGCTCTGCCTCCCATTCTACTTTTAAACACTGTAGGACCCACAAGTAAACCAGCAGTCTGAGAGAGAAGTGCTCTGTTGGGGTAATACTGTACTACAAGGTCTTTAAGATAAGATGGGGCATGATTATTCAAGTACTTATATGTGAGGAGGAGGATTTTAAATATTGATTCTGGATTTAGCAAGGATCCAATGATGACCTGATGTTGCCTTTGAAGGAACTGCTGTTTCAAACACTTCCTCTTTCGCTTCAATTTTCCGTGCTTTAGGTGCTTCAGGGTGTTCTGCCTTAGTTGCTTGTTATTACAAATCGTTAAAAAACCTAACCAGGGACATAGTCTGCAAATTAGCTGTGGCTAGAAGTCCTACATATACTGTGTCGGTTGCATTTTTGTTTAAATGCAGTGTTATTTATGTGTTGTCCCTGGTATAAAAATAAATACAATACAAATAAAAGCATTTGCCATGCAAGCAGTATGTTTGTCTCAAAGTGAGTAAAGTAACTGTTGCATTTTCACAGAGGTCAAAGGTTTACGGTGTGTTTTGTTGTTTCTTTTGCAGAAACTCCAGATCCAGAGCATGGAGGCCAAGGAAGAGCGCCAGAGCTCCTCCGCCCACTCCACTCCATCCAACACACCACACAGCTCCCCTAAACCACAGCGCAGGTACAACCACACACTTACACTCAGTGTCCTCAGGTCAACAGCCTGTTTCAGCCTGCCCGTCTAAACCCAACAATGTGATAAATGCTAAAAACCTAACCGTGTTTACACTTTGTGTGTTTGTGAAGAGGCTGGTTTGGCAGTTCGAGTTCAGAGCTCAGTATTGCCTCCTCCTCCAACAGCAGTTTGGACATGGCTGGAGTAGATGTCGGGGGAGGAGGAGGTGTAGTGGAACGATGGGGTGTCTTCGGACCTCGACCACCTGTCCATAAGTCGACTTCTGACCTGGGATCAGACTCCACAGCTGCAGGTAGCAGCACTGCCTCAGTGTGAAGCCTGTGGAAATGACTTGAGTGTTTGCTTGTTGTGTGTAAACAAAACTCGAAAAAGGTTCTCCTCAGAATTCCCATGAGACATGTTCAATACAATAAACAAAATAAAGAGTACAAATATGAAGCGCTGCGGTAAGAAACTAAAATAACCCCTCACTATGGAAGAACAAAGGCCCATATAACCAGTTCAGTCCAGGAGTGGGGTTAATGGGTGATTGAATGAACTTCAGACTGACAGTAAACACTGAACAACATTCAGGGCTGCCAACCCTGAGAGACTGATCAGTCATTGGCTTTTAGCAATGGCGAGCTGAGATTTCTTCATCGCATTGATATAAAACTGCAGCTCACCGATGACTTTTGAGAAACTGCATTTAGGTCTTTACATGTGGGATGTTCAGTTTGAATCAGAGACTTTTAAAATCTTCTTCCCAGGATGACTTTAGGTAGGTAACCTGAGAAAAGTAATATGTTTGCAGCGACCTGAGTGAATTAGATTTTTTTACAGCTTAAAGAATTTTGTCTTTCAAAAGACGTTTCTTTCAGAATTTCACAACTTTTATAGAGTTTGTAAAATAAATACCAGACAGCTGCTTTATATTTATAGTGTGGTGGGAGAATCACAGATTCTTTATTATTATTACTATTGTTATTATTTTTTTTTTGGGGGGGGGGAATGTGTGTCTGTGTGTGTTTTTTACACATGCAGTTATAATGGGAATTTTTCTTAATTGGCTCTGACAATGAATTCAAAGAGATAATAATTTAAAAAGAAACCCTTATTTGTGGACACGTGTTGTAAAATGTTTAAAATGTATTGATTTTTATTTTATTTTTTTTAAATATTGTTACTGTATATCAACCACCTTCTGAGCCTCTTGCAAGTTGTATTATCATCTTTTTTCCCCAGCAGGCTTTGCTCTGCAGGCGTACCGTGGCGCTCAGAAGCCGACCCCGATGGAGGTGATGAAGACGCAGGCTCGACTGGCCGACAGCGCTTCCATTCAGAAGGTGTCTCCACCCACAATGGAGATTCCCACGGTGGAGGGTCGGCGGCATGGAGCCCGAACGCACAAGCTCAAACCCAGAGATATGAACATCCTGACGCCCTCCGGCTTCTGAGAAAGCAAGCTGCCTGACGCTCAGACGCCACAGGTCCCATGAAATGATGACGTCCTCATGCTTAGTTCAGTGTATTCCAGTTCTCTTTTTTTCTTTTTTAAAGTCCAAATCTTTTCAAATGTTACCGTGTTTAGGTTATTAACGCCCTCAATTTGAGGTCAGGGTACTCTTCCAAATATAAATCCAACAGGTTTTGCACTGCCTAAAAAGTCCTGTATAAGTTTCTGTCGTTAAGCCATAATTTAACCCACCAAGTAACTACCTTGGATCTGCGAGTGCAACACTATTTGCCACACAGGAGTTGGATGGAGAACGTTGTAAACAAACCTCCACTTAGTCTAATTTAGGTGGCTGAGCTGTAAGCTAAGCACCCAAACTGACGGTCAAACATCACAATTTACAGACCGACCTCCTAATCAGCTTTGACCTACAGTAATTACTGTAATAATCCGCAAAGGGTTTTTGGTCAATTAATCCAAGCTTGTGGTTTTGCCTCAAAATAAAAGCGGACCAGTAAATCTGACTGACTAACTGACTGATTGTCATCTGACCTGCCAGACAAGAACTCTTGCAATCATATGTTTCAATTTAGATCTTTTTTTTCCCCTCCCACATTATCCAAAGGCTTAAACGTCTCTGTCCTGAAATTATGCTGGTAATGACTTTTCCCATTCCTCCATAGATTTGGGGGTGAGCAGCTTTATGTAAATATTTTTGAAATATCAACTGTGGAACTTAAACTATTTCATGGGACCTTTTAACAGCAGCTCTAACCACTTAAGATAACCACTGTGCTGTCCACCATCTTTCCCATTTAAAAACAAACATGGTTATATACATTTAAAAAACAAAAAAGAAAACCGTGATGCATATTCAGTGTTTCTTGGATGTAAAATAAAACGCATTGACCAACCAGGTCAGCATGAATCACCCCACAATGAAATGAAGAGCTTATGTTGGTGAAGCTGAAGCTGAAGATGGTTGCAATCCAAGTTTATAAGTATCATATACTAACGCACTTTATCCTCATCATGACTTCTAACTCAACCCCAGACCCTCTGCTGTCATGCAGCCCTCCAGGGTAACGATGCTAAAGCTTCCTCTGATATGTTCTGCCTGTCACTAAAATATTTTTCTTCCATTTTGGGATGAATAAATAATAAATTTCTCGGGTGCAGTTCAGTATCAGCCAAAATAAACAGGACAACGATTCTCTAATTACATTGTAACAAGTTTTGTCTCAGGAAAATTCACAGGCTCCTCCTCAAACGTTCCAGTTATTTCTTTTGCAGAAAATGGTTTTTGTTCTCTGTGGGATATTTAATGTATAGATTGAAGTTTCCTTGTTTTTTTTCCACTTCCTCTTTTCCAGAAGATTTTATTCCCTTTTTGGGTATGAGAAAAAACTATCTTAGTAAATTTAGGAAGAAAAGCTAAACGATGGGAAGAATTCCTGTTTGTAGTTAGTGCTTATTAGCTGATGTGTGCCCAGTGAGCATCCTGCAGAAACCATCACAGATGCTCTTTCTGCTTTTGGTAGTTTTTTTTTTTTTTTTTTTTTTTCAGGGGGGGGCAACAGTGTGCAAACAAATATTCTTCATCTCTAAAAGGCCTTAATATAAGAGGAAGTAAATGTAATGCAAGGTTTTATTTTACTTCTCTTAGTGGTCCTACAATGCTAGCTTACTGGTAATTATCGATGTTATATGCAAAGTTTCTGCAGGATGATGCATGCTACGCTTCTTAGAAAATACTGGGCGCTGTAGTTCCACCGCTAAATGAAAAGGTAGATCCTGGTTGGAGTTACTGATGATGCACTCTTGTTATGAAGTGGAAACGGTCCCTTTGCTGGGAATAGATTCGGCGTGTTTTGTAACACAGCAGTGGACGATTTCATGAAGTGGAAAGTTCCAAGTCCATGTCATCTGCCACCTGTAACTCTGCTGTGGTGTTTAGTCACATGTTGTTTCCTTTTGGTCCTGTGTGAACAACCCTGGACACAAAAGCAAACGCCCACACTGTTGTCAGCTGTGTAGCTGTTAAATGACTGTTTTTTTTGTTTTGTTTTTTTGCTGTTGTTTTTGTTTATGTTCACAAGTGCTTTGTGTTTAAAGTGCGACCCTTTAAATCTTCCTCCAGACCGAAGCATCAGAACCGAACCTCCTCTGTATGTACGTGTGACTCTGTAGTAGTGACTGAAGTAATATTTGGTTTTTTTTTGTTGTTTTTTTACCAATTAATGGTTCAAAGAAGTTTTCCTGGATTTTTAGTCTCTGTACAGTTTTCTTCTCTTTGAGAATAAATGTTACACTCTCATCAGCCACACAGGAGTCAAGTATTCATTGCGTGTGTTTAAAATCTGTTTAGTCAAACATTTTAAACAGACCCTCCTGCCAGAACAGTTACATTTATCTGTTCATTTTATAGCCTGTAAATAAAAACAGTTATATACACACAGTGACATCACTTAATAGTTGTTTATCTCCCACATCCTGCTTCGTGCTTTTAAGCTCTAAATGTTACCATAATTTCTAAAATGAACATTTTGCAGACTTTAAACTCTTGATTGAGACGATACACTCAACAGCAGTGTTTATTGCAATTATAGATCCATTTACAGTTATAGTGGACTCCTGATTTACAACTATGAATTTAATTTGGCTTCATTTTTATAGATCCAGAAACTACTTCTGTCTTTTAATTACAGTTGTTGGGGGTTTTCTGTTAGCTGGTGGATGTTAGATGGGTTACAAGTTGGCATCCTAAGGTTTGGGTTTGGGTTCAGTTAACATCCGCTCTGTTTCATAGACACCCACCCCACCCTTTTTCTTTTCTTTTTTTGACAGTTGACATCTTTAAAGTTCTGAAGAAGTGCTACATCTTCCTTTTATAGATAGTCTGCGGCTGACTTGACGAGCAACAAAGAAAAAAAGAATCAAGTTTTTATTTTAACAAGTTTTTTTTTTATTGTTATTTGGAAATGCATCATCATGCAGTCTTCAAGTTATTTGGCACACTACACTGTAGAAAGAAAAACATCTCCCCTCTGCTTCTGTTGCAGTGCATCTTGAGCCTCAGAGATTTCCTGCAGCGTGAGTCAGTCTAGTTCCCTAATGTATAACCACATCCAGTCCATATGCTGTTTACATGACGTAAAACAGTCTGTCAGCCAGTGTTGGTCCACCTGACTCAGAGATCTTTACAAAGTAACCCACTGATTTGAGCTGTGAAACATTAATGTTATTTCAAACCAGTCTTTCCATTTAGGACAACAAAGTTGATACCGGCTCACTTTGATGAAAGACATTTTGGTGAAAGGTTTTTTAATTTTGTAGGATGAAAAATATGAAAGTGCATGTGAGCCTGTTCAAAAAGATCTATGTGGTTTATGGATGCATGCCAACAGCAACCTAGAGATGATCACTGAAAAAGCACTTTAGCTTCTCTTTATGGTTACTGTTTACTTAGCAGGAAACGTTGGGAAAGTCAAATCAATATCAAAATTCTAGATTATGCGTCCCATGTTGTCCCACACAAACAGTCTTTGTCCTACATTTGTTTGTTGGGATCTGGTCACCTGAGTTCTGACTTTCTGAATATCCTGACATATTCCTCATATGTCAGGTCATAATCCACATCAGGAAGCTTGTGTTAGAATATCTCTGAGGTATATCTGTGACTCTGCAGCAGCCTGAAAATCCAAGAAGAAAGTCGAGTAACTGGGCAGCGATAGATCAAGCAGTCCACCTAAGCATAGTTTTAGAGAAGACCAGCATTAGTCTTCCCTCTACTACATGGACACAAAAAGTGAACAAAGCTGGAATTCCTGGAATTCTCTGACATGTGGTCATAACACATCGTAATCCAAGCATGTCAGATGTATGGGTCATCTGTGACGTTTTCAACTTGGAGAAGGTCGATGTCCATGCTGAGAGCGTCTTTCTCCCCTTCCTCCTTTCACACTGTTTAGTGCTCTCCCTTCCAGGCTTATCCAGATCTGTCAATACACATCTTCAGATACTCCCTCCTACTCTCCCTTTTTTGTCTTCTTCACTTCTCCTGATATCTCCATACATCTGGAAAAACAGCTCCATGTCTCTCTGCAGTTTGGTGTTTCGGCAGTCGGCGTCTGCTTTGGCTCGCTCCATCTTGCGAATCTTGATTTCAGCAACACTTTGGCTGCGCTTCTGCTGCTCCAGGCTGGCCCGCAGGACTGCAACCTGCCTCTCAAGGACATCATTGCAGCGCTCCAACCTGCAAAGACACCATAAAACGTGGTGAAGGCTTTAAGCAAACACTGGTGGCATGCCACACTGCCAAACATCAGTTTTAATTATTATATAGAATCATTTATGCTGATTCTGTTAAAAGGAAGTCTGATTGTTGTGATTTCCATTATTGTAGGCTCTTCATCTTAAAGTGCTTTCAGGCAACATGATTTGGCACTATATAGATAAACTGAACTGAATACACTGAAGGTATTGGTGTCTCACCTCTGTATCCTGGTCTGGTACTCAGACTTCTGCTGGGCCATCCTTTGCCGCAGCTCCGCCAGGAGTGAGTGGGTGTCCCTGTGTTGTAGATGATCTTCAGCCCCCTGGAGCTCAGGAGAACCCGAGGGAAGGAAGACATCTGAGCTGCCTGTACTAAGAGGGCTGCCACTGTGTACTGAAACCGAGGCTGGAGAGTTTGGGTGGTGGATGTGGTCGTCATGGTCATTATCACTGTTTTCATCATCATCCTCGTTGCTATCTTCATGATCGTCTTTGTTTTCCTTCTCTGCTTCCTGATTTGAAGGCAACCCTCCATTTCTGACTGGACTAACTACACCGACATCATCACTGCTTTCATCCAATGGTAAAACCTCGCAGGAAGACCATGAAGAGGAATCCCTCGTGTGCTCCACTTCTTCAAGCTCTGCCTCATCTTCACCAGTTTCAATGTGGCCTCCGGAAGAGTTCATTTTCAAATGTCCATCAGTGACATCCATCATCGGTGGGTGTAGAGACACTCTGCTCAGATTGTCATAGGCGGAAGGGGTGCTCTCCTCCTGACCCTCACTGCTGCCCCCACTGGCTGTTTCTGGCACTGCACCCTCTTCCTCAGCACCAGCAGAGCTCCAGAAAGCAGAGCTGGCCTCTCCTGGGCCTGGCCAAACTTTGGTCCAGCCCATGAGCTCTGGTCTGGGCTTAGAATTTTCTGGCACCTGGAAACTGGTTTCAGAGGCTTGAACATTTGCAGTGGGTGCTATTTGGTGAGTGTTATGTTGGTGACAGTCGACGTTATGTCTGTCAGAGTGGTGCTGAATTGGCTGACTGGAGGAGGGCGTGGGGTAGAAACAGTTCCCTGGGTGGGAGGAGGTGTAGCGATGTCCGAGGTGTCTTTTCGGACCGGAAGACAAGTCTGATTTGGCAGCAGCTGAAAAGGCACAGCTAGACAACAAAAAGAATGCAAGTAAAGATGTGAAGGAAGAACAGGTTGTTGGGATAGACACAAAGACTGGGGACGATTATCTGGGATCCATCTCTTGCACAGGAAGCACGTGAGCAAGGCTTAGATAGAAGTCTGAGGAAAACAGAAGAGGACAGGTACCTATGGCAAGCAGGTGAGGTGTGGTTGAAGCCACACATTCTCATTCCCAAGACATCACAAGTTGATGCTTGGTTAAAAACCCAGTCTCATCATATTTTAATTATATTTAATTTTATTTATTTAGCACCAAATCACAACAACAGCCACCTCAAGATGCTTTATATTGTAAACTAGAGACCCTACAATAATAATCAACGTATACCCAAATACCATCGTTTTCTGAGGCACTGGAACACTGATTTTAATAAGGAACAACAAAACTACAGAATTCCACAAAAAACAACCAGAAGCCAAATTGTTGAGCCCTCTTTACACCTATTTATTGCACTTTAAGTTGCTCCTACTTCGGTTTGGCGAGGTTTAGGCATGGTTGGGTTTAAGTGTCTCCTACTGCAGAATTACCCAGAGCATCACAATCTGAGGCCAGTGGGTACTGACGAAGTTGACATGTTGACAGTGAGAATGAGTTGGCCATGATCTCTATTGTTTACAGCTGTGCAAAAACCTGTCTCTTGTTCGTTTGTTGTTGTCTCATTCCAGACCTTTTAGATTTGGATCTGGAGACTCGGTGCCCTCTCTTAGCTGCCATTTGTTGTCTGAGAATCACAGCCCTGCCTTTCTCTATCTTACCTCTTTGGATCGGTGTGAGCTCCGCCCTTATCGCCAGCCTCCTGTATCTTCTGTATCTGAAATGTGTCCTCATATTTTTGTTCGCTAAGTGAATTGTGTCTTGCTCCTTTCTCCCTGTGAGCTTTGTCCTTATCTCTTCCTCCTCCCTGTAAATTGTGTTTTCTCCTCTCACTCAGCCAGTGGTGTCATCTGTTTTCCATTCGTGGGAAGTGTCAGTCCTTCTTCTCCCTCTGTGTAAATGTTGTCCTTGAGTAATGCCTTTTGTGTGTGTGTGTGTGTGTGTCTTTCCTCTTCCCTGGCCTTTGTTTTTGTGGTGTAGCTGCTCCCTAGATCTCTTCTGTATTTGTCATTAAAATCTGTGTCTATCAACATATTACTAATCCTTACATTAGGACCTATTTGTGAGTACTGACTTGGTACCCAGAGCACCCAGAGACAGTGTAAGTTTTGAGTTGTGAGGTTTCCACATTGCGATTGTTAGCTGATGGTGAAGTTGTTAGAGCAGGTCAGTTTTACCTGGAGCTCTCTGCGTCTGCAGCAGGCTGTCCCGTCTCCCTGAAACGCTCCGCTATGAGAGGCAAAGACAGCTGGCGAGGGCAGGGCAACGGGTGGAGATGAGGCTGCTTCAGAGCACTTGGAGATCCATGTGAACTTCTAGTTGGGCGGGCATAGATGGGTGGAGGAATTTTTGCAAACAGAGACTGGTGTTCTCTGATCAGCTCTAACATTAACACCTGGACCAGCGCTGCACCTAGAGCACAGACAGATATTCTCATTAGACCTCGCTGCTTGTGTTCACAACCTTAAAACATTCACTGCAGTCAGACCAATCAGATGACCACTATTATATCGGGCTAATCGGGTGTGTATGCTGCTCACTATGTTCTAATATTAACTTAAGGAAGAAAGAAGCACTGGCTGCAGCACATGGAGCATAACAGCATCACAGCTAAGCAAACAGGGACATGGAGTCATGCAGCTGACTAATTTGTGAATTACACTTCTAAACGATGACATCATCATTTAAAACCTTGGCATACCGTACGTATTAAGATTAATATTAAGATTCTTTATTTGTGATTGTAGAAAGATACAACAACATTTCTTTTGGTGACTATCAACCAACGGCAACTGATAAAAGTGGCTTAAAAACTCACATACACACAAAAATACTAGTAATTAAAAGAACTATCAAAAGTATCAAAATAGCTATGTATCAATGAGAGGAATACACAAAATTACACACAATACAAAATATATAAAGATATTTATTAAAGCTACTCCACAGTGTATATTCTGGCTTTTTGGTGTTTTGAAAGTGACTTGTCAGTCACAAAGAAGACACACCCTAAAGCTTACCCTGCTTTATCATCCATTTAACTCTAAATATGGGACCATAACTTTTAAAAATGAGCTTCACGTTGTACTAAAGAATATCTGAAATAAGTGACTAGTGAGAAACTCATCTTCAGGTCAATCACCGAGGTCATACCCATGAGACAAGTAGTAGAGTCACCCCCTTGTGGCCAATAGACATCATGACGGTTTATGGCATTTCTGCATTAACTTCTCTTTTCAGACTTGGAGGCTGTGTCTGCCTTTAAAATAAAATCTACAGATGGCACAAGCATCGTGTTTACCTCCCACGATGCTTTGTGGGTCTTCAGCTTTGGCTCGGAGGATGTTTGGTCCAAACACGGTGGCCAAATTCTGGACACTCATCTTGTTGGTGCAGGAGTAACTGTGGACCTCATTCAGAAACCTGCACAAACACACACACGTTTCCAGTACCCATGACAAGACTAATTAAAAAACACTCATTCTGTTTTACTATTATTCTTACTTTACTATTATTATTATGGGGGGGGGGGGGGGGGGGGGGGGGGTGTCTTACTGGCAGATAAAGTTGAGCAGGTTGAAGTTTGCAACTGGTAACTCATGAAGAAGAATTCTTAACTCCCTCAAACCCTAAAAGAAAAAGGAGAGCAATGCATCAAGGTGACATGTTAAACCACTGAAGGCTAAAATAAGAGTGCAGATTTCCAGAAGGGTGACGCTGCTTTTAATCAAACAAACTGCTTGATGGTGCAGTGTGCAGTTACCAGTGTGCGGTCACTTGACAGCTTTTGGCCACAGAGCAGGAAGTCCTGGTAGTGGCTGTAAGGAACCAGCGGTTCAGGCAGCTGTCTGAGGTAGAGCTTCAGCAGTGATGCCACCGTGTGGACGTCTGTGTTACTGCAGATAAAACGTTTTATCTTAAGAGAGCAGATCAGAAGAAAAGCAAAGGGAACAATCAGAGAGGAAATTTACCTATCGAAGGATGGCCTCTCTCCTGAATCGAAAGCCTCCTGCAGCTCTTTGACTAAACTGGCCCGTCCAGGCTGGCGAAACAAGCCCACTTCATGCAGGCCTCGCTCTCGAATGAAGGTCACGCATTGCTCCACCACCAGAGGAACCAAACGCACCCCATAACGTCGCTCATACAGCACCGTTTCCTCCAGGCGCTGACCAAAGACGCCTGCAAGATGGAAAGATTTACTGAGTGCTCTCTCTGAAGAGTCTTCAAACCATAAACAATAATAAGACTTTACAGTGTTAGGTAAGACTTGTAGGTGACCTTGCACATCACATAGCTCCAGTCGCATAGAGTCAATTTGACAATATGAGCAAGAGGAGGCAGGGATGCATGCATGAACTGTATCTGGGATGCTTACAGCGCCAAAGTGTTGTGTTTGTATAACAACACATGTAATAATCTTCTCACATCTTAATCCTTAATCTCAGATACCCTTCATATATAGAGAGCAAAACCAAACGAAAGCAGGATATTTTTAAGCTGTGTACCAGTGAAGAATGAGAAATAAAGCCAATGAATACATGTACCTGTGAAAGGGATCCAGACACCCTTGTTAAGGCTCTTCAGCCACTCGTCACCCTGACCGGCGCTGTTGGATAAAAAGAAATAGGAGCCTGGGCTGGCCAACACATCTCTGTTACCTACAAACACACAAACGGGGAGATGTTAAGGAGCTTACTCAGGTCAAGTCTGGACTTGTTATAATAAATCCAGATATTATTGCCTATCCTCATAGTACTTTTATAAAACATCAGATCTTATTTAAAAAAACAACAACTTTATTGTACTTCTCTTATGCTGTTTAATGATTATCACTTGTAAAAGCAGAATAATGGTGCGACGTCTGCATTTCAGTCACAGCGTTTACAGTTTCATTCACAGATGCTGCAGCCTCACTTTCACTTCCCTCCCTGAACGCATTTCTTCTTTTCGTTCTTTTGCTCGTCTCTGAGATGTGGAAGTGGAAGGGTAGGTCAAATCACAATTGGCTGGAAGCTCACTAAATGAAATGGCTTACAAATTAAAATTTAGTGATACGCTCCAAGGCTGGAGGGTAGCCTGGGTGGGTAAAACACACAATCAGACCGGATACATATCAGTTAGATTTTGAGCAAAGAGAAAGAGAACAAGGTAATGATTGAATCAGAATAAATATTTAAAGTAATTTTGCAGCGGACCCTGAGACACGAACCATAATGTTACTCTGTCAGCAGTGTTGTCTGTCATCAGTGACTAACTGTTGTGATATTGGGTTGATGTCATTTTATTTGAAAGTGTTCTGTTTTATTCTGTTATCGTTTGCCCCTCCTCATTAGTTTCAGCTTGGTTTAGGCTGTCACACCTGTGCCCAGTTAGTCATTGGTCTCCTCAGTGTATTTACCCACGGATGTCTTTTTCTCGAATGGCAGATCATCTTGTTGTCACTGTAGTAAAGTAATTCAGGTCTTTCTGGATTCCCCACTTTTTTTTTATTTCCTTGTGTGTGACTGCTGGACGGTTCTATTGATGCTCCTTGATTGTTTGCCACATAGATTGATCTCCTGTTTATGCCTTGGCCTCTTTCGATTTATCCCCTCTTTCTTAATATAGTGCTTCAAGCAGAACGGAGCAAAAAGATAACAAGCTTAAACAAACACCCTGATTTTGATTTGTTCTCTTTAAATCCAGCTAATGTTGCCTCAAATGACAGACTTTGTCATACTAACATTAGACCTCTCCACACTTGATGAGTAAAACCTTTAAAGTCTGATTTGGCTTGGACACAAAAAACCTAGTTGGTTCTATGTGCTCTTTACAAAGCTTTCATTGATTTATTCACAGTTGACAATAATCCTTATATACTTTATACAGGGCCTTGGAGCAGCCTCACTGTGCATTGACTTCCTGAATCAAACTGTTTTATCTCTCTTCCTTCTCTTCCCTTTAAGCTTTCTTATGATTGGCTGCCCCTCATGAACACACACTGGAACAGCAGGAGGGAGGAGCTTCTGTGGTAGAGTGTGGGGTTGCAGCAGTCTGTTTTACTGGATTACGATTATTCTTTGATGCCATGATGATCCCAAAAGTGCTCTACTGGATTGAGATTTGGTGACTGTGGAGGACATTTGAGTACAGTGAACTTTGTGACATGGTGTGTTATCTTGCTAGAAGCATCAGCCATTAGAAGATGGGTACACTGTGGTCATAAAGGAATGGGCTTGAGCAGCAACAATACTCAGCTAGGCTGTGGCAGTTAAATGATGCTCAGTTGGTCCTAAGGGACCCAAAGTGTGCAAAGAAAATATCTTGCACACAACCACCAGCCTGAACACAAGGCAGGATGGATCCATGCTTTCATGTTATTTACATCAAAGTCTGATGCTACAATTCCAAAGGTCACAGCAGAAATCAAAGCTGCTGAATTTGGTCAGTCCCTGCAAACTGTTCTCCAGGTATCTGTTCTTAGCTGAGCTTAACTTCAAAGTTTGGTTGTAATGAATTGTTATTTGACTTACTGTTGTCTTCTTATCACCTTGAAACAGTCATTTTCCTCTGATTTCTGCATCAACAAGGCATTTTCACCCAAAGAACTGCTCACTGGATAGTTGGTCTTTTTTTTAGGCAGTTCCCTTTAAACCCTACAGACAGGCTTGTGCAGAAAAATCCCAGAAGATCAGCAGTTTCTGAAATACTCAGACCAGCCTGTCTGGCATTGGCAACCATGCCAAGTTCCAAGTTGCTTCCACATTTTGAACTTCAGCAGGCTATCTCAACCATGTCTACATGCCTAAATGCATGGAGTTGCTACATGTGATTAGCTGATTACATATTTGTGTTTACAAGCAATAGGACAAAAGCAGACTAGATCTTCTTTTAGTAATTTAATTTATAGTTATAATGATGAACACGATTTTGTTTTGAGGAAATTCTATATTTTCTATTGTGGCATTGTTGTATTTTTAGAATAGTAATCCTGTGTAAAGTGGACTTCAGCAAAGCAGCACTGTTGTATCTATATATATACCGCAGTGTCACATCCATTAAAATATGCATTAACCTTCTGATACAACCAGCATCAGGACACAGAGACATCTCCCCACTTTAATCACTGACTCTTGACGCTTTCCTCTCATCCTTTCATCCTTTCATGCTCCACTGTCTGTACTCCTCAAAGTCACATGAAACACACAGACACATATGTCTGAAGCACACTAAAACACACACACACATACATCGTCACCTGAATCTGAAGACCCTGACTCAGCATTTAACAAGTGTCACTCAAGGGCAACACACACTAACTCACACAGCTGGAGTTTGGGAGAGATTAGCCATGGTGTGTGTGTTGGTGTGTCTTACCTTTGTGGCCCGTACTGTCGTGCTTCCAGGACTTGAAGCAGCTGAGTCCCATGCTGCAGCACTCCTGCGAAGCGCAAACTTCACACGGCAATGAGGAATTTTTTTTGAAGACTAGTAACTGAATGTGAGCATTTCGGAGAGTGCAGTTGCATAAAAATGAAAAAATAAACAAACAAACAAAACAAGATACTTCTAATTTTGCTGTCGTTGCACTTACTCTTCCTCCTTCTATCAGCACCCAGTTTCATCTAGCAGTATTTCAGTCTGGTTTTGAACATCTTGGTAGCTCAAAAGGAGTTGGAAAAACCTTTATAGGGGGTATTTCTGGATGGATGTGGACCATGACATACACAATCTTGGAAATGTCCTTGGGTGAAGGTAAACTTTAGATTCTTGGTGGATAATACTGCTTAAAGAGAAGTTCTGGTAGAAATATTTTTAATATGAAATTCCAGATGGAAAACTGGCCAAACAGGAAGCTTTCTTGGGATGACTTAAAGAGTTTCAGAGAATTTCTTTCTTTCTTGTGTCTTCTTGTTTTCCTCTTCTATTACTACAGTTTTAGTTAGTAGAGTAGTTTTGAACTTCTTGGCACACCATAAAGAGCTCATTCTTGTTCAAAAAAAGACTTCAGAAACAGACATTGTTGATGGACAAAGACCACAAAACACATGTTGTTGTATAGACTTTGGTCTTTGTTTAGTGAAAACTCTTGCAGAGATGCATTTGATGAAGAATAAACCTCAATTTCTTGATGAATACTGTATCAAATGTTCATAAAAAGTAAGTGATCCTGGTAGTGACAGAAGCTTAATACTATGTGTCATTTGGAGAATTGTTTTTTACAAAGAGCTTCCTTCTTAGATGTAAAGATAATCACACATTTTTTAAAAAAGAAGTCAAAGTGGATATCAAACCTTAAATATAGGATCCAAATGATTCAGTTCCTCTTGAAGATGATTTCTTGGTGGATATTGTAACGCCAAATGCCTTAAAAGGAAGTTTAAACCAAAGCACGAGATCCAGAGGGATATTAAACTCCTGGAAACCTCAACTTGGCCTTGATTGACAAAAAAATCAACAATGAATCTTGTAAAGCTGCTGTTCCAATCTGTAAAAAGACATGTGTCTGAAGGAGAGGTTTCTTGTAGATGAGGGGTGTGAGATTTTAACTTCAAATGGAATGACATCTCATGGTTACAGAGCCTCTTTCGATACAAGATTTCAGCTTTGGGATTTGCTGGACAAACACTTTATGGGAGGTTCCAGGAGGGTGTCTGTTCTTCTTTAAAGTTGTCATGTTAAATGAGATTTCTAGTGGATACTACTGGACATTAAGCAAAGGGAAGTTCCAGTATACTGCATGCTTTCTTTCCCACCTCTGCAAGCAGACAGCTCATCTCTCATGCTCTTCTTAAAATAGTTTTCCCTTCTTGCTTTGAAAATCTTCACTGGGCTTGAGGATCTTGTGTTGATTTTAGGTTGTGACTACCTAAACAAAAAACAATCAAAATTTTTGGCAACTGATATTTTTCAGCCATCTCTGCTCTGTGAACACAAATAATCAGCTGGTTTCTTAATAATGAGAAGATAATTGGAGTGTACGAAGAAAAGATGCATAGCACGCAAGCACAACCTTCCAAATGTTCCAAGTTGCCTGTTAATGAAGCTTCTTCAAATAGCTGTTTTCTCCCTGCAGAACTTCTGTTACATGTCAGCCATTACCCCAGCAGATTTCTCTATATCCAGAGCCCAAGATGTCCAGTCTTCATTTTTCCTTTTCCTCAGACACCCATGAACTCATCACTACCTCCAGGAGTGAAACGTCTCACTTTACTTCCTGTATCTCACGATGACTATCAACGGATCAGCATGATTTCCACCCGTCTCTCCCTTTGCATTTCTTTTTAATTTTATATTTTCTTTCAGAGGTTAAAAAGTAAAAACCATCTATCCCCCTCCCCATTTTCAGTCACTCCTACCAGAGAATCAAACTACTCCATCCTCTATTTGGAAAGACACAATCTTAATACTTATTCCTGCATCCTTCCTCGTCTCCCTCTTCACGTCCTTTGCTTTATCTGCTCGTTATCTTGCAGTCTCGCTCCAGTTACAGTCTACACATCTTAATGTCCACGTCATTGCCAGCCCTTTCCTTCTTCTTCCTCCTCTCCATCCCTTTCTATCTGTATCTCTCGTTGTCCCTCCCTTTGTCCCCATCCAGCTTGTCCTTCTGTCTCATTCCCACTATCCCCCCCTCTCTCTCTCTCTCTGTCTCTCTCTCTCTGTCTCTTAATTTCCCAGCAGTCTGTATGCCCCACTTGCCCCCCTCCCCATTTACCTCATCAATAACCATAGTCTCTGTGTGTGCGTGAAGGCTGTGCATTAGGAAAATTGGTTCACTGCGACGCAGTGCTGTTTTACCAAAGTAATCACAGCTGATGGTGAGAGAGAGAGAGACAGAGAGACAGAGAAATGGAGAGAGAGAGATGATCTGGCTCAAATTCTGCTGCTGCTGAAGTATGGCCTGCTGCAGAGAGCGTGCACACACACACACACACACACACACACACACACACACACACACACACACACACACACACACTGGTACCATGATTCAAGCGGACATTAAAGTAAGAGAGGCTGGCCGGTCCAGTCAACTTTTGAACTCCATTAAAGTATGAGGAGCCTCTCTCGCAATACAGTCCAATTCAATAAGCTTCATTGGCCTGATGTAGAATATAATGTACAGTGTACTCCTGGAGCCTTTTTCAATACAAGGAATCAAATAAACAGTTGTCCTGCCTACAGGTTAATACATCAAAAGAATGTGGACATGTGAACTTTACAGTCAAGCTTGACCCCACGAGAACAAAAACAAAAAAGGAGTGGTCGATTTTGAAGGGGGCTGAACAGCCACAGGTATAAAGGGGCCCTCTTGTGGTCATATGAATGACTGCATGTAAACCATCCAACATTTGGACAGATCTAATGTTACACAGAATCTGTATGAGAGTGTCTCAGCTGTAGGGCCAGGGGCTCCTGTAGTTGAAATGATGCTGTAGTGATGTGTAGGTGGACCAGTTTATTTTATTTCAGGTGTTTACCCTAACATAGTTTTCAGGCAAACTTTGACTTGTTTTAACATTTGACAGCACTAAAAATACCTTAAATGTCATTCTTTTATACTGAAATTTGATGATTTTTCCTAAAAGTATCCAAAGTATGAATAAAATCTTTACTTTTCGCTGGGCTGTTCTGGGTCTAATTTAATCTATATCTATTCAGATGGATTTTAGATCCACTAATGTGCTCCCATTTCTGTGAGTGTGGGAAACAGATGTGTAAGTCCCACACATGCGAGGTTTCCTAACACTGCATTAAATGTACAGACTAGTTTGCAAAAAGCAAACTAATATTGATAATTCTAGATTGAGGACTGTCTTTATAATACAGCAGTGAAGACAGTGTCTAATGATTGTAGTGGTTATATAATAAAACCAAACAGTTCCAGAAAGTTCTTCCCTTTTCGCTTTTAATAAACTACTTTAAAGTCATTATGACAGTTAGTTTTTCATGTTTTAGGTAAAATGATGTGTGAAAATACACATCACTGAAAATAAGAGTTGTAAATCCTAAAAAACACGCTCTCCCTGCTCTTGGAAACATTAATTAGACTTTAACAATTGTTTACTGATGTCAGACGAGCTATTTTTACATTCTAAATCAATCTATGATTCAAAATTACTTATTATGATTGGCCTGGGTCACAACTGACCTGAACTAGATTCATGAAACAATATGAACAGTATACAAAGGTTAATGGCATTATAAAATTGATCTGTAAATGGTTCTAGATGCAGTCTAGTAAGATTGATGTCCCCAACCTAAAAGCAACCATAATGTTAACATGTTCAGATGCTGCCAGATAACGCAGTCGAGCACTACCTGTTTGAAAGCCAAACAATCTCCAACAGCCATAGCGCCTAAAGCTTTTTAGCCCTGTTGAATCACTTCCTCACTTTTTCTGAGACAACAAGCAGCCTTAAGTAAGCAAAATAAAAAACAAAATAACAAACACAAAATTCCCAGTTTGCAACACACAGTTGTATCCGTGTCTGTCTGCTCGTGCCGTACTGTAACTCTGCTGGTTTGTGTGACTGATTGACTATATTCTAATCACAGCTGAGAGCTTTCACATCTGTCTGTCAATACATCTGGCAGTGAAAAGGACACTCTTCATTAGAAAGTGGTGTGTGTGTGTGTGTAGGTGTGTGTGTGTTCGCCACTAAATTAAATGTGTCACGTCCTCACTATGACTGCATGTCTGTAATGAATCACATGCGTGGAAATATTGCTAACCAGGAGCTCGTCTTCTTTTTCTGAAAAAAAAAAAAAGATTGATCTCCTTAGTCCAGCAACCCCTAATCACACACACATATCAATCACATAAACTGTCCAGTGGGTTGGTACTATAAAGAACAATACAATACAACATACAGACTATTTATATACTGGTTCTGTCGTTAAATTGTAAATGAAAACTGTTCATGTTATTCAGGAAATATGTTAAATTATTTACTGAGGACTTTATGTTTTAAAGAATTGAATTGACATTTCAGAACTTGTTGTTCTGTAAAGGAAATTCCTAAAAAAACTGACCAATAAAAGCACTATAATTGCTTCATAAGGAATGAAAAACTTCAATAAAGTTTAAAGCTTGATTATTGGGTAAAAAGAGAAGAATACACAATGAAAAAGTCCAGATTTTAAGATAAAATAGGATTTTGGAACTCAAACTAAGTTCTAAATATAAAAAAATGTCAGATTCAGGTGACTAAAATATCAGGTTAAAAATATCTGCACACCTGAATGAACGACAAGTCTTTAGGATGAAGGAAAAAACAAAAAGTGATAAATTATATTATACACTGTAATAAAGAGTTCAGTAGAAAAACAGAAAATGTCCTGGTAATTATCTGCCAGTACATTTTCTGTTTTTTTACGGCAGTTGACAGACTTTTCCATAAATGATAAAATGGAAAATTCTGTAGATTTACAGTATACTCTCTGTACTATTTATGGACATTTCTTTCAGCTAAAAAACAGAAAACTCCATTTTCTGTATCATTAACTGATATTTTCCTTTAATAGAAAAATTGAAAGTTCTGTTTATATTACCATTTACAGGCACTTCCTTTTACTGTAACTCATTAAATGTACTTCTTTATATCCTCTATACAATTACAACCTAATACACCACTTGCGCAAAATTTTGTAAATTAAAACCTTTTAAATTAATCTGTGCTTAGTACACAATAACATTGGTACAATTATTGTTAAATATTCTTTATTCTCAACTCAAAAACTATACTAAAATATAATGACAGCACCCAACTTGTCATTAAATGACTCACAAACTTTAAAATTTGAGCATTTTTATTTCCTTGAAATCAGTTTGTCCAAATGTAAACGTGTTTATATACAGTCAGGTCCATAAATATTGGGACATCAACATAATTATAACATTTTTGGCTCTATACACCACCACAATGGATTCCAAATGAAACAAACAAGATGTGCTTTAACTGCAGAGTGTCAGCTTTTATTTGAGGGTATTTACATCCAAATCAGGTGAACGGTGTAGGAATTACGACAGTTTGTATATGTGCCTTCCACTTCTTAAGGGACCAAAAGTAATGGGACAATTGGCTTCTCAGCTGTTCCATGGCCAGGTGTGTGTTATTCCATCATTACCCCAATTACAATGAACAAATAAAAGGTCCAGAGTTCATTTCAAGTGTGCTGTTTGCTTTTTGAACCTGTTGCTGTCAACTGCCAGGATGAGATCCAAAGAGCTGTCACTACCAGTGAAGCAAGCCATCATTAGGCTGAAAAAACAAAACAAACCCATCAGAGAGATTGCAAAAACATCAGGCGTGGCCAAAACAACTGTTTAGAACATTCCCAAAAAGAAGGAACGCACCGGTGAGCTCAGCAACACCAAAAGACCCGGAAGACCACGGAACACAACTGTGGTGGATGACCAAAGAATCCTTTCCCTGGTGAAGAAAACACCCTTCACAACAGTTGGCCAGATCAAGAACACTCTCTAGGAGGTAGGTGTATGTGCGTCAGAGTCAACAATCAAGAGAAGACTCCACCAGTGTGAATACAGAGGGTTCACCACAAGATGTAAACCTTTGGTGAGCCCCAAAAACAGGCAGGCCAGATTAGAGTTTGCCAAACGACATCTGAAAAAGCCGTCACAGTTCTGGAACAACATCCTATGGACAGATGAGACCAACATCAACTTGTACCAGAGTGATGGGAAGAGAAGAGTATGGAGAAGGAAAGGAACTGCTCATGATCCTAAGCATACCACCTCATCAGTGAAGCATTGTGGTGGAAGTGTCATGGCGTGGGCATGTATGGCTGCCAGTGGAACTTGTTCTCTTGTATTTATTGATGATGTGACTGCTGACAAAAGCAGCACAATGAATTCTGAAGTGTTTCGTGCAATATTATCTGCTCATATTCAGACAAATGCTTCAAAACTCATTGGATGGCGCTTCACAGTGCAGGTGGACAACGACCCAAAGCATACTGCAAAAGCAACCAAAGAGTTTTTGAAGGGAAAGAAGTGGACTGTTTTGCAATGGCCAAGTCAATCACCTGACCTGAATCCGATTGAGCATGTATTTCACTTGCTGAAGACAAAACTGAAGGGAAAATGCCCCAAGAACAAGCAGGAACTGAAGACTGTTGCAGTAGAGGCCTGGCAGAGCATCACCAGGGATGAAACCCGGCGTCTGGTGATGTTCCAGACTTCAGGCTGTGATTGACTGCAAAGGATTTGCAACCAAGTATTACAAAATGAATGTTTGAATTATGGTTCTTATTCTGTCCCATTATTTTTGGTCCCTTAAGAAGTGGGAGGCACATTTGCAAACTGTTGTAATTCCTACACCGTTCACCTGATTTGGATGTAAATACCCTCAAATAAAAGCTGACACTCTGCAGTTAAAGCATGTCTTGTTCGTTTCATTTGGAATCCATTGTGGTGGTGTATGGAGCCAAAAATGTTAGAATTGTGTCGATGTCCCAATATTTATGGACCTGACTGTATATTCATTCAAGTGGCTCCAAAGTGTTTTATTCAAACAGGACACCTGACAAACAAAAAATGTAATATTTAACGATATGTTTACATTTAATAATATCCAGAGTCTTAGAATCACTGCCTTGTGGTTGTTTTGCCTCAGCCAAACAGTTATGGTGTGGTTTTCATCCATGTCTGTCCACTCATGATACAGTATACACATGTAGTCAGTTATAGCCACTCACTTTTGATTACTGAATTGCATTTACTTCATCAACGAAGTGAATCTGTGTGAACATTTGTCCTAGATTAACTCTTTGGGGTCTTTACCTTACAATATAACAAACTTTGAGTCAGGATTTGTTGACTGTTGACGCCACACCAGAGTCTATTTAAAGAAGTTTAAAGTTTACAGTGGAACACCTATATCTATGATCGGATTTTCAAACGCTATCTTTAACAAAGAGAGAGTAAATTATTAGGAAACAAATGCAGATTAAAACACAATGGGATATAAAACATCTAAGAGTAATCCAGAAAATGTCAGGAGTGAAGTCACAGCAAATGATATGAGGCCATTCCTAGACGAACTGCTAACAGTGTTACACAGGAGCAGTGGCAGCAGTTTCTATCAGGTCATGCAGATTACGCCACCACAGAAAAGATTTTTAATTTTGTAGAGAACATCATTGACGTGCTCGCAGTCGGCAGGTGTAGAACTGACGTTTTGCCAGGACACCCCCGTCACTAACAGAAAAACAGTGGTCCCAAAAGAGACAGAGACAGCTCCTGAACGTGACTCTAGGTTCAAGAAAAAATGCAAAAAACTATATGCATGCTTGTGTATGCGCTGCATGCAGACTCTGAACACAGATGACTCTGACATGGAAGATACAACCCGTGTGCCAGCTGTTATGTCACAGGAACAAATGGTTAACCCTGAACGCAAGTTTCATTTTCAAATCATCACAGCAAAAAAAATGGATAATTTCATAATTGTTCATATGCCTATAATATTCATAGCAATAAGGTCAGGAATACTCAAATTCAATTCATGAACAACAATCAGTTAACACTCCCATTGTGTCAGCAGTAACAGACATCAATACCCTTGAATCGTATAAAAAAAAAAAAAAAAAGCAAAATACAGATTTCAGTGAAAATCTGTATGGAAGAACTGGTTGTAAAAAAATCAGGCAGCCAAACTATCAAAGAGACCAAATTGCATACATCGGTTTTTCTCATTTGTAGCCTGAGTGTTTTGTTGCACCAGCAGACAAAAAAAGGTTTCTGTAATGTAGAAAAAATTGTGACATCGATTTTAAAAAGTTTCTAGAAACCTAATTGGGGACTTTAAATTGGCCAGTTTTAAAATTATAATGGCTCTGTTTAATTCATCTCACACTTAGAGAGGTTTAATGTGAGAGAAGCATTACAAAAACGTCTGAACACCGCAGAGAGCATTCCCAGATGTTCTGACCATGTCGGAGAATAAACAACAATGTCGTCTAAGTACGCCTCACAGTTTTTCACTCCAAACAATACCTTTTGCATCAGACGTTGAAATGTTGTGGGTGCGTTTCGCAACCCGAAAGGAATTACTGATAACCACAGCCCTCTCAGCACAGGGCTGACAGCACTTTTCCCCATATGATAAATAAAACACAAAATACATTAAGACATATTACTGTACCAAACTTAAAGATAAAAGACTTATTTTGTCAGCTCTTGCTTTTCAAAGACAGTGAGGGGCAAAGTACAATAATAAGTGCTTGTCCGGATGAAGACAAACTGTAAACAGCAGCTAAGTGAAAAAAGATCTGTGTCCACACATCCTCAGCAGTGACAACACTTAAACAGCATAGTTCAAAATCCTCAGTGCACACCTTTGTTTGTTTTCAAATGGTCTTAGCTGTTTAACTTTAAGTAGAGGAAAAAGTACATATTTGCACAACCACTAAATGTTAGAGAAGCCTCTGAAAACGAGGTCACAGTTACTTCCCAAGCGAAAACCTCTGCTTATGTGCACAGACCCTAAATTGCAACAAATAAGACAATAATAAGACAAGTGATTACAAAGTGACACCAGAGGGAAGAGGAAGAGCAAGCACAAAGTGACACGTTGTGTGTGCACACTTTCTCTTGGTATGACTTCATATGCCAGTGTGAGAAAGTCCTGAATGCAGCCTGCATCTTAGTCCATCAAGTTCCATCTGAGCTTTAAATAAAATACACTAAGCTTTTCCTTAGATTTTCTGAGTTGTTCAGTTCATACAGGAACTTCAGCAGTCGGGGTTCATGTGTTGCTGTTTCGCTCCTCCATCTCAGCCATTGAGACTAGTCAGAATTTATTCAGAGGAAAAAAAGAGAAACAAAAAGACATTTTAAAAATTTGTTTTTTGTTGCTGTTGTTTATGTTTAAGCTAAAAAAATGAATAAAAATACAAAGGATTATAATACACGTAGAGTTGCATACAAATAACAACATTCTGTTGCAACATAAGCAGTTTATAAATAAATTAAGATACATACCTTGAAAAACTAAACAACCACAACATTAAACCCACCTTGTATTTGTAGAGAAGGTGATCAGGCTTTTTCTTCATTTCCTGAGACCAGCTGGATCATCATCAGCTTGTATCTTCATCCTTTCTTCACTCAGTGAGGTCTTTTATTTTCTTGGCCATTTCTCTGAGCTGGAAAACCAAAGTGTGTGTTCACAGATGAAATAAGGAATATTTTTCCACTGCAGGTTTTAGAGTGGTTCAATTAGTGATAGGTGTTGATCCACTTCTCAAATAATCTCTAAGGACTTGAATTTTTAAGAAAGACACATATATCTCTGCTTATATTAGCCTAAAAGCTTGATATAGACATTACAGTGTCTATTTGCAAATATTAATTAAACATTTCTATATGCTACAGAATGGACATAATGATAAATGTGCTGAGGTGAAAATAAACTTTCAATAATATTACCACTCTAGTCTGTTAATCACCAAATTAATCTATGCTGGTCAGCTAGCTAAAAGTCTTTACTTTAGCAGCCCAAATAAGAGGCTAACATTAGCTTTTGTTAGCGTCAACCAGGAAGGTCTGAGGCTGAAACTAGGGTTAGTATAAGTTTGCCTGAAACCTTTTAACGTTTACAGTAGAGGCAACCTTAAAGCATAGGTATTATTATAGTATTTATTAGAGTCCTAAAATAATTTCTTCCTCTCTATACATTAGTAGAACCATGAAGTTTTCACTTTTCCCAGTTATCTACATCAGCGGTCCCCAACCTTTTTTGCGCCACAGACCGGTGTTCTGACCGGTTTATGCCCGACAATATTTTCACGGACCGGCCTTTAAGGTGTCGCGGATAAATACAACAAAATAAAACTAATACCGGTACCGAAAAAAAAGAAGATTTATTCATAACACACGTGAAAAGACCCAGGAAAACCGAGTTAACGAGAAAAACGATAACAAAATAACGCTGATACCCGATAAAAACCCTGAAAACCATACATTTCACACCTGAGCCTCAACTCTCGCGCCCGGTACCAAACGACTCACGGACCGGTACCGGTCCGAGGCCCGGGGGTTGGGGACCGCTGATCTACATGGCTGACCTTTGCTAATTAGCTAGCTAGCAGTCACAGCTGTGTAAAACCCAGAGAGAAGCAGACAGCTAACTATAGGATTTATGAAAACCGGTCCAGCCACTGGAGGGCAAAACTGGTGTTATCATAGCGAAAAATAATTTAACATAAACTAAAATGAAAAGCTTAAGTCATGTTAAACCTAATCGATTATTTGAAAAATGACTCAGCAAAATATTCCCGACTTATCTAGAGACAGCGGAAACCAGTTAATAAATAAATTAACAATTCTTTCTAAATAAAAGCGCGGAATCTTTTGAAAAACATTACTTTAATAAAAGAAAATATGAGCTTTAATATTTACCACAGAAATTTGAAGGCAGTTTCTCCAACTCCATAGTCCAAAATCCAGATGAAGCGAAAGAAGTGTAACGGCTGCACTTGCTCTTACTTTTCCCTCCTTTTGGGGTTCTTTTTCCCACAATGCATTGCAGTAGTTAAGAAATACAGAAAGATACCTGTAAATGACTAATACGAAAATTCTTTCACATTTATACAGTACATTCAGTGTTGGGTGTAATGCGTTACTAAGTAACGCGTTACTGTAATTAAATTACTTCTCCACTGAAAAAGTAGAGTAACTAATTACTGTTCATTTTTAGGTATTTTAATTACAGTTACTTACAATGTACTTGTGTTACATTGTAAAATAATTAAACTCGCTGAATATCATTATTTAATTTCAATAATTTATCTTCTAAACGTAGAAGTAAACTCTGCCGCTTTAACATCGCTGTAGCGCAGCTGCACGTCATTTCGCGCCAGTTTGCTGCATAGTCGCATTCTAAAGCGGAAGCTGTCGGACTCGGCTGAAGCGAGTGGCAGTTTTTTGAAATGGACATATTCCCGTCTCTTCACTTTTCTGAAACAAGCAGACAAGAATATTACAGTAATATGTAAGCTATGTGCTGGGGAGAAAAAACTATCGGCTGCTGTTAATAGCGCGAGTAATCTACTGAAGCGCCTGACACAGAGCATAGATGAACACTTCTGAGTGATCCTTGTTCATCATCCATGGATAACACCAGGGCAACTCCTGCTAAGCAGGCAAAACTTGATTTTACTTCAGCAGCACAGAAAGCGTCTGAAGGTGAGCTTAAAAAATGATTGCAGGCTACATTGTGGAAGACATGCTACCGCTGCGTACTGTAGAGTCTCCGTCTTTAAAAGAAAATGTATTTATTATTTAAAGAGTTTAATTTCTATTGTTTGTCCACTCAAGGTTTATAGGGATTTTAAGAAGTATTTAGTTAAATTACTTATTTAGTAATTAAGTTACTTTTCTGACACAGTAATTAGATAAGTATTTTAAATACAATATTGACTAAGTAATTAGTAATTAGTAATTAATTACTTTTTTAAAAGTAACTTACCCAACACTGAGTACATTGTACTGTATTTTTACGGATTTTTATTATTATTTTTTTACAGTGTAGCCTCCGATAAATTCACACCCACACATCTTATCCATCAGGCAAAATTTAATAATCCAATTAGAGAATATTAACTGGTGAGCATTTTACACATGCTAATAATCTGAAAATTACACTAATAAGAACATAACTTTAGTGGTAAAACATCCATAAGGTCTCTAAAACAAATAGTCAGTTTCATCCACACACCTCAAATTAGGGCTATGGACATCCACTTAGCAAACTTCAGAACTCATTGTCCTGTAAATAAGATCCATCACAGATCACAACTCCCCCTGGAGGGCAACAGCCATACTTAAATTTTCATGTTTAATGATGTTTTTATTACAGTATGATGACATCAGCCTATTATGGCGTAATTGTGGATGACAGGGTGTCATACTGAAAAACTGAAAAATATGTTGTACTCTTCCACATGATATATTACTTGATATGGTTTCTTGAAATCATTTTCATTATCATTAGGTACTCACATCCCCCTAGGCCTAGTATACTGTTGTGAAACTTGAAGACGGGTTACATACTTATTCTCCCTTTGGGGTGAGAATAAAAGCACTATAATTTCTTCAAGTTCCCTAGACTCTGGCTATAGCTTGCTTATTTGGTAAAAAGAGAAGAATATTTGACAAAAAAAAGTCAGAATTTTAAGGTTAAGTATGGTTTGAAGTAGAATGAAGTTCTTAATAATAAAAACATAAAAATCTGCTGAGTAAAATATCAAACAGTCTAAAGAAATGATCAGATTTTTAGAGGGGTTGCCTTTCAGTCTTCGTTTCCCCTTCTGTCTGTCTGTGGGCGTGGCTCCTTCAGCTCGTTTTAGGCTCTGAACTGGCACACCTGTCCCCATTCGAGTACTCATCAGCTGCAGTGTATATATACAGCAATCCTGTCATTCACTGATTACTCTGTCACACAATGCAGTTAAAAGTCAAGGCCAATAGTTTTAGCGTTTGTTCTCAAGTTCAGTTTACTCGAGCTACTAACGCAGCTTTCCAATGCCTCAGATTTTCCATGTGTGCCAAGTGAAACCTCTTATTCCACGTCAAGAAGCCTTCCTTTCCTCTCTCCATCTGTTCCTCAGGAATGACTTCTGACGCTCACTTTTTCCATGAGATCGTTTTCAATAAGCTCTTTAGGTGAGCCTCCGGTCATGTTCTTGTCTCAGAATTTGAAGAATGCCAGTTGTTAAAGGTGCGGATATCTTTACTTTGAATGTTTTGAAAAGAAATCTAAGTAGTGGTGGGCGTGAAACAGTATCAAAGTGATGCAACAGTGCCCTTTCATGTCCTCTTACCCAATTAAATACGTTTTATCAAGTTTCATTAAATCTTATCTTAAACTGTGAATCAATTAAACAAGACTGATTTAAATATATTTTGGACTACAATATTTATGGATACATTGTGTTAAATGTAAATAAAGCTGCTTTTAAGTGAAACTGGATGTGTACAAGTAGCAGCTGCAGCTTTTTTTTTTTACGTTTTTAAAGGAATTTCAACATTTCTATCACAGGAGGTAATAAAATGCAGCTCATCTGGACAAATCCAGCATTGACGTCATTGCACAAACCCTGAACATTTGCAGCTAATTGTAAAGACCGCATTTAGACCATATTTAGAGGAGTATTTGTGTCGTTCTCAAATTTAGTTGTAAAACTTAAGATATTTTAACAGCCAAACATAAATTTTAACTGCTAATGTTTAAGCATCAGTTGGTTTTTCCTTCATTTGATTATGTACGCTGTTAATTTCTTTTTGACCCAGGATGATCAACACTAAAGGATTTATTTAAATTAGCGCATTTATGAACAGTCATCTGTGAAGCAGTGAAAAAAGGTGATCCTTCTATGATCCCTCTGAATCAACTATGGGCCTAGAAATGAACTCTGCACTAAAGTGTGAGTGTGATATTCAGTCATCTCTGAATCTTAGAATCTCTGGTCTGATTTAAACCTCTCAACCTTTTAAAAACCCAAACCCCGTCACAGTTCTTGCATATGGTGTTGCTCAGAGTATGTAGGCTGTAAACTAAATTCAATCTGATACAGCAGAACAAACCTGTTAGCAACTAATTTAGCATTGATATTGACAATATAATAACATTAGTTCTAGACTTTTTGGGAACTCTAAGTAGGTCTTTGTATTAAACCAGTGGTATTGTTCCACAGTTTGATTTTGGATGCATGTCATCCCCTTTAGTCCTTCATCTATGATAATTTGTCAAATGAACCAAAAACAAACTCTTTACTCATAAAGCATCTCAAGAAGAATGAATAACCAGTTTTCATGTTTCTGGGTTTGTCAGCACATACCAACAAAAGTTAAGTGTTCAAGAGAAAACTTTAACCTCACAAAATAGTAGTTATCAAACATAACTCTGGTTCTATGCTTACATGTCAACATGTTTTGTTGTTATTTGCTGTATTTAGACTTTATTATTATTATTATTTATGTTATATTAGCTTTGCAACATTTAATTTAAAGATCAGAAAATAAAAGATACTGCTCTAAAACAGTATCAGTGAGTAATAGCTTACTTTTTGTGGATCCAAGCCTTAATGCGGCACTGTGTTTACATGGAACCACAGTTGTGTATGATTTGCTGGTGGATCGTGTGCCCCGTGTCATTCATAGAGTACATCACCTAATGTCCTGCATCATCCTGTATCCACAGTTTCAGACACAGTACACTATGTTTTCTCCTGAAGGATGAAAGAGGAGCCTTTACGGGGTGAGGCCAAGGGTCGAGGCAGGAGCAGCCCCGTGTCCTTTTTCATTACAGCTGGCAGAGGATTTTACTGCCTTGAAGTACACTGGAATGTCCATGGCTTGGTTTCCTGAAGGACATAATATTTTATTGCACCATGGACGCCATTTTTCCCTTTCCTTCTTTGGCAGCTATGCCATGTGGCAACAAGTGGTTGTGTTGCTTTGGGGGGGCGTGGAATAGTGGCCCGAGGAAGCTAAAGAAGAGGACGATAAGTTGCTCAAACAGACCTGCAAGAGCCCAAAAAGCAGATAGAAGAGAAGCAGAAGACTCCACAGCTTCAATTCCAAATACAGGTAAGCAGATAGATCACTATCACTAAACACTGCAAAATCTGTTGTAACCAGTTAACTGTTTTGCAAATTATTACAAATCTTACTTTTTAAAGTAGTTTATTATTGACCTCAAACAATAATGTATGGTTCTTATTATATTATATATATTATTATATTTTATTTTAATTTGATTGATTTTTTTTTTAAATTGTTACTTTTATAGCTAAATGAGTTTGTACATTCGAGGAATTTTTCTTGTTGCTTCAGTGACAAACATCCAATGGGGGTGTGGGGTGAAAAAAAAGCACTGAAAAAATTTACAATATAAAAACATCTTTTAAAATATAGAAATAATCTATAAAAGATTTTCTGTTTATAAACTGATGGAGACATGCAGTAGGCTGCAATCCAAGTAGAAAATATGAACCGTGCACCAAATGTTTAAAATAAAAATTATAAGAACTATCCATTACTGTGAAAGGATAAATGGACAGAAAAAAACAATCAATATAACTTACAGAGTTGGATGCATGATTTTTAACTTGGAATAAGTGAAGCAGTACATTGGTACTTAGCACCCAAGTAAGATGTGGTTCTTTACAGTTACATTTTAATTTGAACTTGTTTACATGTAGTTATTCCTGAACTCTGCTGAAGTAACTCTGCATGAGTCACAGTTAATAATAATCCTTTTGTATCTTATACTGGGCATTGGAATGGTTTATCCTTTTACCCCCTTTACGATAAGCCAGCTTCATTCTGATTGGATGCTCTTCGTAAACAACAGGTTTGAAGGGGGGTGGGTTTTCTGTGCTTATAGAGCCAATAATGATAATAATAATAATAATAATAATAATAATAATAATAATAATAATAATAATAATCAGTCTGGAAGGAGCATTTAGAGCCAATGTAAGTTTGAGCTTTTTTCATTATTTGAAGCTTAGTTCACGTTTAATATAAACATCCAGCATTTTAGCAATACTCTATATGACGCACAATAATAAGCTAACCTGCCAGCCAACCACAATTTTTATTTATTTTTTTCATAGCCATGGTGTTGTGACATTTCACTTTGCTGCTTTATTTAACCCGTGGTTAAATAAAGGTTCTGTCCTGCAGTATTCTTAGTGTGTCGCATGCATAGACTGTACACAGCAGCAGTGTGTTAGCAGACATAGTGCTGATTGTTGGAGCTCTGTGGTCTGGACAGCTTTCAGAGCTCAGTTAGAGCTGTTGTTAGATTTCATCTAAGTGTATTTTCAGCTGTATCAGATGACCTGTTAAACTACAACTGAACTGAACTAAATAATCCCCTCCAATTAAAGCAGTCACTCACCTATCTCAACCATCCAGGTTGAACTTTATCCTATTACGTAATACAGAAAAAGGGTACAAAGGAATAGAACTTAAAGGAACACAGTAAAAGTCAACTTTAGCAACTTCGGCTGTTTCAGCAGTTATCCAGAGAGCATTTTATGGTAATTTTCAAATGACAAAGACTCTTGAGGTTATGAAATTGTTATTAGAAGTAAAGAAGAAAGCAGGCTGATGTCACAAAGCAGCCCTCTGCAGAGATCTGGAGCTCTTAAATCTTCAGACTGCAGACTGCCTCCTGATTTATATCCAGTCAACAGCTGTTTCTTTTAATCATTCCTGAAGGAAGTAGCTTCCCTTTTACTTACAGTAACAAGGTACCATAACTCTGACCTGATTTTAATCCAAACAACATTTCCTTTCCCCAGTTTGTATTTGCACAAGAACACTTCAAGATAATAACTCAAAAACAAAAAAGCTTTTAAAAAAATATTTTGCCATTGTGTTTTGTTAGGAAGTTTTTGTGTTTCAAGTAGGGCTGCCACGATTAGTCGACTAGTCACGATTACGTCGACTATCAAAATCGTCGACGACTGATTTAATAGTCGACGCGTCGTTTGAAGCTTTGTAAGACCACAAAAGACGCAGGAATAAGTAGTAGGATTTAAGAGTGTAATAACGGACTGAAACAGAAGATGGCAGCACTGCATGTACAAGGATGCCAGCTGCCGTTAAACCCCGAAGAAGAAGAAGTAGCTCTATCCCAGAATTCATAGCGCAGCCCAGCTCAGTTTCCAACAATGGCGGCAGCTAGTTAGTTTTAATATTACTCTTATTATTCTTTCTGGGTCACAAAATAAACGTTTAACATATTTTCAGGCGAGAATGTAGCTGTGTAAACCTCAAATATCTGCTCAGTTTATCAAGACACCACATATTTTCAAAAGCGCTCCGACGTTTTCGGAGACGTCTGTTACCCACTAGCTCGATAGCTAGCCGGGGGCAAGGCTCACTAGAGCCCGTGAGAACACCGGACTCCCGGCAAATCATTTTCAAACCCACCGCCGTCTTTCGCTACTCAGGTTAAAAGTGATATATAAGTCACTTAGATAACTTAAAAATGTTATTGTTTGGCTTTTTTTAGTATTTTATTTGTTCCTGAGTAAATCGGTTTGGCTGAGATTAAAGTTATAGTTTTTACACAGCTGAATAAACGTCAAGCAGACAACTGATTATCAGAAGTGTGAGATGCTGGAGAATATACTCCGGTGTCCTGTTACATTTTAGATAGCAAGGAGCAGACGGCTGAGTTTATTAAACTTCACCGAAACAATCTGCAAATTTCATTAAAATTTAATAAACTATCATCTTGTCTTTATTTTTAGTTAGCACATACCTGAAACACTTAAAGCTGTAAGCTAATGATAGTTATATAAGAGCAGATGCACGCTGGTGCAATAAGCTGTACATTTTACGTCCAATGGATGCATGATCTGATTAGTCGACTAATCGCAAAAATAATCGGTGACTAGTCGACTATCAAAATAATCGTTTGTGGCAGCCCTAGTTTCAAGAAGTGTTATTTGCAACTCATAACCCAACGGTGTTGTCAATCTGGGACCTCCATGGTTGACCTCCTAACATCAGTCAGGTCTTAACCATATTCGGTCAGGGTTATGTTATTGTCCAAATTTTTTAACATCAAAATGTGCGCAATATAATTTGAAATCCTCTTCTAGCTTGTAAAAATGTGGCATATGGCTAAAACAAGACCCACTCTGTCAGCACATCCGATCAGGAACACCTCGTACTTTGTTCTAGATTTAAAATTTAGGCAGTGAATTTGTTTGGAGCAGTAAGAGAAGATTTTCTTCTAAGAAGAAGATTTTGTTTTTCACATCCAAAAATAGAGTTAAATTAGTTTTGTTAGAGAAAATAAGCAATTGGGTAATAATAAAATCATTGCCTAGCCAAAAATAATCAATCCCTATACAGATGACTACAGGCACAAATGACTGGTATTGCCTTTATGTAAACCAGCATGTTTTATATAGATCATGTCTTGGTGGCTGCACTTTTACTGGGCCCTATCCTTCAGCTGTATTGGTTTCTTATTCTGCCTATCAGTAATTAGGAGTGGCATACTCTGTGCTCCTGGCAGTGGCTGGTGAGTGAGTGTTGGATATTCTTAAGTGAGTGACAACGGTCCTACATGTTGTCAGCGAGAGTGAGCCATCCTCACTGCTGATTTACAGTCGATCAGAGACAGCCGAGCCAGACGGGCACAGAGAGACAGATCTATGTCTCAGGGAGGAAGAGAACCCTGCAAAAGAACAACTAAAAGCCCTTCAAGAGCAAAACTCCTCAACGTCTCATACGCGAAACCAAAATGCAGTTATTTCATGACGCATTTCAAAAACACACTGCAGTAGTTTTGACTATATTAGAAGTTTCACTTATTCTGAGTGACTGAATAAGCTTGGGGCTTCTACTACTCTTACTTGACTAAGAAATGACATATTTTGACAAGCATGAAGAATTTGTCTTTCTGTTTATGTGTTAGTCTTTCTAGGCTAAGGCTTAAACAGCTGTTCACAATCTCCCATGAACCATTAAGATAAGATAAGATAAGATAAGATAAGATAAGATAAGATAACCTTTATTAGTCCCACACGTGGGAAATTTGTTTTGTCACAGCAGGAAGTGGACAGTACAAAAGTTATGAAGGACAATTAGAATAAAATAAAATTGCACCTTAGAACACATATACATCAACACTACATATGAGCGGGTAGAGGGAGGTTTGGAGTCTTCTCACACCCCCGGTCTCTGCGGCCTGCTGGAGCGGGGGGGCTAGGAGGAGGAGTTGGCCGTCCGACTGGGGTCTGGTGTGTGGGGCCTCCCTGCTGCTGCGGAGTCGGGGCAGTCTGCTTCTCCCCACTGCAGGGAAAAGGGTAACACCACCTGGGTCTGGGTGCAGTTTCCCCCTCCAGGGGCAAGGGTACCTAGACCCGGTTCTTAGAGTACGCTTGGGGAGTGTGATTGTGTGTACAGCGTCTCTTTATGTCTGTCTCCACGTTGGTTGAGTGTGGAGTAATTGCCTATGAGAGCATGAGGGTGGGAATGGATGTTTGTATTTGAGTGTGCCTGTATGTCTGTGTCTATATGTCAGGTTGGGTATCAGACGCCACCTCTCTGGGGACATCTCAGGCCCTCCAAGGTTTGGAGGCCTATCTCCCCCCACCACTTCCCCTGCCGGTGGCAGACGCCCTCAGACATCGATGCGTTGGTGGTTCTTTGTGTCCGGGCGTGGGCGTCCGGGTACACACCGGCTCACTCCTTGGTGGCTGCTTATCCGGGCCTGGAACCTGGGGCTCGCTCGGGCCACTTCGGGGGTGGGGTGCCCTCGGCCTCTCGGCCTGGGGCTCGGTCACTCAGGCACAGCTGGCTGCCGGCGGAGCTCACGGGCACGTCACTGCAACCCCCCCTGGCTTCTGCTCCGCGGCTGCTGAGTGATCCCTCATCTGGGGCTCTCCTCAGCTCTTTCTGGGACAGTGGCGCGGCTGCCCCTTTGTTGGTCTTCCTTGGTCTCTTGTGTTCTGGGGGCCTCTGGATGTCTGGAGTTTTGATCTCCTCCATACCTGCTTCATGCCCTGGAGGATGGGACTGTGGCCCCCCACACCCTCTAGCAGATCATTACATTAAGGAACCTTTTAAATACAAGCGCGCTCATGCTCACAGGTGTACACACAGGTGATCACACACACAAACTACACCCTTTTTGGCTCCTACCTCAAAGCACACTGTGCGCTGTCGATCTTACGTGCTGCACAATAATGTTTAATATTAAGTATTTAGTGTTATATTCCCATATATCATTGTGATGTTGTTTATTCTATTACTCTCGTTTTCTTCTGCTTGTTTTCTTTTTTCTTTCTCAACAGGTGATCCAGGTGATCGATATATGTATTTTTTGTCTGCTTATTTTGTTGGTTTTTGTTTTTTGCCCTTTATCCCCGTCCCTCTTCTCCGCTGTTTTTTTTTTTGTTTTTTTTGTTTTTGTTTTTTCCCCCCTCTTTCTTTCTCCCTTTTCTTTTCCCCTGTCCCGTATCTAGCAAGTAAAAAAAAAAAAAAAAAATAAAATAAAATAAACAATAAAAGGTAAATCAAATGGACCATTACGGCAAGGCTGGGATGGTCCATTTGGTAAAGTAAATCCGTTGGGCATCTTTCTTCGCCTTTAGACAATAATTCTGATGGCAAAAGAACCAAACGGGACAGGTTTAAAAAAAAAAAAAAAAGAATAAAATAAAATAAGAATAAATACAGTACACAACTGTACAGAATAGAATAAAAATAGAATACTATATACAGTAGAATAAAATAGAATAAAATATACAATAGGATAAAAATAGAATACAAATGCTATATACAACAGAGTGAAAAATACAACGGTGCCAGAAAGATTATTGCACATTTGTGTTATTGCACATTTGTGGATGTGTGTGTATGATCAGTTAAAGTCTTTGTTGTGGAGTCTGACAGCAGTGGGGAGGAAAAACCTGCGAAATCTCTCCGTCCCACACCGTGGGTGCCGCAGTCTCCCACTGAAGGAGCTGCTCAGTGCTGTCACAGTCTCATGCATGGGGTGGGAGATGTTGTCCAGCAGGGATGACAGCTTAGCCACCATTCTCCTGTCACTCACAACCTCCACTGGGTCCAGAGGGCATCCTAGAACAGAGCTGGCCCTTCGGATCAGCCTGTTCAGTCTCTTCCTGTCCCCAGCAGAGATGCTGCCACCCCAGCAGACCACACCATAAAAGATGGCTGAGGCCACCACAGAGTCATAGAAGGTCTTCAGGAGTGGGCCCTCCACTCCAAACGATTATGCTATCATGCTACCTACACATCCCTAACTTCACCTTCTGCACAGAACATCATAATATAGGCTTTTCTAAAAGGTCAGTGATAAAGAACCGAAACCCTTGAGACTGTGTGCTATACCTCATGTTCTTAAAGTTAAGAATATGAGGTATAGCACGGAGAGCAATTATATTATTCCAAGAAACAACAACAAAAAACACAGCAAGAGTTTCTCCACTTCACTCTTAAGAGTCAAATTTCTCATTCAGGTGCAGCAACAGTAAATTATAATGCTCCTGACTATTTTTAGAAGGACTTTATGTTTACCAGCACAGAAAAGCATGTTGTCTGTGTTATATTCTACTCATGGGATGCATTTTTAATGTTGTTCACTACTTTGGTGATATAAAGTTTAATCCAGTGTCATGAACAAAGTAGTCTATTCAAAGTACCAGAGATTTTTGTTTTTTTAATAAAAGCTACATCACTCAAGTTTCTACTGCTGCCATTAGCCATTTTGCATTCATAAAAGCAGTTCATAAAATTATGAATATAGATAAATAACATATATATTACATGAGTGCAAGATTACATTCCCACTGCCTCGTGGGAATTTGTACTGGCCTCATGTAAGAGTAAAAGATCCTAAGCTTAAAATGCTGCTAATGTGCCAGTAAAGAATTTATATATTTGTATCGATAATGTTTGTACCAGTTTGTTTGGCACCTGTCATTCCTAAATTCTAGTACGATAACGCTGCCTCACTCGTGTGTGTAAAGTTTAATGCTAAAGTGTGGCGATTCACTCCTTAGTCTGTGAAGCTAAATGTGAAATGTCCTTTTTGCTTTTTAAAGCTTTCACAAAGCCTTTTTTGAAAATAAAGTTCTCCTTCTTACCTTTGCAGACACTACCAGAGTGTGGAGAAGAGGCCTGAGTCAGGTAGAGTGTTGACAACAGTACAATGGGCAGAAAGGATGACAACTCCGAGTACTGGAGAGGTAACATTATTTCCTCTTAGGTTTTGGTTTTAATAATGTTTGTTACTGTGATCATCATACAGGTTAATTAATGTCTGTGTTTCCTGAAACTGTTTTGAAGTCTTTCTCGCTCTGTCCTTTGGTAGATGGCGATGACTCCAAACCTGATTTACAAATGGATACAAAGACTGGAAGTTTCAACCACTGCATCCACCACACCACCTCAGAAACTCATAACTTGGTAGGATAATCTTCTTTCTGCTGAGTCCCCCTAAGTTTGCCTGAGGCTTTTTTTCCTTATTGTTAAGTACATTAACATTAATTAATTAATTACATTATATACAGTGCATTACATTATATTATTTGTTGCTAATTCAGATGAAAAATAACAGGTGTGAATGAGTAACCCATCAAAACTAGGAGTATCATCTAATATGGCAACAGCAGGGTCTTGTGTAATATGATTACCCCAAATAATCCACTGACTCAGTCGATGAAATAGGATCTCTATATAAAATATATTTTTGTAGTTGAACTTTTGTCTTATTTTGGATGGGAACACATCCCAGAACATCGGCAATTAAATTGCTGTTTGAAAAACTTTAAGACATTTCTTATATAATCTAATGGCTTCTCAACACTTCTATGGTTTTATCTTAATATATAAAAAAGGACAGAACTGAGTCTTTTATGATTTCAAACTATCCCATTATTGGAATTAAATTCTATGAAAAAATTGACATTTTTCAAATTGACACTCTGTTGTTCTCTTTCGCTTTCTTATCCATATATCTGACTCAAACACAACCAACACTCAGGCTGATGACACCGCTGGCAGCACCAATGATGATGAAGTGGAGGAGGGTCAGAGGGGAAAGAGCTGTGAGGATGATGAAGAGGGCCACCTGGCCTATCACATCGGCCTCGTGATGAAAGAAAGATGTACTCATCACATTTTCCCCCCTTTCCCCTTATGCTTTTTTTTCCTCTAAAAGGGCAACTGACACCAGAATAGCAACTCTAGAAATAGTTTTCTGTTACTGTGATCACCTGACTACTTTCACTGGTACAGAGGAACTGGCTTATTATTTAATTCAATTCCTCTTTTGTACAATAAATGTACTCTCAGGCACTTACTCCAGGATGCTAAACCTTTCACTTTTTAATTTGCTGGAATGCATTACCGAAAATTAACCAAATGGTTTGTGATTAAACTTGAACTAAACCTCATGCCATAATTTGGAAGCATCACACAATCGTCTGGCTGTAGAAGAAGAATGAAAGGAAAGCGACTAGTTGACTTTTCAAATGTGTTTGTGACAAGTCAGAAGCTGCAGGAAGTGTGTTTTAGAGTGTTTTAAAAGTGCTCTGCTCTGGACTGCACTGGTGATCCAAATAAATATCTGTCTGTCCTTCCCAGATGAAGTTGTCTCTGCACTGGGAGAAGGAGCATTTGGAAAAGTAGTGAAGTGTATAGACAGAGAGAAGTAAGCACGCATGCTGAAAAATCCTTAGAATTAATGCGTATTTCTAGTGCTTCGAGATTAAATGGGTTTTTTTTTTTGTTTTCAACATTCAGAGGTCCATATCAGCTTTAAACCTCATATACACCTCTGCATGTTGTCTGTGTGTCTGTTCAACAGAGATGAGCATGTAGCTGTGAAGATAGTGAGGAACATTGAGTGTTTCTGTGAAGTAGCGAGGTCTGAGATCGCTGTGCTGGAGGAAATCAACCGCCTGGATGATGATAACAGATTGTAAGTGTAGCTTACATGAAATCCAGGGGGTTACATTTTTCCTTGACAGCATTCAGTTAAATCTTTTTTCTTCTTGTTTAACTGATGGGCTGCAGGAAAGAATAGCTGGGTTTTTGCTGTTTGCATTGATTTCTCATTCCAATCTCCAGCGATTGCGTTATTAAAATGATTTATCGTGTCTTCTGACAGCGCCTGCGTGAGGATGCTGGACTGGTTCGAGCATGAAGGCCACGTCTGCATCGTGTTCGAGCTGCTCGGCCTCAGTATCTTTGAGTTTCTCCGACAGAATGAGTTCCTGCCGTTCAGCGTGGAGCAGATTAGACGCATGGTCTTCCAGATCTTCAAAGCTGTGTGCTGTGAGTCGGGTGTTTACTTCTGTGAGACTGGGCGTTATAGGTAACTGTTCACGTTGGCGATCTTGGGACTGAAACATCTCTTAGTTTCTAAAGACTTTTTTATTGTTTGTGGGTTTTTTTTAGATCATTTTAGGAGAGAAATCAAAACTAATGTAGTGTAACAAAGCGTAACCCTGTTAGCTTGTCTGCTAACACTTTGATCAACAGTAGCTGAGGACAAACAGGCAAAATTACTGATTCATTAAAAAAATGTTTTTTTGCCTTCTACAGGGACAGTTGAACACTGTGTTGCTCAGTTTAAAAAATGGTTGATTTCATGCACAATTGTATTGTGTATTTTTGTGTGTTTTACAGTTCTGCACCGTAACAAACTGACCCACACAGACCTGAAGCCAGAGAACATCCTGTTTGTGCGCTCTGACTATGACCTGGAGTATAATGAGGACCTGGTAAGAGTGCAATATCACGTCATGGTTTTATTTTAAGGTTTGCTATGTGATGAAGGATGTTTACTAGAGAGTGTGTGTGTGTGTGTGTGTTCCTGTTTATGTGTATGCGTCCCTTTTTATGTCAGGAGTGTAAGCAGAAGAGGCTGAGGAGTCTTGATGTGAAGGTTGTGGACTTTGGCAATGCAACATTTGACCACGAACCCCATGAATCCCTGGTTTCAACGCGTTACTACCGAGCTCCAGAAGTCATACTTGGTACACAAACAACTCACACATGCACACACACTCTTACATGAACACTCAGAGAATTAAGCTCAGTTATCTACATTTTGTATGTGTGTCTGTTCTCAGGTCTGGGCTGGAACCAGTCATGTGACGTTTGGAGTCTGGGCTGTGTCATGATGGAGTTTTACCTAGGACATGCACTCTTCCCGGTACACACACACACAGACACACACACGCACATGCACACACAGTAGTATAACTGATGGTTTTGTTTCAGACCCATGACAGTAAAGAACATCTGGCCATGATGGAGAAAGTCCTCGGACCGATCCCCCCACATCTGCTCAAACAGACCAGGTAGCTACACACACACACACACACACACACACACACATGTCTGGTTTGCTATCCTCGTGGGGACATCCCATTGACATAATGCTTTCCCTAGCCCCTTACCCTAACCCTAACCATTAAAAATGAATGCCTAACCCTAACCCTTACCCTAAACCTAACCATAACCTAATTGTAACCCTGACAGTAAAACCGCATTTTGAGTGTGAAAATTGCTTTCAACCCCAAGGGGACCTGGATTTTGGTCCCCACGGTGCAGAAAGTCCCCACCACGATAGTAAAAGTCAGATTTTGGTCCCCACCAGGATAGTACGAACCCGTACACACACACACACACACACACACACACACACACACACACACACACACACACACACACACACACACACACACACGTGTGTGAATCAGTTGTTCTTGTATTTTGATGTCAAAGACAAATGAAATAAAGAAGCTGGAGGACTGTGGTTGTTGAAAAGTCATACTTACAACTTACAAGAGAAAAGACAGAACTATTAATAGGAGAGCGAATAGAGAAGAGCAACAAATGATAACTAAGGACATTTGAGAACATGGCATGAAACCATGACTAGACAAAAGGGCTCATAGAGCAGTCTAATTATGCATTGCCCCTACAAAGATCCTTCCCAAAGGGTTTTCTGCACCATTCTCAGGGTCTCATAGGTCATTCGTACCCATGGAGGCTGCATAAAAGCATCCCTAATTGAGTCCCAGTTAAGTGCAGGAGTGCCAGTTAAGGCACTCCTGCACTCAGCCTGCACTGCATACTGAAAGAGCACTTCATTACATACATCTGAACACTGAGGTGAATACTCTGAATGTAACTTTTCACCTGAATATAGCACAAAGTTCAGCTGAATTTCCCCATAGTCTGCAAATGAATGCATATTTACACCCACAGATGCAGATGATGAGAGAGACACTTTCAGTGAAATCCAAAAGAAATCATATTAAACATGGCAGAAATGCTGCATTACATTTGTGCAAACACCAATAAACAACACTTATATGCAGCATTTTTCTAAAGAACTGTCCAAGGAACTGTGCACAAAGAACAAAAAATATATAAAATAATACTTTGATTAAAAAAGATTGTGCATCTGCGGGTAAATGAAATATAGCAGTAAGGGTCTCCAAATGGTGATATAGAGCTTATCCATGATCTCTTTTGTGAATATGCTCTCCTCAGCTCCAGGTGTAATTTGAAGTAGTGTGTTGTGTGTGTTGACAGAGTGTTTTTGTCTGCAACTGAATATAAACACTGTGCATGTAATCTGTGTAGGAAGAAGCATTATGTGCACAGCGAGTGTCTGAACTGGGACGATGAATACATCATGAAACACTGTCGACCTCTCACGGTACCCAGCACTCACATCAACCAGTCAGCTTCAGCTGTGAGCTGGGACTGGTAGCTGTAGGAAATCTGATTATTTCTGTCTCTCAGCTGTACATGCAGATGCAGAACGAGGAGGAGAGGCAGTTGTTCGATCTGCTCAGCTGCATGTTGGAATATGATGTCTCCAGACGGATCACCCTGGAGGAGGCACTGTGGCACCCGTTCTTCAGCCCACTGAGGACGTAGTAGCAGCAGCAGTGCAGCTAGCTAATGCATGCCTACACACACACACACACACGCGCGCACATACACACACATGCACACATGTTTTCATATCTTAGTGAGGACCAGTGTTGGTCAAGTTACTTGAAAAATGTAATTAGTTACTAATTACTGATTACTTCTCCAAAAAAAGTAATCCTGTTAGTTTACTGATTACTAAATTCAAATGTAATGATTTACTTAGTTACTTTTTAAAACATCATACACAACCTGAATAGGTAATAAAGCAATAGACCTTTCAGCCCAATTCTATTTTTATGCACAATCCATCAGATAAAATTGAATCAAATGGAAAGCCTCTTTCTAAAAATTGTTTTATTAGTTTTAATCTTTTAACTTTATGCACATTGCATTAAGCAAAAATTTAATTATAAATTAAATTGACTTGAAGAAATTGTTTAACATTTAAACCTATTTTCTGCATACTCCAGCTTATAAAATAAAATAATGTGTTGTGTTTACACTCACTCTTTCAAATAGATGCAAGTAAAACACAGCAAAAAATTCAGTGGCACTCAGTACTGTCTCTCTTAAATCTGTTGTCACCTGTTTAGCAGGAGTGGGGTGGGTGGAGGTTTGCCCGGTGCAGAAGCGGTCATGTCAGTGGGAGGATCCGGGGGTTTCTCTGTGAATTTCACATTCCCGTGGCAGCGTGCTAGGTGCTTGCTCAGTTTCGAAGTTCAAGTTTTTGCTGTGGAAAGTAGCTTTCTTCCCACACAGACTACACAGCTGACACTAATGTTTTTGTCACTTTTTACTGAATAAAACTTAAAGTAATGTAAGTACGTCCATGCTTTAAATGCTGCATGGTCAAACTCTCTCCTGCACTCCATATTATCCATTGTTGATCTACACACGTCTGTTGCTGCCACGGATGTCGCACGCTCGTACATCATTGTGATGAGACACTCTAACAAACAAAATCACGACAGTTTAGTAATGCAGTAATGCAGCGTGCTTACGGGAAAGTAACAGTAATCTCATTACTTTTATGCAATAGTAATCCCTTACTTTACTCGTTACTTTAAAAAAGTAATCGGTTTACAGTAAAACGTTACTGCCCATCTCTGGTGAGGACATCTCATTGGCATAATGCTTTCCCTAGCCTTACCATCAAAAATGAATACCATACTATAACCCGTAGCCTAAACCTAACCATGACCTAATTGTAACCCTGACACTTTAACCACATTTTGAGCCTCAAAAATGCCTTCAAACTCGTGTGAATAGGCATAAGTGACTGTTCGTCCTCACAAGTATAGTGGCATGCCAATTTTTCTGTCCTCACAAAGATCTTTAAACATGCACACACACACACACACACGCACACACACACACACACACACACACACAAACATACAAAGACGCACTAAACATCTACCTCAGGCTCTAGCTAAAGAGTGCAGATTAATTGATTGCTTGGTTTTTAATTCTGAATTGAATTTTCAGCTGTATTTATAGATTCAAAGAGCATTCCTGTTTGAAATAATCCCACCATGATGCTATAATCCACACAGTGCTTAATTCCATGTTTTTGATTATTTTTTTTGTCAGCTGTTTGTAATAAAGATTTCAGATTTGATGTGTCTGAAATTTATTCTGTCCCTAAGTGCTGATCCCATTCAGGGTTGCAGGAATGGGTGGAGAATATCTGTGTAAACCCTGGAGAGGTCTCCAGTATAGAATTGCTGTTTTATATGATTAATTAGTATTCTTTTTGTAAAAGTACTTCCTGCTCATGTGAAATCATGTTAATGTCTAAAGAAAAAAACAACACAAAATTTTGTTTTTCCAGAGTTTTTCAGATGCAAATTTGCATACTAAAATGTGTATACACAGAAAGGATTGCATTTTTGCAACAAGTTCATCCTCAAAAGATAAAAAATAAAGTCATCGAGCTATAATAAGTTGGTCATAATGTCTAAACAAAAAAGGAAGAATGTGGAGATTCCTATTTCATCAAGAAGTTCATGTTTGGGTGTGTAAATACGTAACACGATAAATTCGCATTTGAAAAACACACACACTCGGTATGTAAAGAACAAAAACTTTAAAAAGTGGGAATTTTATGTGTTTTGAACAGAAGGAGGGTGAACTAAAGTTTGTGGTAGTCGAGATTTGGGCCTTAGAGCTACTAAAAAAGGACGTTGACAGAGTCTCTCAGAGTCAGCCACCAATGACCATTTTTAACATTCACTGTAACTATAATGAGTGATCTCTACAGCAAAAATAATCTGAATGACCACGCTGGCACAGAGCAGCATGATGTAATGACAAATATTTGTTCAGATTTTTAGCTGAGCTTATTATGCTTAATGTAGATGCTGCAGCCTATCAGTCTAAAGTAAATGTCAGCTATCTAAGCTGTCTGACAAAGTCTCTGACATTTGCTGGTGTAACTGCTTTGTTGATACAGACTGCTGACATGTAAAGTGGACGGTAATTTCAAGATTTAAGTAGACGAGGAAGTCTCCATGACTGAACAGTTATCCAGGTATGAAATGTTACATGTGCAATAGCTGCTACTCCGAAAACAGCCGGCTCATCGGCTATCCGAGAGTCATCAGCTGAAATTACATGGATGTAATAAAACAGGATGAAAACAAAGTGTGTCCGAGAGCCAAGGCACACAATTTATTGATAACGTTATCGGTTCCAGCCTGTTTCCAGACACGCAGCTGCATGTTGTTTATGATCCGTATGACTTCAGTTTACTTTTCACCAAAGAGACGCTGCATATCTAAAGCCATAGGCTGTAATTTTAAATGCAAGATAAGGTTATAAATTTTGTTTTTTCCTGTGATAAATCTGGAAATTTCCATCTTTATCCAGTTGAAGATTTTGTCAGTAAAATTATCAAAATGATGGTTAAAAGGATTTTATAGTGACTAAGAGCATTTAGGTCCTAAAAAGATGAGAATTCTTCAGACTCTTGTGAATGTTGCCAGTTTAATAATCACTTAAGAGCTAACTGCACCACTTGTTTAAGGAATAACAGTGGCAGCACTTCAGCTCATTAACTGACTGTGTGGTCCTTGTAACTGAAGACTGCTACATGTTCTGGTTGTAAATGGACTCATTCTCATATAGCGCTTTTGTGCTGTACATTTAACTTGTACATTCACCCAAGCACTTTTTTCTACACTGCTTCTGAGTGCTTCCTGTCTAACATTCACACATATTCATACTCCGATGGCTGCATCGGAGAGCAACGTGCGGTTAGTATCTTGCCCGAGACACGAACCCCATGAACAGACTGGGATCGAACCACCAACCTTCCGGTTAGTAGGTGACCTGCTCTACCACCTGAGCCCCACCACACAACACTGTTGTGTTATCCCAAGTTCTGTAGTGAAGTTTTGATGTATAAAAGTGTAAACACTGTATCACTGGTCAACCTCTTGACCTTGGTTGTATCGCAGGGCCAACTAACAGAGACATACAACCATTCATAATCACATTTACATCAAGGGCCAGTTGATGGAAGGAAGCCTGAGTACACCACAAGAACCCACACAGATATAGGGAGAACATAAAAAGGCTTCTGTGAGCCTTGAACCCAGGACCTTCTTGCTGTGAGGTGGTAGTGCTAGCTACTGCACACATGTCCCTCCTGCCAGGACCTACCTGTGGGACAACTGTTTGTGTAATACTAAGGTCTGCTCTGTAGTTTTCTGTGCTGCAGTTTCATCCTTCCATCTTCTTTTGCCCATCCAATTCAGGAAGCCTATTAAGGCACAGGAAAGCATGCAAACTCGAAACAGAAGGGCCCCAGCTACATGGTGGATTTGAACCCAGGACCTAACCACACCACCGTGATGTGCTCCAGAGTTTGTGAGTGAAATTCCAGTATTTTATCAGCATTTTGACAAATTATCAGTCAGTCTGATAACTTAGAACTCCACCCCGTCATCTAAATATGAACACTTCTGGCTAAAGAAACTGACATGGATGTTGGCAGAAATGATCAAATTAAAAACATGGCTCCACAAACCACGGTGTGACATCAAAGTCATTTACATAGAGCCAGGAGATTCTGAACCTGTCAGTGAACTGGAACCAAAATATTACACAAAATTCAATTCAAACATTTCAAATTAATTTTCAAGTCAAAGCCAGAGACTTGTATACTGACTTTCTAACAGGCTTCTCATCCCACGTCCTTGTGGGATTTCTGCAGGCTGTACACAGACGATGTCCTCTGTGAGTCTCTGTGGAATATCAGGCTTGCAGTAAGTGGGCATAAAGGGCGTCAATATTCGGTAATTCTAGTAATTCTAATCTTGGGACTGGTCTGAACCCCTCCAGACTTATCAGGAGTACACGTCAAAGTCTGTGAACTGAAGCACTGAACTTCCTGCCCCCTGCTATCACTGACCTCTGACCCCTCGTTTCACATGCAGCAACAGAATAAATATCCAAGTTATACAGAAATGTTGTTGTGCTCACATTTCTCCCTCATACAGTCATTGAGCACAGGGAGTACCAAAGAGAAGTACTGGCCTCACTCCTAAATATATAAAAATATTTCAGGAATTACCCTGGTTTGTCATAATTTATCATAACTATTAAATATATGGCTAAAACAGATGACATAATAAACCTGAATTCCCCTTGACTGTCAGATGATATTTGTGATTTTTTTCCCTGCCAAAATATTATACAGATTAAGCAGATCAAATATGCATCAGAACTATAGTATAATTCAAATAATTAAATTAGATAAACAAAGAAAGCGAAAGTTTTGACTTGAACTTTATTAGCTCCGTGGCCTGTTCGTAGTCAGGCTCGAAGGAATTGGGTAAAATCACATTGAAGCCTGAGGTGCAAATGTGGTACTTAAAAAAGCATCATATTTAGTGATAATAATAATAATAATAATAATAATATACTTCAGGGGTTACAAAGCCTATTAATCAATGCTTTATCCCTCAGAGAATCATTCACATGTGTTTTTGTAGTATATCTCGAGTTTCCCAGTTTATTTCACAGACTTGTTGTGGCCGTTTGTGGTCCTGCATGAGCTTCATTATTGGTGACTGGTTGCAAGAGTGCAGGGTTTAGTGTAGCTCTTCTAGAAGCAGAGGCTTGAGTCTGCACATTTGGTTGTGGGTCACCTCTCTCTGTGACAGCTGGTGCTCTGGCTGCCAATGAGCTGCCTGTAATGCAGGAAAACATGGCTACCAACTGCAGCCGCACTTCCCTTTGCCAAATGGCATACACTATAGGGTTGATTAGTGAGTTGGAGAGTCCCAGCAGCCATATATAATTCTCAATCAGAGTTTTGAGAGCACAGCTTTTACAAAGAATGTGCACTATGGACACCACAAAGAAGGGGCACCAGAGGACTAAGAAGCAGCCCACGAGCACCGCCACCGTCCTCAGGGCCTTGACGTGACTCCAGTAACTGATCCTCAGATATGAATGGTGAGGCTGATGCTGGCTATGTTGACTGTGGTGGTCACCGTTCCAGGAGCTTGCTTGCCTAACACGGCAGATCTGCTTCTGGTGGTTGCTGGCAATCTTCAGGATATCCAGGTAGATGTAGATGAAGATGGCGAGCACTGGGAAAAAGACGACGCTGAGGAAAATGACGATTGCCACATTGTGAATCACAGAGAAGAAGGCACAGAAGCCATCATAGTTTGATTCCACCTGCAGCTGCCGCACCATAACTGAGGACAAGAGGACATGAGGTGGTTTTTTTATATATTCTTTATATATTTATATGCTCAGATTACAAATCAAACAATGCAAAAACTTCATACATTTTAGCATACGGCAATACCAAGGTGACTGTAATAACTCATTTCCTTTCTTTTTATAGTACTGCAGCCTATCTTGACCCTGGAGACAACACTACACTGGCTCCAAGAAAATAGTGACTGTTTTGAAGGGAAAAATATACGTGCAGTTGTCACGGACCCGGTTCCGGGGACTCGGGGTCCGTGAACAGTGTGGACCTTTAGTATCATTATTATTATTATTATTATTATTATTATTATTATTATTATTATTATTATTGTGTCTTGTCTGCACTGCCTCTGATCTATCCTCATCTGTATGTAGGCAGGTTTGTGTGTGTTTGTGTGTTGCTGTTTCTGTGGCCAAGTTACAGGCATCTTCAGGCCTGAGGGGCGTGGCCTAGCTCGAGGATTGGCCACACCCGAAGCCCTTGCCACACACCTGCTCCTCATCAGGGCTCGTCGGTGGAACTATTTAGAGGAGTGATGGAGCTTCCACCGACGCGGGATTATTGCGTTTGACTACACGTCAGTCTTCTAGCTCGTAGGAAGTGTGAGTGTATGCCTGCTAGGATATAGTGTGTTAACGGCTGCCTCTATTGTTGTCCCTCAGGAGGAATGTGGAACGAGAAAGAGCAGTGAGCACGAGGAGTGCTCGAGACACTGGAGCAGAGAGCACTACACGGGGACTTTTTGGGAAAGAAGACACTACACGGGAGTCAGGGACACTAGGGGATTTATTGTTGTTTACTTCACCACCTTTGTAAATAAACACTGTCGCATTGAAGAGTCCAGCGTTTGGGTCCTATTTCCCCATCTCCCCACGGTCTGCCAGCGCAGTCCGTGACAGCAGTACAATGAGTCTGCACTTTTTCTATGAAAAAGTATCCTCTATAAAAATACTTCAACCCTGCATTGCCTACGTTTGTTGAGTCTTTTTTTTCTCCCTTTAACAGCACATAATTGCATCTCTTGGTGCATTACCTCCAAACGTAGGCCGGTTGAATGTAATGCAATAGAATGTAAAAGCCTTTGGCAGGGTTTTGCATCACATTAACTTTGTGTATTTGCATCAGGTTGATTGATCTGGCCAGTACAAACCCTTACATGCAGGTCCGCACCAGCCAAGGCCTTAATTAGGCATTCATCTAATTGGTATTCCTTAAGCTATCTGTTCAAAACAACACTAGCAGTGCTAAAAGAGGGGTAAAAAACAGTATTTAAGGGCTAATACTAAAAAATTAGTTACTTAGCACCGCACCAGGAGAACAAACAACCCGGTCACAAGCCAGTGTAATCCCAGTGCCGATCCCATGCCAGGGTAAATGTGGGGGGTTGTGTCAGGAAGAGCATCGGGCATAAGATCTTGGTCAAATCAAGCATGCGAATCATCCAGAATGAGATTTCCATAAATCGGTCAGGACCTGGATTAACAACTGCCTCTGGTGCTGTTGTGTGTGCAGGAGACCAGGTGAATTAGAAGCAAAGAGAGTGGTGGAAAAAAGAAAGTAAAAGGCTTAAATGAGTTGAGACTTGACCTCAAGGAAGGAAAAAAATGACTTCCATTGATTCTCTAGAGAGATTCATCAAGCTGCAAGGGATGTGTAACAGGTTAGTGTGGTTAAGGATAGAGATAAACTTGCTAACAAGTAAAGAGAGTGTGTTGAGAAAATAGAAGGCTCGTTTCTGATGAATGAAAGAGTGGATGATGGATGGAGGACAGTTAATGAATCAGGAAGTACAAAGGACTGCTAAGGAGAAATTCTGGGAAGAGAAGGTGGTAAGGAAAGGTCAGTGGTGCAGGAGGAAAGGAGGAGGAGGCTTCAGAGGAGGCTCATGGATGTAGTGATGGAGGACATTCAGAGAGATGATCCACTGTGGCGACGATAAAGGCCCGAAGAAGAAGAAGACACGAGGAGAACATGCAGAAACAAAAGCTTGGACTGAGAGTTTCATAGGCAGTGACATCACTTTTTGTTGCTTTTGCAATTTAGATGAATGGAACACTTGCAAGAGGCCACTTATTAGATTTGCCATTGGAGAGGAATGAAACAATGGAGTTACATGATCTGTCTCACTGGACCGTAGCAGTTCAAATTTTACCGTGCATGCTTGTAGGCCTCTCATTACAGGAGTAAAACAGCCTGAATACTCATATGATAGAAACTTATCGGTCAAAAGGAAGCCATGCTCAAAAGTGCACACAGGCAATCTCAACGTGATCTGCAACATCCTGAACAAGCCTTCCTCGAGGACTCTCGAGGTGAATACAAAGTAAAATGAGATTTGTGTTTCTCATCCGTAAAGCCCAGTGGTATATCATTTGAACTTACAGTTTATGGAGCAGTGACTAAATCTGGGCCTTTTTGCTTTCCAAGTAGAAATTTTAAAGAGTAGCATTTGAACTCTTAGGTCAAATCCAGAGTCTAAACCTTGTATAGTCCCTTCTTACATATGCCTTTTATTTCAGGATTACACAAAAGCACAGTCCTCTGCATATTTCAAACACACTGATTGATCATTTCTGTTTCTCACCTGGCATAAATCCCATGGTGAGTGAAATGATCCACAGAACCAGCAAGGCTCCAGCTGCCGTCCCCTTCCCAGACAGCAGCGAGTATCGCAGGGGTATCTTGATGGCAGCATAGCGGTCCAGTGAGATGAGAAACATGGACATGATGGATGCTATGCAGGGTGATATCACAAATGCCATTCGCAGCAGGCAGCGGGTCTTGTCCTGGCCAGTGGAAGGCGTAGTGTTTGAGGGACGATCAGCGAGACTGACATTCCTGCTGAGGTCTTCTGTGGCCAGGCCAGTGATGGCTACGCCAACCAGACTGTCAGCGAGTGCCAAGTTGAGGACAAAGCACCAGCTCTGGCTACACTTCTTGAGGAGTAGCTTAAGTAAAGCAGCTGCCACGAGCAGGTTTGTGGAGATGATGAGGGAAGAGGCGACGCTGAGGATCATACCCATCACCCGAGGGGAGTGGCCAAAGGAGGTCACTGTGGGTTGGTTGGAGCCTATGTTGTCAGGAGTCATCCTAAAAGGCGGTAAGACGTCTGCTTGTCCAGTTAAATTCACAAAGCCAGTGTATAGCTGCAATGGGCCAATATTGTTGTGATCACAATCAGGGATTTAACTCTTACAGTCATTGTACATCAAAACACAAAATGTGAATCTAGCAAAAAAATTTTTTTTCGCAAAGATCCTTAAAAACAAACAATTTTTGAACTTATTTTAGGCTGTTTAACGTACCAAATGAAACATCAGATATCACAGTACTCAGTCCAGTGGCTAAAAATGTGACTAAACTGAAGAAGCATGTGTTCAATCACCGCAATCAGAAGAATCTTCTCAACAATGCCCCATTAAATGAATCTAGCTTGCAGTAAAGAACTTTAAGAGAGTTAGCTTGTTCTGAAAAGCATCCATTGGATCTCGGCAAACTCGGCTGTGTCCTTAAAATCCCTTCAACTAATGGAAGGAGGACAGAAACGCAACAATATCAGCAGGTCTCTCTTATCCCCTCCCCTCTCACACACAGTCTGCAGACACACACACACCATCGTAGAGAGCACATACATCCCCTTTCACTGCTCATCCGCTGCTGCTGTTGCCTCTTTGTGGTTGAACCTTGTCCCAGCTTTCCCCTCTTCTCTCGCTCTCTCTCTTCCATGCCGGAAGATTCCTACTTTCATAATCACTTTATTGTATTTATCATCTTTAATCGAGAGGGTTGTTTTTTTAAACTAGGGCAGGTTAGCACTAAAGCTTCCTCTTAGGGAAGACATAAATCATTTAAAGTGGGTGAGTAACTAATAAAAGTAAACCACAAAATAAGATTTAGCTTTTTAGTTCTGCGATTGTGAGAAACATGTAAGAAGAGGCTGTGTAATACAGTCTTTTAACTCCACTTTAAACTATATATATATCACTATTTATAGCAAAAAACAACTAAAGGAAAAACACACATCCTAGTAACTGTGCTTTCCCACCTTATCTCTACTTATGAAGCACATTTGTCAAAGCTAAGCTAAGGTTTAATACTTCTGTACTTCTGTAAATTTGTTGGCTCAGGTATTAGTACTATTGCTCACTATTACTTGTGGTTATTGGAGGAGTGGAGCCAGACTTGGTGCCAACCTAAATAACTAATACAACGGCCTGTAGCCGGATAAACATGATGCTTGGACTAAGTTGATTTTTTTAATGGAATGAAATTAAATGCTCAATCACTTGCCAAAAGCAGAGAGTTTCTAGACTTGGTTTCATACAGATGTTCTCTGTCTATGACTTCCAAACACGAACAAGAGGAACACACATTACTGGTTGTTGCACATTTTTTTGGCACTGCCTTCTGGTGACAGCAAACAGCTACATTTTGTAGCACATGCCGGAACTGGAGTTACATCTAATAACTACTATTTTACTACAGCGCTTTTTCAGAAACAAAATCTTAAAGTATGGAAACTTTTCATGGGTGGAAAAGAAAACATTTATTGGGGCATCTACAAGACAAATTTGGGGCTTAACATCTGTAAATCAGTGTAGATAATTTTGACAATATTGAGGGAAAAAAATGAGGTGCAAAAAACAAAAACAAGGTTGGGTTTTTTTGGCAGAGGAAACGAGCTTCCACCTAAAACAGACCCTTAAAAGTTCCCATAAATTTGAACAATTTAACTGTAACTATAGACATCATAGGTATATAAATATGCTAATATTCCTAGCATATTTATAATGAAACTTTCTACCACATAAAATGGTAAATATCTTTCCTATTTTAATAAATGAATGTGTCGTTTCGCTGAGCACCTGGGGTGTTTTTGACTTTTCGTGATAGTGTTACAGAGAGTAAAAGGATGCACATGTGGGTATTAACTGTGAGCAACATTAATAAAACAAAACAAACCACATAAAGTAGATATTTACTTTTCAGTTACAATGTAAGCAAAACAATGGTTTGGATTATGTTGATTCATCCAGTTTGCTCCTCCATAAAAAAGCCAGCAGCATACATTATATTAACTTTCAGAGTACTGTGATAGCATACTATCACCACATGTATCCAAGCAAATTTTGCCTTGTGGACTGCAGGTTTATTGTTTGAGTGTCCAGAAGTGCAATAACACGGGGACGTGTGACACCGGAGCTGAAAAGAGACGCATTTTCAGACTTTTGTGTTAAGAATTAAGCTGTTGTTCTGTTGATCATTACCTGTGACACGGTTACATTAAAAGCAGAAGCAGCTAAAGTGCAGTGCTGAATGGGCTTAGTTGAACTCCAACCCTGCTGGCTAGCATCCTATTTTGGCTCCAGAGTCCCCAGGAGAGACATCTGGCTTGATGGGACAATTTTCCACTAGGATTCACGCACAAATAGATCAGACTAATGATGCTTTCTCTCTGCACACACTTCAAACAGTACCTGGCATCACACCAGCTTCTAAAACCTGCAAATGGCAGCTATATCCAGCTGAAGAAAAATATCACTATAATTCGATCAAATCTTATCAAAATATGGCAATGATTAGCTTCATAGTCTGTTTACCTGTTACCCATGCTTAATGTGTAACAGGCTTTATGTTTTTAATAAAGTACTGACAAAAAGGCCCATTTCCTTAATGATTTTTTTAAATAAATTAACATTAGATTTTATATATTTCAGCTGTGTTTAATCAAAGTTATTGCTGCATGTTTATTGAGGGTGCAGAATCATATTTTTGAGTGTAGAAGTGTAGAAGTTATCACTTTAAAGTTTGCAGCTGAGTTCAGTGTAACACACATATATATATATATATATATATATATATATATATATATATATATATATATATATATATAAAAGTCTACATTTTCAGATGTGCTGATGAGAGTTTTCATTAAATAATGCTTCATTTTTCACATTGCAGTGATTTTGAAAGCAGGCACTGTACGCATTAAAAGTTCTGGAGACAAGAGGTGTAAGTGACTCAGCTGCAGACTTGCAGTTAGCATCAGAATTTGCAGGAGCTTTTAAATATATAGAAAGACTGGATAGAAAGGTTCAGTGTACAATGATATGTCCAAATTACATTCATTAGTCATTTTGTTAATTGAAAATTTATTAGTGCAACTTAAATGTTAAGTTAGGCAAATTTATTGGCACAATCATTCAGCCCAATCTCCTCCTTGTGGGGTGATCTTATGGTACTTTTGTTCCCAAGATCCAAAGAGTCATAGATTTATACTTTTTTTTTTGTTTTCCCTGTGAGGTCAAACCTAAGAGGAATTACTCAAACTATTGAGAAACAAATAATGTTTAACGAAAAACTAGACAAGTCACAGTGTCGTGATGATAAACTAGAACAGCCTGTTCCATGTTACGTTCAGGTTTTACCTCTTCTTCTTCTTCTCCTCCCTTATCTGTCTCCATAAATGCCTTACTAAGCTGCATTCACTCACTTTTGTTCATACATTGCTGGTGCTTTATGTTTCGCTCTGTCTCAGCGAATATGCAGAACATATTATTACATAATAGAAGAGAATAAATTTGAAAGGTTCTTGAAAAACAAAAAGAAGATGGGCATCAGTGTTTTCTTGATTGGAATGAAGTGGATAATCTATGTTGCCAATATGCCTCTGCACCTCCGTGTGTGTCAGGGGCTCATGTGTCATTTTTGGTCATGTGTCAGGTTCATGTGTTTGTTGGTGTGATATGCTCCTGGTCCCTCGTTTCCCTGTGTACACGTTTGTGTGTGTGTGTGTTGTGGTGTGTTAGTTTTGCTGCAACGCCAGGCCTGGAGAGTCTCCTGCCTTTGAGCCAGCCACACCTGGGATTAATCACTCACCTGTTGACGATCTGCCTAATCAAGGAGGCCTACTTAAGAGAACAGTGGAGTGGCAGTTGGGATTGTTACGCAGTTAGTTCTCAAACGCATATCACTGTGTTTTCATCTCCTGTTGGAATGGTTAGAGTGTTTGTGTCAGCCGGTAGATGGGACTGTACTCACTGTGGCATCTCTTGTTTCTAGGTGGATTGCGGAAATGTGTGGTGGGAGCAGCACACTGTTGTACATAGGCGCCAAGGAGGACAAAGCATCACCACGTATCAAGGAGAAGAATCATGGCATCGGGATTAGGAACGCATGCACTGTGGATTGTTGGCACTGTTTCATAGTTTCTTTCCATTCAGAAAGTCATACATTTGAGTCCTCCTTCAACCAACCCTGACAGTGCCACAATATATGGATGGAATAAATCTTGTCTCCTTGTGCAAAAAACCAAAAAAAAACCCCAATTACTGACATATTATCAGTCACCAGAAACAGCACTCCACTTGAGCTTTCACCTTACTCGAGAGAGTTTTTAGAGAGGGAAAACATCAAAATAAAAAAAGAGACTCTATAGTTTATATTTCACAACTGTGCAGTATTTGCTAGTATGCAAGTATTTGCTTCTTTGTTTGTCCACCAAGGACCATGCATGTTTTTGGGGTGTGGGGTACCGTGCATGAAATGAAATATTTACATCAGCTGATCCATCCACCCCTTCGGTCTAGACTACAACATGGTGACTGTTGGATAGATTGCAATGAAATTTTTAGTACAGAGTTTTACATTCAGCCTGTCTTGTAACACCTCAAACTATTTTTATTACTTTTTCTTGCAATTTTTTACAACTTTGGCACCAAAGACTTTTCAAGTCAGATTTTGTTTATGGTTTTTGCAAAACTAATCAAATTCCTTTTATACTGATGAGTACCCTGTGTTTTCTGCTAATAGGAAAATGTTGCTGTGACTTGGGAAAACTGGGAACCAGGCAGAAGGCAACAGCCAATCAGATAAGAGGCACAAACTGAGAAGTAGGTTGATTGCCAGCAGGTGTGAAGACTGCTGCTGGGCTTCATTCTGCAGATTATTAGTTTGGTTTATTGGGGTTCTGGCTGAAAAACAAAGGACTTTGATAACTCTTAAGAAATCAGAAACATTTCTCTTACTGTTTTAAAGTTATGTTTAGTACTGAGTGTGAAGAGTTTAGGGTGTTAATACCCAGACCCCTCACCACACTAAGTCATTTAGCTTATCTTTCCATTTCTTTTTCTATGTAAGCTAGTGCTATTTAATAAGTGTCCATTGAAAGTTCAGGTTTGATGGTGGTGATTTGTGTTTATATGATTTGTTTATGTGGTTCAGGTATAATAATCCCAGAGCAATATAACAATCGTCAGTGGTCTGTTTTATCTATTGCATGTTACATTAGCATGCTGACATTCATATCCAGGAAGATGAAAATTAATGTTTGGTCATCGCAGTATAGGTCATTTAAGCTTCAGGGATAAAGGGATCTGTCCAGCTAGGGAGCATAAACCAGTATGAATCCATTTCACCTGCTTTTGATGTAAATGAAATTAATGACAGGTGTGCCACAGAAGCAACAAGAAGCCAACCCCCAAAAGGGGGAATGGTTTCACAAGCAGTGACCAAAGACCATTGCTCTTTTCTTATTCCTAGTGATTTTTTTTTCTTTCTAATTTTGCTTTTTGCTAGTGGCCTCGTCGTTGTATAGCAGGCAATGAGTTTCATACAGTTTTAATGAAAAAAGGCATGTTATTGATGACAAAAGAGAAAATAAACAAAGTCTAAGAAAAAGATGGGAATGGGGCCAGAAAGAATTAAATTGTGGGATCAAGGAACACAGAACAAGGGCACACACAGTAAAAACAAAGAGAAAGGGGAGACTCAAACAATAAATACACAAGGCAACAAGGCTAGGCCTAGACCCATACCTGCTCTTATGTGCAAGGAAGAACATAGGCACACTGTCAGAGGCCTACAAAATGACCGGCAGTGGGCTACTCATGGGAATGTTTCTAACCAAACTGTAGGAAACTAACTGCATAAGCTTGGCTTGTGGTCCCAGCATCCTTTAGTGGGACCTTTGCTCACAGACCAGTATAATGCAGCTTGTCTGGCATCAACCAGAGAACACCAGAACTGGCAGGTGTGCCACTGGCACCCTGTTCTCTTCACAGATGAGCGCATATTTACACTAAGCACATGTGACAGACGTAAGAGCCTGTAGACACAGTTGCAAACTTCCTGCAGCATCAGAACAGAGAACCAATAGCAGTGCAGAGTTCCTAATGTGACACAATCACTGGGTCTATACTGTTTTGTTATCCTCAAAAGCTTCTGTTGTTACTTCCAAAGCCGACAAATCAGTGATTCTAAAATCATCATCTTACAACTTCCATATGTCCAGTGTGAACAGTCTCATGTTATACATGACAAATGAAGCTAACAGAGGGATCAGGACGGGAGTCCTGTAAAACTATTTATATGTACTCTGCAAAACCTGATTTGAATATGTCAGTCCAGCCTGATTGCTGTCACACCTCGTCTGTGAGCCCACACCAGCAGGACACAGGTTCAACTAGCTTAGTCCACAGCAACCTGAGGGGAAAGAATCTCTCTTTTATCACATGCAACCCTCCCTCTCAACACACTAAAATAGCTCCAACACACACACAATGTGAGAATGTTATTCACTCCTGCTAGACCTTTCAGGACCGTTCAAAACAAAGCGTGGGTCAGCAGTAATTGTGCCCAGTGCCCAGCAGCCCTCCCACCCAGGGAGCTCTGATTGTGTTTATACTCCTACAGTCACAGCGAGGGATTTTCTCCATCTGGGGTTTGATTTGAAGGCGTTTCAGAGTTTTTTTGTTTTCAACCAAAGCAAGGATTTTCAAAATTTTGGAATATCAGTCTGTCAGTAAAGATTTCTTCTGAGAACAACTCTTAAGGTTAGGATGGTGTTGTGTGAGTGATGCTGTCAGGATGATGGAGGACAGGGGATTTTGGGCTAATACACAACAGTGTGACCTTCAGTAGACTTTGAATTCCTACATTCAGCTCATGATATAACATTTGTCACATATTTTTTCACACTCCCTCCATCATGAATGAATTATAGAATGTAGCATTCAAGATTAGATATTTGAACAGGTTTTACAAGCTTAGAGTCTCTAAAGAAGAAACATTTTATAATGTAATAATAATAATATTACTTTTTTGTTGTTGCAATTTTTAACCCCGAGTGTAAACAGCATATTGGAGGAAAATGCCAAGTTTTCAAGTGTTACCTGTTGCTTCTGTGTTTTGCCAGACTGAAGATGTCTTTAAAGAGGCGCCTGCTGTCCATGTTGTTGTGCTGTGTTTACTGCGTGGCCTCGCTCTTCTGCCTCCATCCAAACCGCAACAACTGCTTCTCTGCCGGAGCTCGGTAAGTCTGCGTTTTCATATAGATGAAAAACAGCGGAGTAACCTCATACATATTTTTTTAATAATGTTTTTAATCATGTTTATGGCTTTACAACAACCAGACAGTAGCTAAATGACAGGAAATGAGGGAGAGAAATGCAATTAAAAGTTCAAGCTTTACATATTAATCATTATGTCAAAGGATTTTGCTTAATCTTTGATTCACCCCTTATAGCCTGTGCTAGAAGCAGCTAAGCTGTAGGCTCAGTTTCTAATCCAGACTAATCTCTAAAGAAACACACAAAAAAGTAAATAAGTAATCTTCACTCCACTGTGGGTCTGAATAAAATAGTTGCTTAAGCTATGAACTGCCTTCATGCTGGACTGCTAGAGGAAGAGTGGGGGGGAAATAAGGCAAAGGAAAGACAAAGACGCTTGGTGGTCCGCAGGATTGCATCAGCGAGTATCTATAAAACATACACTCACTGTTTACTCACTGCTCATCACTGCAAATATTTGATCGCCCAATCACATAGTAGCAGCATTCTGCGCACAGTAAAATGGAGACGAAAGGTGATTTAAGTCACTCTGAAGGTGAATGATATGGTTGCTGGTGTCAGAGTATTTCAGAAACTACTGATCCACTGGGAGTTTAACTCAAAACCGTGTCTAGACTTTACAGAGAATGGTCTGAAAAAGCAGGGGGAAATGCCTTGTTGATATCAGACATTAGAGGAAAAGGCCAGATTGCTACAAGCTGATTGGGAGGCAACAGTAACTTGAATAACCACTCATCACAACAAAGGATTGCAGAGCATCCCGAAAGGCACAACACTTTGAATCTTGAAGCAGCAGAAGATGAAAAATGTTGCCTGGTCTGATGAGTCTAAATATCTGTGACATTCAGATTGTATCGTTAGAATTTTGTTAACAACAACTATGCTCAATCATCCAGGTAAGGAAATCACAAAAGGTTGATTCTGTTGATCTGGACGTAGTGTTTTCAGTGGGAAAACGTTTTGTCACTCATCCAGGTGACTTCTTCAGTCTCTGCTGACTGCAGGTTTCCAACCTTATAAACAGTACATTTGCATAATGACTGAAACTAGCCCACTGACTAACAATGCACTGTGAGGTCAGTTTCATGATCATTAATATGCAAATTGTAAACCGTGTTTTATACATCGAGGAAGCCAAACAACCTCTGGCTAAGCGGATAGCAGAACACAGAAGAGCTACCTTGTCAGGCCAGGACTCTGCAGTCTATTTACATCTACAGGGCAGTGGACACTCTTTCAGTGGTGAGGATGTACACATCCTGGACAGGGAGGAACGCTGGTTTGAGCGGAGAGTCAAGGAGGCCATTTACGTGAAAAGGGAAAGACCATCTCTGAATCGAGGAGGGGGCCAAAGGGTACACCTTTCACCATCCTACAATGGTGTGATTGCAGCCAACTCTCTGTGAATGGTACTCATGACCACTGATCAGTAGTCACTGGTCATGACAATTTGTATATCTATTTAAAAATCACACAGATGTTCAGATGGTAGAAAATTGAAAGAGCAGCACAGGTCACCTGTGTGTACGACGTAGTGTTAAAGAAGTGAATCTAGACTAAATTTTGGAGCAATTCTCTCTCCATCCTGTTTTTTTTTTTCAAACTCAGTCTTTTCTCCTTTAGGAATCTGGTGTCAGTTGTCCAACAGCTTTACCAACGAGCCATTCGGCTGCTGCGCACCACTCTGTGATTCCACACAACTTCCTGTGCCTGAACAAGTAAGGTTGGATTTCATCAAGAATGCCCTCTAGAAGAAGAAACAGAGGAAATGCATCCCTAAACTTTCGGACTGCAGAGTTTCCATCCACTCAGTTTCCCTTGAATTTGGCTCCAACTGGCCATTTTTGTTTATTATTGATATTTTCCAACTATATTTTAAATGTAGAGGAGAAGAATACCTAGCCAATGTCTATTTTTCTACTGATGAAGTTTAGCATTGTGGATATTTGCTGTTTGACATGTGAGTGATGTGGAAAGGACAGCAGTCCTCTTTTAAAAGCATTTAAGGGGTTTACTGCAGTTTTTTTTAATTTACATTAAAAAAAAAGCTGGGTAGCTGAAAATTTGCTGATTTAAATTCCAGGAGGCTCTGTGAGTTGTAATGTTTGAAATGCAAACGCAAACTTTCTTCCCTCTGCTTATAACTACCAAAGAGCTGTTTTTGTGTTCTGTTTCTACTCTATCCTGTGATGTAAGTGCTGTCTTCACAGGTTCAAAATGCAGGAAAATCCACAAGAAACAGAGGAGCATAATGCTCCTGAAAAGGAAAGAGAATGATAAAAACAAGACAGTAGATCATAATCAAAACCCAGTTACAGTGAATGCAACCTGGACTAACTACTAAACCCTAAACACTGCAGTAACACTTGGCTCATTCATTGCAAATATGTGGCATGGTTGTACAAGAAACATAAGCCTTAGACATGTTAGCTGAACCATGTTGCCCTTATGCCCTTTACTCCTATTACATAAGTGAAACTGCAGCTCAACATTTCATCATATGAAGAATTTCAGGTGTCATATTTTAAAAGGTAATGTCATTTGTGCACAGCTTGGAGCATTTTTATTTGTGTCCCTGATGGAAGTATGTTTTCCTGCTGTGCAGCTACCTGATGAGCAACTCTCAGGTGCTTAAAGCACCAAACAGATGCTGTTTGAAGGGGGGTGGGGGGGGGGGGGGTGGGGGGTTACTTTTTTTAATGCTAAAGTAATGGGAGTGAATTTATTTTGTAACACTTGCAGATAGTGAAGGTAGTTAGGTTGCATGGGTAAGTTTAAATACAATGGGTCAACCATGCAAACCAACAGCCAATAGACAGTACACAAGAGAGGTGAGGAAGAGAGCACAGGCAGAGTCGGGGAGGTGGGCGTAGATGACTGTCAGGGGTGATTTTTGGCTGAAGGATAGCAACAAGAGTGAAAGGGAAGGTTTACAAGATGGTAGTGAGGCCTACTCTGATGTACAGTTTTGAAATGGTAGCACTGCCGGAAGGCAGAGCTGAAGATTTACATCAGGAATGACAGGATTAGAAATGAGTAAATCAGAGGGACAGCTCAGACAAAGTTACAAAGAGAAGGCTGAGATGGTTTGGACATGTACAGAGGAGGGACAGTGCAAGTACTGGACAAAGGATGTTGAATATGGAGCTGCCAGGCAGGAGGAAAATAAGACTGCAGAGGAGGTAGTGAAGGCGGACGTGTAGAGGGTTGGCGTCACAGACGAGGATATGGATAAGGTGAGATGGGGGCAGATGATCTGATATGTCACCCTCTAAAGGGAGCAGCCAGAAGAAGAAGAAAACGAACACTTTAGTATTAGAGCAGTTAGGTGTGAAAGAATCCAACAGGAAATCATAATAAAATAAGAAAGAAAACCTTGCATCATATGTAAAATCAATTTCATTAAGAAATTGGAAAAATAAAAACTTTGGTTGTTTCAAGTTGCCGATTTTATGTTTTATTGAGAATGTAGTCTCTCATCTGTTGCAAACACGCAAGAAAAAAATGCTGAATATGTGTTGCCATACAATTGAGAGCACAAAGATAAATGAGTAAGGGTTTATTAAAGAAATATGATGTTGGAAACGCTATGGTGTGATTAAATATATCACAGTTTGAATGCTGTGGATGGATTTTAATTTAATGTGCTACCTGAAAAGATATTAGAAAACTATGTACTTTTCTTACTTTTGTATGACTGTGCGTTTCACCCTCTTCAGGGGAAGACCTGTTCCACAGTACAACTCCAATAAAACAAAATCAGCTTTCCTGAAGATCTATCAGCTGTGGTGGTTAATTATATATTTGTATAGATGAATACCCAATAAACATTTAGAAAAAAGTGCAACAACAGTAAACCATCAGTAGCCTAGCTAAAGCAGTAGTTTAAAATTGTTTATTTCATGAAACTTTATTTTAAGATCACTGTTTTCATTTTTAGCCACCAGAAATTAAATTTAGCATTACTTTGTTTATTTATGTTTTATTTGTGTAAACACTGCTTTAACCTTAACGACATAAATTACATTGCTTGACTACTTTAGTTAGACAAAAGGCGTTTTATTTTGAAAGTGTTAACGGAAATCCTGTTTTTACTAATTCTGCCACAGTTGGCGCTAGCGTAAATGGGAAGCTAACGAAAGGTGAGAAGTTTTCCGCCGGCATTTTATTAAAGTCAATGCATAGTTATTCGCTGACACATGGGAAACCAAGCTGCATAGAAGGTCGCGGACTTTATCTACAGCACAGGTACGTTCAGTTTGACAGTAACTGGTTGCCAGTTGGTAAATTTGCTAACAGACCGGCTAGTAATTTTTTAGAAGTAGCCGTTAGCCTAGCAACAGCCATCTGTTTCGAGGCGGAACGCTGGAAGCAGGTGGGCGATCATCTCTGTAAAAAAAAAAAGAAAAAAGACCATTTTATAAAATGATTAAAACTGTATTATATCATCATATGATTTAGATTTAATTAATAAAATAGCTTCTTTGTCATTCTATGATCAGTAGTAATAATAATAAATAACTTAATTTATTTCTCTTGGCACTGTTGCTATCGGTAACGCATTCCGTGCCCGCCTCTTACACCCCAGCCAATCAAGACGCCGAAAATGTTATAGACTTTATTATGAGCCAATAGTAGGGTCACAACAAATATGACGGCTCTCCTCGCCGTGTTCGATACTGCGGGGCGTCTCTTTCCGGCGCAGTATGCTGGGATGCTGATGCTGAGGCACTTCGTATATCTGTAGCATCCTCTTTTACCTCAATGTTTGTCGACATGTTGTATTGTCTGAGGTGGCAGCACTGCGTTGACCTCTGTCTGGGTGGTCTTCTTCTATTTTTAGCGGGGCTGCAGCAGGTGGAAGCAGCAGCCGCCGCCACGGAGATGGCCAGCTTGAACTGGAAGCCGTTTATCTACGGAGGGATGGCCTCGATTGTCGCAGAATTCGGTACGTGGTGCGCCGCAATATCCACACATTGACCATCAGGTGTATTTATTTTATTTATTTTTTTTATTGGGAGTTGGGGGGTATATGCTTTAATGTAACACGAGTAGAGCGCGTTGTATGCAAATGGTTAACCGCCAGTATTGTAGGAAAGCTGTAGGAAAATGCATCACTACAGATAACACTGGCTCCAAAAAGGGAAATGGTGCATGTAGCAGAGAAAATGTCAAAGCCATTTGGTGATAATTGTGTTCCCCATTCTGCAATTGCAGGTGTGTGGCATTCACAAAGTTCAGTCCAGGTTGTTGAGTGCTGACAAAAGTCTGGTTATTAGCCTCAGTTTGTGTCTCTCACACAATCATCACATTCAAAATCATATTTAGATTGTTTGCTCCATGCAAAAGCACATTTAAATCACTCTTCATCAGCTACTCTTTGCTATTTAATCCTATTGTCTACTAGTTATATATTTTCTTCCGGTACAGTTGGTGTGGAGCACCTCCAATTTCATTGTACATGTACAATGACAATAAAGGGCTATTCTATTCTTCTTTTTTTTTCTCCAGAGAATATGAGGCAAAATTAAAACATTTCATCTATTGCTCTATTTAGAGTCTTAAAGAATGAAGAAAAATACATTTCCAGTATTTAAATAGATGTTGCTTAGAATTAGGTTGTAAAACTAATAACACAAAGACCTTCTAAGAGCAAGTAGCCAGTAGCAAGAGCCATGGAGGCATTCAAATTTAAATTTTAACAACACTTTGGCTTTCAGCCCATCATATTCTTTCGCTTAAGCGTCTCCATACAAGTTCAGATTTACTCTCTGCTCGGTTCTGGCAGGGTTAGTCCATTTTACATGGACCTGTTTGTTTATTTTTTTGCAACTGAATGCAAAGTCTACAACTAAAAAAGACATGCTTCTCTTTTTAATATAAATAATAAGTAAATGTGTAATTCTGTTGAATAATCTGTGGTTTGAGTGCTGATTAAAGTAACTGTTAATAATAGTTTTGTCATAATCAATTTGTATTTTTGAGGCGTTCATTTCAGACTAATCTTTTTTTCTTTTTTTAATATGCCCAAAATAAACTTTTTCTGGAAGTTATGCTTCTACCACTATCTTTCTTCTTGTAGAACTCCTCTATTGACTTCAGTAGAGGATTTCTCTTTTAAAATGTTTGATGTTTACTGTATATGATATGAACATGATATACATTTTTTCTGTATTCTGAGTCTTTTTAAAATAATAAAATAAATAAAATAAAAATAATAAACCACATAAAATGTGTTTTTAATCCCTATTTATCATTATTTTTCATTCTCAGGCACATTTCCCATTGACCTTACTAAGACCAGACTACAGGTCCAAGGTCAGTCTCAGTACACAGAGGTGCGCTACAGAGGCATGTTCCATGCCCTGTTCAGGATCGGGAAGGAGGAGGGCATTCGGGCGCTCTACTCTGGGTATGGAATATTATTTTTTAGGCCACTCATTTGATCTGCATGTCATAGTTTCACTGTAGAAGGGTTTTTCGTGATGCATCTCTCTAGTTTACATGAATGCTATTACTTGATCAAGATTAAAAATTCCTGTCTTTGCTTAATACGCCAAGGGTTTTTGTTTTCTGACTCAACCGAGCCTTTCTAGGCTGACTGTGCACATAAGCAGTGTTGGCAAAGAGCCTGTGTTGCTTTACCTAATGGATGTCTTAGCATTTCCTGTATTTTTTGGGCCATTTGATGTACAGAAAAGTCTTAATAAATTTAACTCTGTAGTAGGGCTGCACAATTAATCGTTAGAAAATCGCGATCTCAATTCATACCTATGTGCGATGTCATTTCCAAATGACCACGATTTAAAAAAAAAAAGAAAAAAAAAGAAAAAAAAGATGATGATTGTACCGCATTTTGATCCGGGACATAATCTGCATGAAAACAAGCGCTCACTCTTCCTGCGCAACAAATGACAAGGGCAGAGCCTTATACCACGTGATACAGAAGCCAGCTGGTTGCTAAAATTGGCAGGGAAAAAACAACGGAGAGCACGTGAGAGATGACGAAGCTGTAAAGGCCAAGAAAGTGACAGGAGAAAATCCGTCCCGGTCAACCACCCAAACATCAATAACGGGAACCTTATAGAGCGCTTCCCCATACCCGTCGAACTCCCGCAGGCACAAAAAAAATTACGGAGGCTATCACTTATCACCTGGCTACCGGAATTACAAGCAGTGCAACATTTTGCGGCAACGACAAAATGTGAGACATTTATTGTTTTTATGTTCATTTATTGTTTTTATGTTCAGTCTCAACTGTTACGAAGTCGATGTGCAGTTAATAAGTGCAATAAATATTTATATTGGAAAGAAAATCGTGAGGGAATCGTGATCTCAATTCTAAGCAAAAAAATCGTGATTCTCATTTTATGCAAAATCGTGCAGCCCTATACTCCTGTAGCAACAATGTTTAAAAAATCTGGTTTATATCCCTTTGGTTGAATGCCAAAACCTCATTGGTTGGCTCCATCATTTCTTATATGTAGGAAAGTCCATTTGCATTTAATATTTTCTCTAATGTTATAAATAATTCTGCTATCTCCCTGTCTACATTGCTTGTGCTGCAGAGAAGCGACTGCCCCCCTAGCCAGTGTTTTTCATTTGAGCTTTACTAAGAGCTAATACACTTTGAAATAAGACTCCGCTGTAAGTTTAAGTGGGGGGTATTTGAATAAAGATTTCCTTAGAATTTCAGTCCTACCAGCTCTTATTTCCAGGGAGTATGCATACAGTCCCAGGTAAATTATTGTTCCTAGAAGACAGGGAGATCTCATTTTCTTTTCTCTCATTGTGCAGTCAAATAAGTCGTCTTACTTGCTACTCACTTGTGATATCGTATATGGGTGACGCAGGCTGCTGCTGGCTGCTCTGTTAAAGCAGTTTAGTATTCTATTTTAGCTTCATGATATTTTGTGTAAGGGGGGTAGAAGGGAGTCGGGTCACGTATGGTTAGAGAGTGGTCAGCAGCTTGGGTTGGTCGGGATATGAACTTCAGTAAATATGAATGCACTCCACTGGTTAAAAATAAACTCACCACTGTCAGTGTTTCTCACATTGAAGTTTCAAAGTTTTATTGTCATATGCACAAAATATCTACATATAACAAAATATTTCCCAACATGTTTCCCTGTACAACTGAATTTTTCCTTTGCTGTCCACAACAGATGCAAAAAATGCCCATATAAAATAGAGAAATAGAATAAGTGATCATTTAAAGGAATAATAAATTTATAAAGACAGCATATGAGAAATACAGTAAAAATATATGATGGTGGAAGGTCAGTAATATCATGGATTGCCAGAGTAGCTAGCTGGCGAGCTGTTAGGGAAACCACAAGGCGGGAAGAATTAATAATATACTTGGGTTGGCTGCCCAAGTAAAGCCTAAAGTCCTCTGAGTTCTCTAAATTATGCCTCCTTGTCTCTTCTGTCCTCTATCCTCCTGCCAGTGACCAGGAAATCGGTCTTTTTCCACCATACTGAAAACTGTTTGAATTCTTAAAATTCGTGTGGAGAGCATAGAGAACAGGCATACAGGGGAAGCTGCTAATTGTTATACAATCGTTCTTTACTTTAAAGATGTCTCGTGCATTTTCAGTCAGCTAATCTTTTGTATCTGCGTGGTGTTTCAGTTATTAAGACGAGAAACTAATCAGACTTTTTGCTCTTGTGTGTATGATTTCACATTTGGTCATGTTGCACCCTTCTCAATTTAACTAAGTCCTAAATGGTACCATGTCATGAGCGCTGTTGCATCTGAGATCGTAGCATACATCAGTAGGTGGGCAGTAACAAACCAATTTATGATGATGCTGCACCACATGCCCTCTTTAACTGAGGCGCAGAGGCAAATATGTTCTCATTCTGTTAAATTCATGTTGCCTCCACTCCTCTGCTCACATTTCTCGTGGGTGGAATAAGACACAAGTTGAGGATGTTGCAGTCGGAGAAAAGCAAAAAGTGGTGGAAAGTGTGGGAATCATTCACTTCTCATTTATCAGCCACGCTCATCTTCAGCCCTTTGGTACTCACCTTCTGAAGGAGAAAAGCTGGATGGCTGTTCACCATGTGGTTTTTCTTAACTGTTTGCAATCATCAGAACAAATAGAGTTTATAATGTGCCACAGCAACAACTTCATGACAAGTAAAGGCTGATTATTTGAACATGGTAAGACACTGTGAATATTCTTTTACATTTACTGATGTGGGGAGGGAAAGAACTGAACATTAGTCTGGAGCCTTGATGTGCTCTACGATATGCAGTAATAAAGACTGAACACAGAGCTGCTACACTTTGCGGGCGGCTGTTGTGAATTCAGCTGACAGCCCCGTGGGAAAAGTAATGCAATCCATTCTGAAAAAGATTAAAAACAAGCTTCTCTTTGTTTTTAGAGCATTCAGGTGTTTTCAGAGCACTTTCTAAAATCCACTTTCTGTGTAACAGACAATAGCTTGAATTTCACAATCCTTAATAAGGCCGAAATGGTATTGACTTGCATTCATAGCCACACAAGTAACTTCTTGAAATATACTCGCTTTAGGAACTGACTTGAATCAAACATTTTTTTTTTAATCTTCTCCTCACAGAATTTCCCCGGCTCTTTTGAGACAGGCTTCTTACGGGACAATCAAGATAGGAACCTACAATTCTCTGAAGAGGCTATTTGTCAGTCGGCCAGAAGGTTGGTATCACTATTTCTAACTCAAATATCTTTTTTTTGTGTCTTTTTACTAAGTTCTCCTTAAAAGGCTAATTTTAGACTGTCTTTAATTCACAGGATTTCATTAGTTAGTTACACAGCACGCAGCTGAAAACTTGATAGTATTCTCACATTTACTCTAATCAGCTAAACCAGACAACTGGCCAACCATGTAGGTGTTTTAATACGGCATAAAATTTAGAATAACAATTATTCTGTCCTCACAGGAAACTGATGCAATGTCCTTTAACATGCATTTGATTTGTAAGATTTTAGTTTGGGCTCAGCCAAAACCAGAGATTACAATAAGCAAATGCTTTTTAAGCTATCTTGGATCTTCCATAATAAAAACAGAACGGACAGAGAGTCATTTTCTTACATTTGCATTTTAGCTGGTTAACTGATGCTGCTATTCAGAGTCATATCTTTGACCCCTTTAACATATGAAATGGAAAAACTATGTAAAGCATTTTAGTTAATGTGTTAATATAAAGACACTGGGCTGTGCAATAAATAGAACTTTGACTTTTTGGGAGGGGAATAAAAAAGAAAACCCAAGCAGTTATGTGGCACTTTGGTCATCTCTTTACACCAGGGGTGGGCAACTCCAGGCCTTGAGGGCCGGTGTCCTGCAGGTTTTAGATGTGTCCTTGATCCAACACAGCTGATTCAAATGGCTAAATTAACTCCTCACCATGTCTTGTAGGCCGTTTCTCAATTCTCAAGTACGCGAGTACGTACTCGCGTTCTCGGCGAGTACGTACTGGCCGAGAACGCACGGGAGTACGCACTCGCCGAGAACGCGAGCACGGACTCGCGATTTGTACAATTGGAACACCAGCGTACGTGATGATGTCACAGGTCCGGAGTTTCTACTGCCGTCCCCTCTTAATTTAACTGTGAGTAACATGTTATGAAGCTTAACTTTAATCACAGCCAAACCGGTTTACTCAGGAACAAATAAAACACTGAAATAAACCAAACATTAACATGTAGAAGTGATCTAAGTGACTTATATATCATTTTTAACCTCAGTAGTGAAACCTCTATTAATAAAAATAGTGTACATGTACATACGTGTACATACCTTAATAAAAACAAGCAGGTGAGATGTTGGAACGCTTCTATTTTTATTTTAGTGGACACTCAATACTATAGACAGCTGCTGGGGTTTCTTTAACCTGAGTAGTGAGAAGACCGCGAGCGGGGGGGGGGGTTTGAAAACGATGTGCCGGGAGTCCGCTGTTGAGTTTTGGATGAAATGCATTCTGGGATATTTAGCTGTACCAAGTCCACACAAGTCACCACCGATGCATGCTCGATAAAACGGGCGGAGCGAGAACACATCCGGGACTTTTTCGCGTTCTCGGCTTGATGCGTACTTCGCATTGGAACAGTACTTGGTCTCCGACTGATGACGTATCACGAGTACACGAGAACGCAAGTACGCATATTGAGAAACGGGGGTAGTTCTCCAGAGGCCTGGTAAGAACTAATCATGTGATTCAGGTGTGTTGACCCAGGGTGATATCTAAAACCTGCAGGACCCCAGCCCTCGAGGACTGGAGTTGCCCACCCCTGCTTTACACAGTTGCATTTGTATTGTGACGTCTGTTGTGATTTTTTTTTTTTTTCTAAATTTCTCCAAATATCTAAACACCCTCCAAACTGTACTAATGAGAAAGTCTAAAACTACCACTGAAACTAGGGGTGGGCGATATAAACGATATACGATAGAAACGATATAGATTTGGCCAACGATAGAGATTTTGACTATATCGCTCTATCGCGATAGCGCATGTTGATGATGTCATCAAGCTGCGCCTGTTTTGGTAGAAAGTATCACAGCGGCTACAACCATTATCATCAGTAAATTATGTTCTCCTGACTGAAGTTTGGCCCGTGTATAGCATCCTGCTATGCGATTGCATTTGTCCCTAACCACCAGAATCCCTCACGTTAACTTTTATCGAGTGGAAAAAAAGTTGCCGTTCATCCTCCAGCTTCACTGTGCTAATGTTATGCTAACATAGCTGTGTCGCTAGCAATCACGTAGCACAACATTATATACCAGGTAGTCCAACTTCGGTAACCCTGCAAATGCCACTGCTGTTTAGTTTTCTGTCTTCATTTATGTTGGAAGTGGTAGCAGAGCTGTACGTTTGAATTAGTTTCAAAAATCTCTCAGTCAGAACATGGTATGAAATGTTTAGGTATAAACTAGCGAGCTAACTTCCTGTTAACTTCTAACTCCGTTAAATTTAATAAATTCTGTTTTCATGTTTGCATGGATGTTAAACTTAATTGTTAAAGATGAAAGAATTTAGACTGTTTTTAACTCTCAGTGTTCGTTTGACTTTGGGACCTGAAGGTGACGGAGTTTTGGACCCAGATTACTCCTCACTACGGCAGCCGTAATGCTCTGACAATCCATCAAGCAGTCCATCAGCAGGCTTACCAAAGTTGTACTAAAACATTTTTTAACAGATTTCTACACGCCAAAATCGGTTCAAGGTCAGTGAGCACAACCAGAATTCATACATAAGGCACACTCTCGATTTTTGAGAAAATTAAAGGATTTTAAGTGTGCCTTATAGTGTGGAAATACGTTATACAGAAGAAAAGAATATATTGTGATATATATCGTTATCGCACATGCTTCAAATTATATCGCGATATGAATTTGAGGCCATATCGCCCAGCCCTAACTGAAACAATAGAAAACTAAAACTAAACATTTTCAAATGATTAAAAACTGAACACAGACAAGTAAACTAACTGAAAATAAAGTGAAATAAAAACAAAAAGTCTAAATCTGGGACTGTTGTGGAGGCTAAAAAGCTGAACTGGGTTCTGTTTATGGTGCAGCCCTCCACAACAGTCACACCTTCTTATGTTACCCACCCCTGCTGTAAAGGGTTTTCTTTTTTGTTGTTGTTGTTTTTTTTGTTTTGTTTTTTAAAGGGCCATCTTCCATTCAGCATACCCAGTAATGATGACTAAATGGATATTTCGGCTGCTCCTTTTCTACAAGGATTCACCATAACAAGTAGCTCATGATTTGATCTGGCAGAGTTTTAAACCCGATGCCCTTTCTGACACCCCTCCAAAGGGGATTTGTGTTTCCAACTGGAATCGAACCAGCAACCTTTCAGTTGCCAAGTGAACGTATTAATCATCGTTGGAATACTTGAAGTAATATTGCATTGCATCTTGAGGATCAGTAAGCTTACAAAATGAACTCCAAATTGTTTAAACATACTATGGTATTGGCTTATATAGTACAGGAGAGGAAAGGGATCTGTCACAAAGGCAAAGGCCAAGGCCAAGAGGTTGAAAAAGAGATGCTCCAGAAAAAACTGTTTTTAAACAGACTCCTTTTGCTTATTTTCTGCTCACGCAGGTTCTGTGCTGGATGTAATCAGCACAGTTAAAATGTAGGCAGCTCTGCATATGCACAGCAACAGGGAACCAAGTAAGGCAAAGATAATGTGTTACAACTACACTCATTAAGATGTTTGATCATTTTTTCCCCAGCAACGACATCATTATTATTGACTATACTACTTCTTCTTCTTCTTCTATTAAATAGTTTATGCTAGTATATACTGTCTGAAAATATCTAATTTAGTGGTGCCTGCACGGATGTAACAGAGGTTTGTGGCATTAGCACTAGAAGCATGGTGGAATTAGACAGGAGAAACGGGAAAAGATTAATATTGCTGTTTATTTATTTATTTTTTAAATGGTAAAAACTCTGCTACGCAAAGCGAGCGCTTTACAAGCCTGCCATGATCTTTAAGGCGAACTTTGAAGCTCAGTTTAAACAGTCCAGAGTGAATATCAATAAATGTCCTTCTCTAATGGCTCCCTGAGACACAACAGCCATTTCTTCTTTCTTGCCAAGTGTTGAGTTGATCATTAAGATATACTGACATTGAACAGGAATGGAGCATAACCAAAGCTGCAGTGCACTGATTTACCTCAATTTGACTTCTAGCCAGTATTTTTTTTTTTTAATTACTATGCAAGTCATATTTCTAGGACAGCAAACCAAACAGCAGAATATCAGAGTCATTTAACATTGTAGTGTGGAATAATTAACACAAAATTCGGCTTCTAAAATGCTCTTGGCCTTCGATAAATCTGGGACTGGTGCAGTTTCATAACTATAAAAGTCTCCATGGCAGGTGAACCAAAAATTGATTGTGCATGACTGTGCTTCTCTTGCTTTTCATTTTTTCATGCTCATTCTTTTTCTTTCTGTTTGCAATCAATGCTAGTTTTGTGCATCAAACGTGAAAAACCCCTTGCAAATCTTTTCTTCCTTGTTTGGATTGCAAAATATTGGGTGTTGTGTTGTCACTTGTTTGAGATTCAGTGGATGAAAAGAGGTTAATGATGTTTGTATGTTTGTTGGAAATGGTTGAAAGTAAAGCAGTTATATGATAATTTGCCCCTGGAAATGAATAAAATACATTCACCTTAGCTGAGTGGATGTCCTTTATTTGTTAAAAATCAAAATCAGCCTTGATAAAGTAAACAATGTAAGGGAAAATGCAAACACACTAAGGTCCCAACATTTTACCCAGGTTAAGTTGAACATTTCTTTTTTCCAACATATTTCCTCTGAATAGAGCAACAATACAACACCTGTGTTGACCCATCTGGAAGTGAGTGTGTTAACATCCCGGCAGTAATTTGCAAGCTAAACAACAGGCAAAGTGCGTCCAGGACAGAAAGATGAGTGGGGATGGAAAAGGCAGGAAACTATGAAAGAGGCTGTTTTGATACTGACACTCTGATATGCTTTTATCCATTTGTCACACATATATTTGATATTAAGTGTGCACAGCACAAAATTGCATCATTTTTTTTTTTTTGCCAGAAAAGGAAAGTGATGTTGTTTGAGACTGAAATTGGCTTCCTTTTTATATACTGTGGTGTGCAAAAGTTTGGGCACCCCTGATAATTTTCATGTTTTTCCTTCATAAATCATTGGTTGTTTGGATCAGCAATTTAATTTAAATATATCTTATAGCAGACAAACACAATGATATTTGAGAAGTGAAATGAAGTTTATAGGATTTACAGAAAGTGTGCAATAGTTACTTAAACTAAATTAGGCAGGTGCATAAATTTGGGCACCCTTGTTGTTTTATTGATTTGAATACCTTTAGCACTAATTATTGAAACATAAAATTTGTTTGGTAAGCTCATTGACCCTTGACCTACATACACAGGTAAATCCAGTCACGAGAAAGGGTATTTAGGGTGGCCACTTGCAAGTTTTTCTCCTCTTTGCATCTTCTCTTGAGAGTGGCTACATGGGAGTCTCAAAACAACTCTCAAAGAGATTGTTCAACATCATGGTTTAGGGGAAGTATACAAAAAACTATCTCTGAGATTTCAGCTGTCAGTTTCCACTGTGAGGAACATAGTGAGGAAATGGAAGACCACATGGACAAATGTAATTAAGGCTGGAAGTGACAGGTCAAGGAAAATCTTAGGTAAGCAGAGGCAAAGGATGGTGAGAACGGTCATAGTCAACCCACACACCAGCTCCAAAGACCTACAACATCATCTTCTTGCAGATGGTGTCACTGTGCATCGTTCAACTATTCAGCGCACTTTGCACAAGGAGATGCTGTATGGGAGACTAATGCAGGAGGACCAAGTAGAATGTTCTGGAATGGCCATCTCAGTCCCCAGACCTGAATATTACTGAAAATCTATGGTGTGACTTAAAGTGGGCTGTCCATGCTCTGAAACCATCAAACCTGACTGAACTGGAGATGTTTTGTAAAGACAAAAGGTCCAAAATACCTTCAACCAGAATCCAGACTCTCATTGGAAGCTATAAGAAGTGTTTGGAGGTGTTATTTCTGTAAAAGGAGGATCTACTAAATATTGATGTAATTTTTCTGTTGGGGTGCCCAAATTTATGCACCTGCCTAATTTAGTTTAAGTAATTGTCATCCAAAGCCATAAGTGGGAGGAGGAGGAGGGGGAGGGGGGAAGGCACCATCCCAGCCACCTTGGCAATAGTTGTTGTGGTTTGATGCTAAATAATTTTTAAAGTCAGTATAAAATATAATAAAATTGACTTTGTACTTGCACTGACCTTATTTGAGACCACAAATCACAGGGAAATGTGTACATTTCTGTCCTTAATAAGCAACACAGCGATTACGTTGTTGTACTGCTAATGTCAGATTTCTATTCCTTGATCCAGTGTAGACACCACATTGGGTTACTACAAATGAGATCAACCATCTGAGTGTTTTTAAGCCAGTATGCACAATGTAGATTATAGAAAATATGAGAAAATTAGATAAGCCAAATTGGCAACAATGGTTACGCCTTTGATTTTCTCCCTCTCTCTTCTCTTAAAACTGACTGTGAAGTACTGTGTGTTTGTTAAGAGCTCTGAATAGGAATCTGTAATTTCAACTTGGTGCCTTTTAGCATATTTTTAACCTTTCCACCTTCCAGAAATAGCTATCCTAATATTGTAGCTTTTACTCAAAACAAAGAGGACTTCATTTCAGACAGCCTGTCTCTTAACTAGAGCCTAACAGCTAATGTTTCTTTTTGAGGCTAATAATGATTTCCGTGGAGTTCAAATAATTCCAGTGTATCATTTGCTACTGTTGATACACAATATTCTGTCGTATGCATTTAAAGAGAAAAATAGTCAGCGGTTGGGTAGGTTATCACCTACTAGCAAAATATTTTACAAGGTAGTTAGCAACTTGCCATTAAGGTGTCACTTGACTATGCATTGTCTGCTTAGCCGTGTTGCCTACTCCATTCTGCTTGCATGTTGTTGTTTTCAGGCCATTTCCCTTTTTTATTTAAATTTATTTTTGGCAACTTTGGGTTTAGTTTTTTTTAGCGCATGCTTAGACTTTAATGGCTAGTACTGTTGGACTGCAAGCAAACTCTCATATCTGTCTAGAAACAGCTGTAAACACTGATAATACCATTTATACATTTTCATGAGGATTATTTTCAGCATTATAAGAAATGTAAAAAAAGTGTGAACAACAACATCAACATTTACACTAATGCTGAAATGAGAGAGACTGATATATCAGTTGAGCTCTACTCTTGATTTGTCATTTTTTAAGGATGTAAGATATTTAAAAGGGTTGATTCTTTGATATGTCGATTTTTCTCATTGTGATCAGACGTTGATGTGAGATGTTGAAAGTACAAGTGCAAAAACAATTGAACTTTTCTTCCTCAACAGATGTTTCAAAACAGGCCCTAAAATAATGCCAATATGTTTTTTTTAATGTCACAAAAAGTCAACACTTTAAGTTAGTTTGCATTAAAAAAATTGTATTTATATTTTAAACTGTATACACTATACAGTAACTGGATCCTTGCAAAATTAACACTTTGTTCTGTAATCTACAGACATTAAGAAGAAATAATAATAATTGAACTGAGTTGTCTCGGTTGCTGTTCTAAATAATTACACTGATGTTTAGACCCAGAGAAGATGCAAATAGTGTACCAAAACTGATACACAAAGCAAGAATTAAGTGTTCATAAAATTTACGTTATTGTGATGTATGCGACACACACACCCGCACACACACTCCGTTTTTGCTCACGAAAACGTTTTTATTTATGATAACAATGCGCCGTGACAGCTCGTCCCGGTTCAGCACGCCTCCCGCTCGACTCTGCCGTCACTATATAAACACACAGAAGGAAAAACACTCATCACACAATCGCCACCACCTGTGGCTCACCTGCCTCCCGGTACCGCCCCCCTGAGCTCACCGCTCCACCCCTCCCCTGCAGCTACGCCAGGGACCACATCTCCGCCACAGACATCAATTCATAGTTAATTATAGGATGATCTTAATAACGTATTTGTTAGTTTGCCGGTTGGTTTTGGCTCTGTCTTGACTCAATTTGTGTCATTTTGTGACAGATGAGACGATGGTCATCAACGTCTTCTGCGGTGTCGTGTCTGGAGTCCTGTCGTCCTCTTTGGCCAACCCTACAGATGTTCTCAAGGTGACTACTCATGTTGGCAGTAAGCCCTAGGATATTGGAATGTGTGTGCTGTCAATATTAAAGCACTGCTTTATTATTTATTAAACGGCAGTTGTGACATTGATATGCTGAGAAATACTCACTCATGTGCTCAGAAACAGAATACTAGTAACTTTATAGTTGATTGATCCTTTTTCTTTTTTTAAACCTAATCCATGAGCCAAAAGTTTAGCAACTGTTTTGTGTTTCCGTTTGTTTTAGATCAGAATGCAGGCACAGGGCAGCCTGCTCCAAGGCAGCATGATGTCCAACTTCATCAACATCTACCAGACAGAGGGCACCAGAGGGCTATGGAGAGTGAGTGCTGCATTTCGCTGTATAGCTAGGTCAAGGTGTTTTTGGCCATAATAGTTACAGTAAGGTCTGGTCTAGCTCTTCAGGTGATTTCTTTACAAGTTAATCTGGTCCAATCTATCCACAGTTTAGTACAAAGCCTAAAAGCAACTTTTCTATGCCCTCAAGGAAAATAGGCACCCATCTTGCTTCATTCTGTTCACTGAGTTGTACTGTAAGTGTGTTACGGTCTGATTCATTTTCTCCATCCTTCACTTCTTCAGGGTGTCATCCCCACAGCACAGCGAGCAGCTATTGTTGTCGGAGTGGAACTTCCTGTCTATGACATAACAAAGAAGCACCTCCTTCGCTCCGGCCTCATGGGAGACACTATTTTAGCACATTTCATGTAAGTTTAAACTACTCTTAAAGTCTGTCTTTAGCTGTGCAGTAGCAACAGCTGTAGTTAATGTGCATTCTGTGTTTTTCTGCAGTTCAAGTTTTGCATGTGGCTTGGCGGGGGCACTGGCCTCCAATCCTGTAGATGTGGTCAGAACTCGAATGATGAACCAGCGAGTTTTGTCTGGAAACCCCATTTACAAAGGAACATTGGATGGACTGATGCAGACGTGGAGGAATGAAGGCTTCTTTGCTCTCTACAAGGGATTTTGGCCTAACTGGCTACGACTGGGACCTTGGAACATCATTGTATCCTTTAAAGAAAACAAAACTTGAACTTGGATCATTTCTAGCTCTTAGAAAAAGAATTAATTCCATAAAAGACCTGGAATAGGATCAGAAATAGTAAATCTAGATATATATTATGGAAAAATTTGGCCATCGCTATTAGACTCGGGCTATATCATGGTGTTATGATATACCAGGGTAGTTATAAATCCCAGTGGACATGACTTCCAGTTTTTAGGCCTGCCACTTCTTATTTTGTCCATCCATCCATCCATTTTCTTCCGCTTATCCGGGGCCGGGTCGCGAGGGCAGCAGCCCAAGCAGAGAAGCCCAGACCTCCCTCTCCCCAGCCACCTCCTCCAGCTTATCTGGGGGAACACCCAGGCGTTCCCAGGCCAGCCGAGAGATGTAATCTCTCCAGCGTGTCCTGGGTCTGCCCCGGGGCCTCTTCCCGGTGGGACATGCCTGGAAAACCTCGCCCAGGAGGCATCCTTGTCAGATACCCGAACCACCTCAACTGGCTCCTTTCGATGTGGAGGAACAGCGGCTCTACTCTGAGCCCCTCCTGAATGGCCGAACTTATCACCCTATCATCTACGGGAGAGGCCAGCCACCCTTCGGAGGAAGCCCATTTCCGCTGCTTGTATTCCCGATCTCGTTCTTTCGGTCACTACCCACAGCTCGTGACCATAGGTGAGGGGAGGGGCGTAGATCGACCAGTAAATTGAGAGCTTCGCTTTTACACTCAGCTCTCTCTTCACCACAACAGACCGGTACAGTGTCCGCATCATTGCAGCCGCTGCACCAATCCATCTGTCGATCTCCCGCTCCCTTCTCCCGTCACTCCTGAACAAGACCCCTCCAGGTCAGGAACGAGACCCTGACCCGGAGTGGGCACTCCATCCTTTTCCGGCTGAGGACCATGGCCTCAGATTTGGAGGTGCTGATTCTCATTCCCACCACTTCACACTTGGCTGCAAACCGTTCCAAGGTGAGCTGGATGCCATCACTTGATGAAGCCAACAGGACCACATCATCTGCGAAAGCAGAGATGAGATCCTGAGACCACCGAAGTGAAAGCCTTCCGCCACTTGGCTACACCTAGAAATTCTGTCCATAAAAATTATAAACAGAATCGGTGACAAAGGGCACCCCTGGCGGAGCCCATCATCCACCAGGAACGAGTCCGACTTATTGCCGGCTATGCGGACCAAGCTCTTGCAACGGTCGTATAAGAACTGAATGGCCCGTAGCAATGGGCCAGACACCCCATACTGCCAAAGCACCCTCCACAGGACCCCCCGAGGGACACGGTCGAATGCCTTCTCCAAGTCCACAAAACACATGTAGACTGGTTGGGCACACTCCCATGCGCCCTCGAGTATCCTCGAGAGGATAAAGAGCTGGTCCAGTGTTCCACGACCAGGACGAAAACCGCATTGTTCCTCCTGTATTCGAGGTTCGAATGTATAGAAAGCTTATTTTGTCCCTTAACTTAATTAATTTCACTGCCTCCATGTCACATAAATACCTATGAGTTCTCCTCTCCTCGACCTTTGCATTCCATTACTCCATTAAGCAGAAGGATGATGTCCATCTCAGCCACTGTGTTCAAAACCAGTGCCCACTCCTATGTATTTTTATTGGATTCATTTTATGCATTTATGAGAATGCATCAATTTCTTACAGAACATAATTACACACTAATCAGTTTATATTTATGAGTGAAGTATGCTTCTTTTTGTTCGTTTGTTTGTTTTATATTGCTAAATAACTTTTTTTTTTTTTTAACGGCTGGCCACTGGCTGTACTTTTAAAGAAAGTCTGGCTCCTTGAAAGAAAAATATAAAGAAATTAAAGAAGGCTTGAGACTTTTGCACAGTACAAATTAAATTGACTTGTATGGCAATCAAGTAATGGACTTGGTGAGTTTGTTCAGCCTACCCCATGAACCATCGTAGTGCTGACAATCATGCTCTCTGTCAGTGTTTTCATTGGTGCAATTTGAATACCAACTTTTTTTGCAAGGTAAATGCATTGAAGTATTTGTATCTGCCAATCCACTGTCTGTGTTTCCTTAACATACTTCTCAGTTCTTCATCACCTTTGAGCAGCTGAAGAAGCTCCCATTTTAACAAGAGCCAGTAGTGCGACTGTGTGGGTCGGTTGGACTGTGTCAGAGATAAGTGGGGCATGAGCATGGCAGCACCAGGAGATTTGGCAAATCTATATTCACACTCCCTTTGAACAAAAACCAGTTTCATTTCAAGTTTTGTTTTTGTTTTTTTTTTTGTTTTTTTAAGTTTTATTTATTGTTACTGATTCTGTTTTAAAGACTGCTGTGGTTAATGATTTCACTCACCATTTCACACTCCTCAGGCAGCTAAATGCGTAGTTCTAGCAAAAGAGGGAAAGCTTAGAGGACAATGTGTTTTGTTTTGTTTTTCTCAGCTGATGAGAAACAGATTAGTGTGGATTGCATGACTGGATTTTTAAACTTGGGTTTTCCGAGGACAGAGTGCACATTTCTAATTATTTGCTCAGGATTCTTAGACACAGCTGATGCACGTACGGAGGAAAAAGGGTGTTAGATTTTAAAAAGAATGTGTAGAAAGCTTTGTTTTAGGGGAAAGATGGCGCATGAAATTTGCTCAGAAAATCTCATTTTAACTGCTGAACAGTGAGGAATGGTGTGAATGAGTGGTACACGTGACAAAGTGACTGTTACTGGTAGTCACAGTAATAAGAGAGATGAAGGTACAACAGAGTTGACACTGTTACAGAGAGATGATGGCTCTTCCAGTGAGCTGTCTCTGTGGAGTTTGGTGGAAAATAACCCAACACATTGACTTTTTTTTGTTCATCTAAAGGTTTTTGTTATTCCTTTGTTCTGTTCTGTTGTTTTACAGTCAGAAATCTGAACCATCTGAGCCTGTGAAGAGTAAATAGCACATCAGCTCTTATTAAGAAGTACTTGATTCAAAGCAGCAGCCAATCCTTAACAAAAAGGTTTGTTTTGTTTATTTTTTCAGTTCTGTTCACGTCCATCTGAATCAGTATTAGGATGTAGTCGGTGGTGAGCAGAGCTTGCTGCCACACCAACAAGAGAACAATCAGTACATAGTGTAAATGTATGTACAGACACATTCACACTCAGAGGTGGATGTATTTTACCTGAGGCATGTTCCTGTACATACAAGGCCTTATTGCGCTATCTTTCCTCTTTTAACCTCAGTTCCTGTGCCAAATTGCGTCCCGTCCCGAACTTGCACTTGGTCTTTGTAATAAGTCACTGTAGTTGATGTAGATTACTCAGTGACGTGTGCACATTTGTAAATCACATTCTCTGAACTCCACCCATGTAAAACAGACCAGACACATTTACATTTATTTTTAACTGCTTGTTTAAATTTTATTTAAAATAAACATTTTTTTTCCTCATTTTGTGTCTGGGTGCTGGTCAAATTCAGTTTTTTTTTTTTTTGTTTGTTTTTTTTTGCTTAGTTTATCAAAAACCTTTAACAGCACTGTTGTAGGCAGCCGTGCTATTTAAGTTATATTTGACTAATATTTCATAAACCAGCACCACGTTGGTCATACTCATCCACATAGCTCTGCCATCGTTCTCTCAAATGCTAAAAAAAACCTGATTGGATTTTGTGAATCTGTTTCTTCTTCTAATTGCATCACCCCGTCTCCTCTGGTTTTGATTAAAAGACGCACATGGTGTCCACTGGTACTGAATCATTGCAGCTGCAGAAATGTTTGGGTTTTGTTTGGTTTTTTTTAGGCTGCATTTGCACTGCGTACAGTAGTCCTCCTTCCCTCCCTTTAATTACATGTGCTTAATAATCTGGCCCTGAGAGTGCTTTACTTTGTCTCAGCATCTCAACTCTTCTCTATCATGCTTGCTTGTCTCTTTCAAACACCTTTGGGCAGCACTCTTCCATAGGAGCATTAGGATCATAATTTTATGCATCTTGTAGTTTAATTGGAACAATTTGTTAACTGCGTAACACAATTTTCATAAAGGCAGCTGTTTAAGTGCCCTGCTTAAGCCTGGGCCTCTGTGTACTCTAATGATGCTAATCAAACAAACGGGGCACATGGTACCCACTGAGTTCTCCTTAATTGAGCCTGACTTTAGAATCCTAAGTAAACAGACAGTCTTCCAGTGTAAATGCTGTCGTCCTGTGCACATTTTTTAAAGTGACTAATGGTGAATAAAGTTTTCCGAGGAGGAGTTGGTAGGTTTTACCTGTCCTCAAACTGCTGTAGCGTTTAATTTCTTTTCCAGTTTGTGCTCCAGAGTTTGTAGTGAGCCGTTTCACTTTGCGTCTTTGTACGTCTAAGTGTGACGTGCTGCTTTCAGAGGTCACTTTAAAATAGGTTTTCCTGGAATCCTGGGAGCGTTGTGCTGTTACAGCCTTACACTGTAGATCAGTCAGCTGTTAGAGATGATATTCTGTAATTATATTCTTCCAGTCCTGTTCTGACGGCTCATCACTGCACTGAGTGTACTGATTTTTGCACTTCAGTTTTATTTATTGTCTGCACACTGGTAATCTGAGTACAGGGTTTAATCCATGGAGTGGGTTAAAGACTGAGGTGGAGATGCAGCTACACAAGGATGTTTTTCATAACAGGGGTACATCTGAAAACAAAGATGTGTCTTCAGTTTTGGGTTCAGTCCACGCCGAAGTAACAATACTGCAGTTATAAGTGTGTTTAATAATTTCTTTTATTAAAAAATATCAGCAGGGAATTCTAGGCAGAAGGAAAAAGGGCAGACCTGCCTGATTTCAAACTTGGGTTTTTTTTTTGTTTGTTTGTTTTGTTTTTTTAATTAAATTGTGTTACACCCCAGCCCAGGGAAGACCCTGGGCTGGGCTCGAGGTAGAAGCTCGAGGCATCTACCTCGAGCTTGAAGGGACGTGTAAAGTCCGGGGCGGCAAGTACAGGAGCACTGCAGAGGAGAGCCTTGGCAGCTTCAAAGGCAAACTGACATGTCTCTGATGTCTCTGACACGAATGGTGACTTAGGACTGGCAAGACTGGTTAACGGGGTTACGCCTGATCATTTTTTGCAGTATACCGTCATGCCGGTATACTTTGTTTCCTCCTCAATAACTTCCATTAATATACTGAAGTACTATAAACATATGCTACAGTATATGTTTATAATGCTTTTCTTGGATGCAAACCTTTGATGTGCAAACAGCATTTTCAGATGTACCGATGTAAATGTGGATAATATTGAACATTTAGTTAATATACAATTGTCTTCGATTCATTCAACATGATAAATGTAAACTAATATTTTTTTAAAATGATGAAATTACTGGAAAACCAAATTGTCATTTGGACTGAAGAACTTTAAGTTTAATTCTCTGGACAAACTTTTTCAAGCTGTTAACTTGGGTAAAGGATGGTACACAAAAATATTATAATTATTTATTAAATCTGAGTATAACGGCTACTTTTTGCACATTTTTGTGAATGTAAATGTGATTGTGATACTCAGACAGGTAAATGATGAGGCTTTCTGTCGTGTACTTATTTATGAACAGCGCTGAATTGAACAACAGTTGAAGGTCGGCTCATTTAAATTTACAGAACATGTTTTCATCTCACTCCTTCTAATGTTCTCTAAAACCAGGAGTGCTGACTGACATTCGCTCTCATATTTCATGTTTCCACGAATGTATGTCACAGTGGGGTAATTCACTTTCTGCTCAACCTGTTTTTCTGCTTTCCAGTTTCCCCTGTGATATGTCTACAGTTCAGATGATGAATGCTCATAATAAACATCAGCAACATAGAAATAATCCCTGTAATCCGAAACCCCAGGCTTCAGATTGCTCTAAACAGCAAGTTTCACGTCTTTTTGTTTGTTTGTTTTTTAAATTTTGTCTTTTTTTTGGGGGGGGGGGGGTCTCCTCAAATTTAAATTAATGATGTCAATCAGGGTGGATACCCCAAATATGGTCATCTTAGGTACAGGGCTCTGGCTGTGACCACAGAGGCCCCACCCACATGCTGTGTGTGTGTGAGGGACAGCCAATTTGGAATTTGGAAGGTTTGATTCAGACACAGGATGAATTGAGGGGCTGAGCAAATGTCCAGTCTAAGATAAATGGGATCATTTTAAATTGTGAACTGTGTAAATCCACTCTAGTACAGTCCAACGGTAAAACCACGGAGCTGGAAATTCACTGTAATGTTCTGTGAACTGTTCAGCTTTTAAATGTCCAAAGGTTTCTCTTCTTTTCTGATTGTCAAATATTTAGAATCATGATTGTACAGGGTCATTTTATGTTTGATGATAACATTTCTATTATTTTTTTTTTTTTTGGCTGATCTTATGTGACAATCTGTTGATTTGTCTATTTATTCGACTCTCTTCAGTTAACCTGAAGTCAAGACATGTTTATTTTATTTGTTTGGGTGATTTTATTTAAACTGTTCAGGTGCTATGTGTCAACCACATTATTTCACATTTTCGGGCCTAGTAATTTTTCCCACCAGTGTGTGCCATGTTATTATTTATTTTTACTCTTATTAACAAAACTACAACACTGTTACACTGACTTAAGGGCCAATAATTTAGTGTTCAATTTTGGGCAGTTGGCATCAATGATCTTTGTGATGCAGGGGAAATGGGTTTTTCTGGACACGTAGTGTATTGGTTTTATTGTTTCGTTATACTTCATGAAAACATGTAATTGAAGGTTGGATTTCATCTATTAAAGGCAATGTTTCTTGTCCTGATGGGTCCAGACACACTTAAATTTCATCATTTTATGTTTAAAGTAACTTAATTATGAAACTTTGTAACTGCCAAATTTTCATCTTCTTTTAAAGTCTGAAAGCAGAAGAAAATCTTTATTTTGTAAGTGTCCTCTTCACTCCCACTGATCATTTGCACTTTTATTTGTGATTAGCTTGTATCATTGCTGTATAAAGACATCTTTCTTTTTTCCTTTTTTTTGACAATATAAACTCACTGTTCACTTATCATTAAAATATAAGCTGTGATTATTAATTTCCTGTATTTTTGTATGTTTGTTGTTTAGTTGATAAAATCAATTTCATGGATTTTTAAAAAAATATTTATGATGAATAAAAATGTATGAAAAGTAAAAGTAGCTGATATAAGTAAATAACAGTAACTTTTTATTAGTATTGGTAAATATCATTTGTTCTCTTGGGGGAGAAAAGTTACAAGTTATGTGCTGTAACATTAGTACCACATCTAAGAGTTAAAAATTATATACAGAGAGATTTTTTTTAGATAGATATATAAAGTTTTAGGCAGGTGAGGAAAAATGCTGTAAACAAAGAATGCTTTCAAAAATGGAAGAGTTAATCATTTATTTTCATTAATCAACAAAATGCAGTGAAGGAACAAAAGAGAAATCTACATCAAATCTATATTTGGTGTGACCACCCTTTGCATTCTTCTAGGTACACTTGCACACAGTTTTTGAAGGAACTTGTTTGGTAGATTGTTACAAACATCTTGGAGAACTAAACACAGATCTTCTGTGTATGCTGGCTTCCTCACATCCTTCTCTCTTCATGTAATCCCAGACACACTCGATGAGATCAGGGCTCTGTGGGGGCCATACCAACACTTCCAGTACTTCTTGTTTTTCTTTATGCTGAAGATAGTTCTTAATGGCTTTGGCTGTTTGGAGTCGTCATCCTCCTGCAGAATACATTTGGGGCCAATAAACAATTATTTATATTTCTGAAAGCATTCTTTGTTTACAGCATTTTTTCACACCTGCCTAGAACTTTTGCACATATGAGAAGAGATATTTATATAGAGAGCAAGAGAGCGGTATCAAAGCATCAGCAACATGGAAAAGACTAAAACCCCAACAGTGATGCACACAACTGTGAAGCTTACTTGGGTCCCCAGTGATACAACATCAAGGTTCAAGGACTGGGTGAGGGATGGGGTAAGTGAAACACAGAAAAAAAAACTAACAAGGAGACAATCCCTTTTTTATTAGTGAGGTTAAAAAGAAAAGCAAAAATGTGTGTTTGAAGTAGATTGCATGACTATTTGTCATGTTGAAACCTGAAAAAACACAGATTCCCTTATTAATAGGATAGTTGACTGATTAATCAGTTTATCAAGAGAATGATTTCCAGGCCTACTTAGAGGAAGGTTTCACTTGCGTCTACCAAAAAAGGATCTGTGTTTATTTCACTCTTTTTGCTAAATCAGAGGCAACAACCTCAGACTTGTCTGATAAACTGTTTGGAAAACTTACATTAGTATCTCAAAGCAGTGTCCCCCCCTCTGGCTTTCTGTGCACTGTAATGGTTTTTGCCAGGCCTGTGGCACAATTGCTTCGCTCATGTATGAAAAGACATGACTTGACAGACGTGTTAATTTATCACATTATTCCTTTCATCTTCATTATATCACCGTATATAGTCAGGTGACAAAATAGGCTGTTCGTGAACGCCAAACAAATGAATAACAAAAATATATGTATTGTTCTTTTTCCTTGCAAGCTACATATTCATTGTATAAAACTAAATAATCAACTACAAGCATGATTAGAGTCACATATCAGCTAGTGTCTGGTTAAGGCCAGCTATTTTTTCTAAATAGCAAAATAGGCTCGATGTAATCACTGACTAACAACTCCAGAAGTAAATATCTTGCTAGGATTATGATGGGCTGCTAGTCCATCATGCATATTTCTAGAATCACTCTAGAAACATGTATGTCTCTGGACTGTGGGAGGAACCACGGAGAGCACGTGCAGGTATAGAACATCCAAGCTCCACAGAGAAAGGCCCCAGAACCGTCTTGCACAATAGTACCACCATAAATAAGTGAAAGTGATTTTAAATGAAACTGAGTCAACGAAATAAATATAAGTTGTAAAAACAACTTTTTCAGCCTTGCACCATCATCAGAAATGCCTCTCTTCTTATGTGCTGATGAGCTGAGAAATTTAAATATTCTCTCTGTTTGGGCTTTATGGACAGATTTAATGTAGAAGTCTGTTTCTGCTGCACGGAACTGTTCACACATTTCATTGAATTTGGGGCATTTTAACACTGAAAAAGTGCAGAGAGAGCATTGTTTACATTTTAACCCTGAGAGGAGTCATTAAGTAAATCAGCATCAGCTGTGGCAGCTGGTCGCACAGCTGAACTGTGGTTTTATTAAAAACTCTCTTTTAGAATTTGATTTGAGTGAGGTTTCATTGCTGAGAAGGGTGCTGCTGCGTTTGCACATTTAGATGCATGTGGATATATTTGTGTTTTGGTATCTTTGACGAAGCTGCCTTACAATCCAAGCTGAGTTCTCTGTGGAGCTTCAGCAGCAAATATGTTTGCTTGAATTGTTTGGTTTCCACTTTGCTCTGGGAGTTTTTATTTTCTGTGGTACTAGGATCCCTACATGTGTTTTATCTGAAGAGATAATTTTTTTAAAATACGGTTTGAGTTTGCTGTGCTCGGTAAGTGTGTCGCCATGAAGGAGGAAATTGCTGCCGCTGTGTTCTTTTTGGCTCGGCTGGTGAAGAGATACGGATGTCTGGACAATGATAGCAGAGAGCGCTTTGCTGCTTCCCTCACCTCCCTTCTGTTTGAGAACTACAAGAACCACTGGCACCCAAGTGCACCCGCCAGGGGTCAGGCCTACAGGTCAGTAATCCAAAAGCAAATGCTTTTGATTGTTTCAAAATGGCTGAAGGTCCTGCTTCCTTTTAAAAATAAAAAGTTAACCAAACGTGATTTTAAAAATTAAAAACTCAGTTAAATTTAAGAGGAAAAACTTTGTTTCAGAGCTTGAATCTGTATCCATTTGGCACTCTCCTTTTAAGTTGTATGGATTTACTATAAGACAAGTTGGTCGGGGACCCACAGGAAATCAGATTATTTGATCAGAAATAAATGGTTAAAAATACAATTACTGATTTTATTTTTAATGAATATCACTTTAATGTTGCAGCTGGTGATTGTATTAAATATACTGGACTATAAAGTATCCAAATCTTTAAAATTGTAAGGTTATGAAACTCTTGCTGCCTTCAGAAATGCAACAAATATTATGAACCCACTTTGTAATTGAAAGTATTGATTCTTTACTTAAAATACCAACTGTTATACTTGAGTTATTTAACCTTGTAAATGATCAAAACACCTGGAAAAACACTTAAAAATGGAAATGTGTTGTAATGCTCCACTCTACTGGCCTCAGTAAGAAGCAGGACTGCAGCTCTCAGGTTTATTCACAGGAATATAATGGATATCCATCTAAATGTTGGCGGGTTAATTTTAAGCTTTGCTCAGCTGCTCAGAAAATTGCTTGACTTACAATCTGCTCACTTTATCTGAGCAACCAAAGGAGAGGTCTGAAGACTTGCAGCTCAAAGTACAAGACTCTTTACAGTGGTGCAGGGAGTAGAAACCAGCACAATAGAAATTCGTTTGCATTGCAGCTGTGCTTAAGTAAAGTACTGGAGTAAATGCACAAAGTTGCGTTCCACTGCTCACTTTGAGTGGTGCTAGGCCATGTAATATTAGGTGTTGTGGTTCAATGGTACTCGGGGTGGGAAATACTCCCCCCCTCTTTTTGTACTCTAATTAAAATAAATGGGGCTTGCATTGCACACTATAGGCAAATCTATAGTTCTATATTCTGTATTTTCTCATTTGATTCGGGACATGAAGAAATCGTACAATTTTTAGGATTCATGAAAGGGAGATCTTCAGTTTGTTTTTGTACCATTTAAAGAACTAATGTGCTGATGTCATTCCTAATTGTCTGGCTTTAAACCACCTTTAATGGCACCAACTACTACTCTTCCATCTATATTTTAATTGGATTTTTACTGGACTTGATGTCTTGGTGACCACGTGAAATTGCAACACTAGATAAAATACTTGCTTTGAGCTGCCCGGTGTTTTTCAGGTGTCTGCGTATGAACCGTGTTCGGCTGCAGGACCCGGTGCTGGAGCAGGCCTGCGAGCGGAGCGGGGTGAGGTACGAGGACCTGGGCCTGCCCCAGGAGCTGACAGTGTGGGTCGACCCTGGAGAGGTGTCCTGCAGGTTTGCTTTAATCATTAGTCACCTTGCATTTGTGCAACGCTGCAGGTTACATTGATTTCAAAGACAAGAGTTCTGATGTAGCTTCCAAATTAAGACTTAATATTGTCCTGCAAAGTGTCTTTGTTTCAAATTTCAAAGTCCCCAGTCCATTTGGTTTCACATCTAACTTACTAAACAGTTGGTGATATCATTAAGACATGAATAAGAATTTATTTTAATGTCAGAGTTTAAAAGCAGAGTTTGAAGTAAATGCTTAATTATAATATAATTACTGATCATCCACACAGTGACAAGACTTGAGGAAAAGTGGAAATAAATTGGTCCAATCAACATTTTTTTTTTTTTTTTTTTTTTTTTTTTTTGGTATGGCTCAAACAGATGGTGATATGATTAGTTAGCAGTGTCTTTATACCAAATCTAGAGCTAACAAGTGGTTCAGTGAGTTACAAACCTAGTGTTGAATCAATAAAGCGAGTGTCTTTGTATAATACACGAAATCTTTATCTCAACTTCTCCTAGACCACCAGGAGTTAACAGTCAAACTGAAGGTTCTTATCTATATCAATATACCATTGCATTGGCTGACAACAATTTAGCAAGATGATAAAATGACCTGTTTTTTGTTAACTATTTTACCTTGTGCGTCTACCACACCTATAGTTGTAATTTCATTTTTACAAATAAGCATCTGATTACTTGTAATTAAGTCTGTCATGGGCGTGTACTAATATATTCATAGTTGTGTACTTGATCAATGCTGCTAAGGGAGGGAATGGACTGTGACTGAAAAGGGCTGATTTGGCTTCCTTGCTGGAGCTTTTTTGTCCTGATTTCCTGCCACTAAACTAAAGACATTTGAAGCACATGAGTCAGGTTGATGTTGTCACAGCTCTGGCAGGTTTCTAGAACATTAGAACAAGGAGTGATGGGGGAACGGAAGTTTAGAGCAGTGTTAAGGTGGAACTTCTGGTTTGTGCATATACTGGCCTCATAATGGAAAAGCCCTTTATTATCATTGTACATGTACAAAGAAATTGTGAAACCTGAATTTGCCGGCAGTTTCTCTAATTTTCTTTTGAATCCCTGCAGGTATGGTGAACGCAGCAGTCCATTCTGCGTCTCAGTGGTGGACAACTGTCGGCGCGGTGATGGGGAATTGTCCCGCCGCATCCATGAAGCTGTGGAACGGGCGAGTCTCGAGGTCCCATCAGGAAGCTCATCAGATGAGGATGAAGACGGAGGCGGAGACAACAGCATGAGCACGAGTACCAGCAGCAGCAGCCTTTCAACCCTCTGCCCTCCTCAAATCCCACCCATGAACAGTGAACCCCAAACCATTCCGACTGTTAGCAACCCCAACAGTGTTTACAGGGTGAGTTCAATATATGAAATGCAGGACAATTTAAAGTCTCCCAAGCTTGTTGTATGACGATAATGATGGAAGCGTTTTATATCTTAACATTTTCATTCTCTGTAAGCTCATTAACATGAGACTTGAAAAATAGGCTTTCTGCTGGTTTTTTGCTAAAAATGAATGAAAATTTTAAATCTAGAGCTTTGCAAAGTATTTTTAGTAACTTAAGTATTTCTCTAAGAGATCTCAGGTTTTCTAAATGACTTTGTTGTACCTGTCCTCAGTTCAGCGAGTTCTCTCCAGGTGCCCCTCAGACCTGGCTGAGGGAGAAGCGGAAAGGCTTTCCAGGAGACATGTTCCCACCTCATGGCGCTCCTGCTGGAGCCCACTTCTCAAGCCAGAAAGGCTTCAGATCCTATCGAGCCACGTTCACCTTCACTGGACCTCGAGTTGACAAGTACCACTGGGTCAGCAAATCGCGATCCTAGCCTTAAAGATACAAACCAGAATCTGGGTCCTGCTGATGTTGGATTTAGGCCACAGACTTTGTACATCTTTTAAAGGATAAGCTTATTTGTACCTGATTTAAAGTAATGCTGTTTAAGTATGTTTTTAAGATTTGAAAATTGATATTTTAAATAATTCTTCACTCTAATTGTCTTTTTTAAATTAAAGTGTGAATAAAGTAACATTGAACTGTCATTGAAAAGAAATAAATGGATTCATGCCAGCTCTACTGGCCATAACATGTTTTGTTTTGTTTTTTTCTCCCTCTCTTAAACAGTTTTTAGTTAACCTAACATTTAGCACTTTTAGATAAAACATCCCAAAAGTTCTTTGAAAAACACTGAATCTATATTTACCTGTAAAGCAGGTCAGTCTGGAAGCAAATACAGCTGCGCTGGTGTGTGTGGTGGTTGTACTGGTAGTGTAGTTAGTGATTAGCGTGTAAGAACAATCAGCTAACGACACTGCCTATACAGCCACCCCAATCACACTGACCATCAGAAACTTGTAATCTTGCAGTAAATGCTTGGGTTGTAATAAAATGTATATTTTTGTCCCTGTTAGTTGTTTGCCTTTTGTCAGTTTCATTTTTATTCTTCATTGAAGGCCCTTGTACAGTGTCTGGTCCTGGTGTCACACCTGTAATATTTTTAGCAGAAGTGCAGGAGACCCTTTGCTTGAATATACCTTGTTTCTGATACCTTATGAGATTTCCCATCTGCATCACTGAACGGCACAGGAAATCATTCCTGAATTCGGCCATCTCTCTCTGCAACCCATCCAACTAAGCAGAGAGTGCAATAGATGCACAACCTTAACACTTGCACATCCTCTACAGTGAAAATAGAAGTTTTAAAGTTACGAATCCAATGTCAACCATATATAATCTGCTTAATATTCTGAGATTTTTATAATTTTTGTTATTTTGTAACTTTGTATTTAATTTAGTTCAGTCAGTTAAATGGAACCACATATGATTTTCACACTTCTAAAAACCCCACTCACACCTTGCTTCAGGTAACATCAATAAAGCACATCGTGGGATGGTGCAAAGTCTCACAGTGGTTTCACCTTTAACCCCCAGTGACAGTAATGACTCGTGCCTTTTTTTTTTTTTTTCCCGACCTTGGCTCATGTGATGACTCGCATGATGAATAGCAGGTCAATGAGCTGCCAATACCTGGGACTGTCTGCTTTTTATTTTTAGAGCAGAAGTGTTTTGGATACAAAGTGAAATGTCTTCACAATCTCAAGCAGTCCAGCTGCCACCTTTTTTCATGCTCTTGTAATGACCAATGCTCCCCCTGACAGGATTTTTTTTTCTTTAATGCTCCAATGGTGTGCAGTGGTTATCCCAGAAAGCAGATTATGTTTATCTGGAAGTTGTTCTGGTGGTTAACATGTTTTACAATTGAAGCGTTGCTGGTTCAATTCCGGCCAAAGACAAAAATGTCTTCATTATTCATTATGAAGCGTATCTGGCATAAAACTAATCGAATCAAACTTGCAGAGCTCCCCACTATGGCGACCCTTTTGGCAAAGGAGCAGGCAAAAGTAGCTTAAGTATGTTGTTTAGGGCAAATGAGTGCATGCAAATTACAACACAGTTTTACAATGTAATAGTGTATGTATGTCAAAAATAGCTTGAAGCATTAGCAAATGCCATTTTCATGTTTAGTAAATGTAAGGGTACAGGGAGCAGATTACTCAGACTGGTAAAACAGGGTTACATATTTTGATAAACTATATTTTGATAGTTTATTAAAATATCCAAAATCCACCACTTAATCCATATGCACTTTATAAATCCCGACACAAGTAGAAGTGCAAAAAGCCTTTTTCATGTGATTAGCTCTGAGCAGTCACCAGGCAACCTTCAGACACTCCAGGAGGGAGCTCAATAACCGAGTCCTATACTTCTGTAAAAGAATGAAGTCACCGCTTTGCAAAGCCACGTCTATGCCTTCTAATGCATTTTTGCCGTGGAAAAAAAAAGTTTGAATGAGTCACATGCATTAAGAGATCATTATTAGAACAACAAAAGCAGTCACACTGTCTAAGACAACTTTTCTCACTCTTATACTTGGTCTTTGGTAACAATGTATGGGCCTTAGCACCACAACTTTTTTTGTGTGTGTGTGCAAGAAACAGGTTGTGTCATGCTTTAATCTCTTTCTATAATGCAATGACTTCTTAAAAAGTTAACATTGGATGTAAAGACAAAGTCTAATAAGTAATTTTAGTTAAAATTAAATAACAATACCCACTCCAGTTAAGGATTTTTAACTTTTTTATTTATCCACATCTACAAATCTGGAAAATGCACATTGCAGGGAAAAAGCAAGACAGGGACATAAAGCTCTAATTAGATTATTATTGCTGGGTGAAGATCCAAAAAGGTTTGAGGTTTGAGCCTGATGGCCTTTCCATCAGGCTTTCCAAAACAAACTCTTCAACTGGCATGTCAGTCATGTTACACATTTAGTATAGTGCATAATCATTACTTTGATACAACTGAATGGATTAAGTAAACTTGGAAAATATTTTTACTGAAAAAAAGTAGAAGAAGAAAGAATTTAGTCATGTTTAAAATGTGCTGCGTTCTTACCTGTCGTTGCTGCAGTTCTCATTCTGTTTACAAGTGACCACTGCTGGAGAAACACAACTGTCTCCACAGATACCCTTTACTGTGTGTGCGTATGAGTGTGTGTGTGTGTCCATGTTGTACGTGCCTCAACTTGCCCGGTAAAGCAGTAAACAGTCGCCCTGACCACCAGGACTGGCACGTTTTGCCCTATTTACAAATCCCCAGCACTCTTGTGTTTTAAGTACATTTGTTTCTACCCCACATTATTTGGCTCTGGTGTAAATGAAGAATCACTCTCTGGCCTGTAACTATAGTTCAAACCTACTTTCCCTCAATTTCCTACAGAATGGAAAGAGTTTCTTTAACACAGGGGTGGTGTCGCATGACAACCTGGGGGTGTTGTGGAGGTTCTGCAAGAATAAGTTGACCTGAGTCCTGTTCACTACTAATTTTCTCTGTATATGAGGTTTTTTGTGTGGGATGCGTCAAATGCTCAAAAGTGTGTTTTGTTGTATTAATGAATTATTGTGGGGGGAAAAAATTCACAGTGATACAGTAGTCATTAAAATTTGTTCAGAATGTGCTAATTAATGATGATTCATCTCATAAATCATGACACACTGCTCTCCTCTACATACGCTGCCTTTATAGGGTAAAAGTATTGGCATCAGCAATATTAGACCTATATTTGTATTCGGATCAATGCTAAAATTTGCATTAGTATCACACACCAATAAGTAAGAGCCATGATCCACAAATGAAAAAACCTTCCCAGGAAGTGGACGGATGGTCTACCAAAATTATTGCAAGAGAGCATCGACGAGTCATCGAGGAGGTCACAAAAGAACCCAGAATAACCTCTAAAGAACTGAAGGCCTCACTTCCCCCAGTTAAGGTCAGGTCATCATTCACCAATAAGAAAGAGACTGGGGGCAAAAATGCTATCCATGGCAGAGTTCCAAGATGAAACCACTGCAAAAGAACACAAAGGCTCGTCTCACATTTGCCAAAAACATCTTGATGACCCCCCAAATGTTTGGGAAAACATTCTGTGGATTGAGGAGACAAAAGATGAACTTTTTGGAAGGTTTGAGACCCGTTACATCTGGTGTAAAATTAACAGATTTCAGAAAAAGAACATCATACTAATAATCAAACATCGTGGTGGTAGTGTGATTGTTTAGGGTTACTTTGCTGCTTCAGCACCTGGAAGACTTGCCATAAAAAAACCTATAGTTTGTATTTATACTGCATGTACTGTCTATATTTTTTTAAGTTTGTGTGCACAAACTTGGCCAAAGAAAGATGATTCTGATTCTGAAAAACCTGACAGAGAATGTCAAACCATCAGTTTATGCCCTGGTGTGTTTTTGGACAATGATCCAAAACACACCAGCAAGTCCACCTCTAAAAGGCTAAAAAAACAAACAAACAAACAAACAAACAAACAAAAAAAACCAGAAGAAGACAAAGAAGAAGACAAAGAGTGTGTAGTCAAAGTCCAGACTTAAACCAGATTCAGGTGCTTTGGCATGACCGTAAACAAGACATTCAGCTTCAAAAACCCTCCAATCTGACTACATTAAAACAATCCTCTACAAATAATAATTGGCCAAAAACCTGTGAAAGACTTATTAGCAGTTATCGCAAACGACTAAACGCAGTTCTCGCTACCATGGGTTGTACAACCAGTTATTAGGTTTAGGGGGCGATTACTAATTCTCATAGGGGCATTTTTCCCATTAATAAATAAAATCAGCATTTAAAAACTGTATTTTTATTTTTACGTATCTTTGTCTAATATTAAAATATTCTTGATGATCTGAAACATGTAAGTGTGACAAATATGTACAGTACAAAATGTCTTCTTTAATCCCTGATGTCACAGAGGATCGTAACAATGTAGCGAAGCTACAGTACAAACATCGGTTTCACTTTTGAAGCTATTTATAGCCGACTAAAATGAAGATACGGAAAGGAACATTAGTCTTATTCACGTTTTTTAAGCCTGGCGCGTTTAAAACGTTTCTTTTGAGACGCCACTCTAAAAAGAAAGCAGAACACAGGAAGCAGGAAGGACGTTTGGCTACTGAATGTGGCTTTTGTCACAGCGGGCGAACAGTCAACCAATGATCCAACGCCTTTAACTTCGAAAGGGTCGCTTTCGTCCAATCACGCATGTCGACATTACGACGTCGTTGTTTCTTGGTCACATCCGGTCATATATATGTTGCCACGAGTTAGCGGCGAATTTGGAGCGTGTCCATTTTGAACAGCCACTCGGCGTCCGCGGTATTTTCAGTCAAAGTAAGAACACGTTTTTATTGTTATTTTGAGTAATAGCAAATATAAGAGTAGTAAATAGTAATTATTGGAGTTCTGGTTTATATCGTGCTTATTTCCATCGTGATTCTTCTGCGGCGACCATTTTGTTCGTGTGCGGTGTTTTCTTGTTAGCCTGTAAGCATGGCTAGTTCGTTAGCTGCAGCGTGCTAATGTGCGTTAGCGCGGCTTTTGCACGCTACGAGTCTCTTGTTCACATTTCGCGGCATGATTCTCATCCGTTGCGCATAATGGTAGTTTTTAAGTGCACTTTATATCATCTAAACGGTTTTTGTGTTTGGTCGGTTGCCCATCTGATAGCCGGGCCTGCTGTCTGCCCCGAGCGGTAACGGAGCAAAGCGCGGTCCGCTTAAACGTTTGGATAACATGGAAGACTCACGCTCTTTCTTTCCTTTCAACCACGGCTGTGGGGTCACTGGTGCACGCACAACTGCGTGTAACTGTCTTATTACTGATGATAGTCGGTGGTGTGTAAATAATAAATAACCTGCCGATATATGGCGCCATTGCAATGATCGGACTAACGCTTTAACTTAAAATTAGCATTCAGTTAGCATTAGGTATGCGGCTCTTTATTAGCATTCCGATTTATGCTCAATATTCTCTGAAAATAGGGACGAATAGAAATATCTTTAGGCCGTGTTTCGGCTCTCCTTATACAGTAATTTCCAAACTCTTGGAAAAAATAGTTTCTCTTGCTACTTGAATTTAAATGAGTACACTCTTTGTGTGTATCTGTTTAGAGTTAATTAGTTTTTATCCCGGGTGTTTTTAGAGCCATGTGCCTATTCTGTTGTTTTGTTATGATGCTATTGGTTATGTTTAACTATTTTAACAAAGGACCTTTAAAACTATACATTTTAAAATGTAGTATCCTAAAAATGACTAGAAATTAAGATGTAAAGTAACAAATGTTTAAAATACTACACACGATTAGTTGATCACAGAAGATCAACAAATGATATAGGACTAAAACCATACATTTATTATAAGCTAATAAAAGCCATTCTGTAGTTTAAATGTCAGTATTTTCAGATGGGAAGTGCTGCCTCGGTTTTTGTTTTGGTTAAACTTTGCAGTTAATAGATCATAGAGGATCCTTTTGGTAAATAAATCAACAGCATTTTAGAAGTTCTGCCTGTTGCAGAGTATGTAATGTACATTTAAGTATGAGTGAGTTTAAAACCAATGTGAGAATGACTTTAAGTCAGCATAAGTGTGGCTGAATTTTAATCAGTCTTATTTGAACAAACTAGCAAGTGAGAGCAAAGATGGGATCAGGTAGTGACATGAACAAAAGGTTTCTTGTCCTTGTTGAAGAGTATTTATAGAGCATCAAAAACGTAAAGAAAACAATACCGCTGCCAGTTAGTGTTGTGCGTGAATTGATAAACGTGGGTTTAATGTAGTCTGCTACCTACTTCTCCAATCCCTCAAACTTTGTCTTGTCCCATCTCAGTCATTTGAAGATCCCACCGTCAGAATGGCAGACGCTGAGAACCTGCTCATGGAGACATCGGAGCAGAACGGCAACGAGGGAGAGGAGGAGCAGAATGGAGCTGAGCAGGAGCAGATGGCCGGGGACGAGGAGCAGGACAACAACACAGATGGCGGAAAGATCGACGCTAGCAAAGGAGAGGAGGATGCTGGGTGAGTGTCTGGTTGGACTGTGGTTGGCCACATGTGATGTGTACGAGCATCTCGTGATGGCATGATGAGCCCTGGGAAAATAAACTGTGAAACCTTGTAAATGGAGAAATGTTAGCAATGCCTACATGTCATTTTACAGGAAAATGTTCGTGGGTGGCCTCAGCTGGGATACGAGTAAAAAGGACCTGAAGGATTACTTCAGTAAGTTCGGTGAGGTGTCAGACTGCACCATCAAGATGGACTCAAACACTGGCCGATCCCGAGGCTTTGGTTTCGTTCTCTTCAAAGACTCTGCCAGCGTGGATAAGGTGACTCCCCCTGTAACTGAGCATAATTTGATCCCGAACGGGCTTCAGAAGCTTTTATGGGAGAACGGCTCTTAGTAATATAAATGAATCATATGCTAATCAGCCACACTGCCTTGTCTGCATTATTAGTCATCTCTGTGATGATGACTTTAATCTCTGTGCTGTTATTGTCTGTTAATGGTAATATATCTGTATCTGCAGGTACTCGAGCAGAAGGAACACAGACTGGATGGACGCAATATTGACCCTAAGAGGGCGATGGCTATGAAGAAGGATCCCGTCAAGAAGATCTTTGTTGGGGGTTTGAACCCAGAAGCAACTGAGGAAACCATCAGGGAATACTTCGGCGCCTTTGGAGAGGTTGGTTTCAAATAAAATGTATTTTAAATATCTGCAGTTAGAATGCAGCAACCACTTCTTGTACGTTGAGTCTTCTTTGGTTAAGTGTTTCCAGAGTTAAACTTGGGTAGATGGCAGTATTATTTTTATTCTCCTGTACAAACTCCGTGGATATGTTTGAGAGCCACTGACTTGCCCAACTTTGTATACTCATGCAGTTCAACACATTATTTACAGTTTTAATCCTGTTCTTACCAGCTAAACTGGTCTAAGCCATAAATTAACCACATCTACATCACCACTGGCCAGTAAACAACAAAGTTGTAGATTAATTTGAGGAAGTCATCCTATTAAGGATAAATAATAACTGAGATATTCTGGCACTTGTTTGTGCGTTTGAAGTTTGACTAAATGATGTGGCTGACATTTTTAAAGCAGAGATAATTTACTCCTGAGACTGCCATACTATATGCACTAGTGCTGGGCGATATGACAATATATATCGTGTGGACGATAGAAAAGTGTCTATCGTGCCATTTGTCTTCTATCGTTTATATCGTACTAACCCAAATTTTATAAATTATTACATAAAATATATAATTAACCCTTTACAACCGGTCGGAGCAGGCACACTCCGTTTTACCTAACTATTTTTAAATCCCTGTAGAACTGGAACCACGTAAGGTAGTGCAATATTTTTTTTTTTTTTTTGCACGTGAAACCGGAGGAGTTGTACTTACATCTTATGCCATTAGCTTGTCCAAGGTCACGGTCTCCTTCCACATATAACTTTGCAAAAATTGCATAAGAAGCACTTGCAGCAACAAAAACATAATATTCCAGAAACACGCTTTGCCGACGTTCATAAGACTTCCTACGTTGGCATATACGTCAGCGCGAACTATCGCATGTCCGCCATTACCTGCCCGAAACCGGAAGTGACGTCATTTTCGCGAAAGGGCCTTATAAGCCTATGTTGATGTTTTTAAAAGACATGTTTGACTTTATGCTTTTCTGTATCGTTTCTGGGATGCTTAGAACTCAAATTACACTGTTGGAAATAGTTTATTTTGATGCATTATAATATTTATTTTCATTTTTCCTGTAGTATATAAAAATTAGTGTATCTCAAAAATAAAACTATGAAGACACAATAAATTTCTCGTGGTTGGAAACTTTTGTATTTACAGTTTTGAGGGATACACCTCTTAAATTTTTTTTTAACTAGAAATATATGTAAAAAACCAAAACAAACGATTTTCAATTTTTTTGTAGTTTATTGCACTACAAGTTTTTGCAATTTATGTAGTTACTATGGACTTAATGCATACATATTATTAAAATTTGGGCTATAACGGTTGTATTGATGGAAACTTGAAATACTCCCGCAAGTGGCACTACAGCATGTAAAAACATAAAGATAAGCTCTGGCGGACTTGGTTCTATGGTAGGTCTTAAATGTTAAATAGCCTGTGGCAAATATATTAGTGTTGTCTTCTCACTATACATGCTCTTAACTTTATGCAAGAAAAAAAAAAGTATAAAAAAAATGATATTTTTCGCAAAGAAACTCCGTCTCGTGGTTTGCGAGCTGGTGCTGCTGTACGTGCACCCGGATTTGCGACATACTTTACGGTAACTCAAAACTAAGACTGCACCCTCGGCACTCGCTGTTTACAGACTGCGTACTTTCTAGATGACCACAGGTCAGGTGGTATATCGTTATCGTGATATAAAATAATTCATATCGTGATAAATATTTTTTCCATATCGCCCAGCACTAATATGCACCGTATTTGTTGTTTCTAATCAAAATCTTTTGTCCGATCCTCCTTTTTTTTCAGATCGAAACCATTGAGCTCCCAATTGACCCCAAATCAAAGAAAAGGAGGGGATTCATCTTCATCACATACAAAGAGGAAACCAGCGTAAAGAAGTGTCTGGAGAAGAAATACCACAACATCCAGGGTGGCCGGGTAAGCAGTTATTCCAGAAGTGCTGATGTACAGAAATCAGCTTAAGTTTTTCTAATCAGCTACCTGGTGGACAGTGCAGCCTCACCTGTGATCTGTTTTGGTGCAGAGTGACAAAGTTCATAAGATTAAGCCACTACAGATTAACTTGTTGCAAACTGGTTTTTGACCAAGTCAGTAGTTAAACCCTGAGTTAATGCATAAGACGTTTTTGAAATGTACAACTTTGAGTTTTTTCTGTATACATGTGGGAAGTGGGTCACTCTTTAATTGCAAATAACAAATGTTTTTTATAAATATTGCAAGGAGAGAATGGATTTTTCAGTATGTATATCTCTTTTAGTGTGAGCTGAAAATTGCTCAGCCAAAGGAGGTGTACCAGCAGCAGCAGTACGGAACAGGGCGTGGAGGTGGCTATGGAGGCCGAGGAGGCAGGGGCCGTGGAGGTAAATGAAGATGATCACCCTCTTCCTTTCTGGATTTTCTTGTTTGTGTGTTTTGAATCTGTATGATCGGGTAAATGCTAAGAGGCTAGGTCACCGTTGACTAGAGCTGGGCGATATAAGATTTTTTCATATCACGATATGTTTTTTTCATTTCAGGCGATAACGATATATGTCACGATATAAGCCAAATTATAACGGCGCTGGCACGGCTGGCAGCCTTAACCCAATTTCCCTCGGGATGAATAAAGTATAATCAATCAAGTAACTATATTTGTAAGATTTAAATGTGCCGTTGCTCACGAGTAAAATGTGAAATAATCTGCAGCTTGTTTTGATTTAAATATTTATTTCCCATAATAAGTTCAACAGGGTAGATGTACTTAAGGAACATGAGACTTCAGTTTCAGATAAATAAAGGCAAATATTGCAAACTACACAAAAGGCAGCCGCTAAAGCGTTTGAGTTTCAAAATAGAACAAACAAAACAGACTACTAAATTGTCAATTCTACTTAGAAACAAAATTTTAATTCTAAAAATAAATCTTAGTTTGTTTTACAGAAGAACAGACAAAATTGACTAACTTTTGTCAATATCAAATAATAAACTGAGAACTAAAAGGAAATTCTCAATCTCTCCTTGTTGTATAGCTTAGCTTTTCAAACAGTTTTAACTGTTACTTTAGTCTGACAAACGCCGAATGACGAATTAGCGCTTTCAGTCAGAGATTGAGCATGCACCGGTTTATTGTATTTCCAGACTTGCTTTCGGCACAATTTACAGTGCACGCTACTCTGTTTTTTGTCAGACTTGAAATAGCCGAAATACCTTCACACTACGGAACTTCTATGGCCCTTCCGTTCGACAATCTCTCATTGGAACCATCATCGTTTTTTTCTTCGGTAACCTTCGCTCACGCTCCCGGTTGATTTTTCTCTAGTCGGCAAACTAATTTCCTTCATTACCCGGGCAGCCCGGCTGCAAAAACAAATACACATGTGCGCCTTGGCACTTGTGCTGTACGTAACAAGTCACGTGACGTGACGCTGCGGCTGTGATTGGTTCGGCTCTGCGCTACTTAATTTGGATTGGCTGTTCTTTTCTTTTTTTTCTTTTTTTTTTAAGAGGACAAGAGAGATGAGGCCTATCGCAATAGTTTAATTTTTCTATCGAGAAAAAGTTATTTCGCAATACATATCGTTATCGTTCTATCGCCCAGCTCTACCGTTGACAGAGCACGTTTTAGTGGTAATGGGTATTAAAATGTAATGTGGAACTTCTCGTGTACAGATTTGGATGATATTGAAGTTTAGACCAAACTCATGTGCACTTTGTGTTCCAGGTCAGAGCCAGGGCTGGAACCAGGGCTATGGAAACTACTGGAACCAAGGATATGGCAACCAAGGCTATGGCTATGGTGGATATGGCAACTACAGCAACTATGACTACTCTTCTGGTTACTACGGATATGGTCCTGGATACGATTACAGTAAGTGCAAACATGCACATGAGTTGTAACTTGGAGTAACAGTTAACACATCGAAGCCCAAACCCGAGGTATACGCATCAGTACTGATTGTGTGATTGTTTCCCCTTACCCCACCCCCACTAGAGCCACAATACAAGAGTAAACAGCTTGATGTAGCCATGCCAGTGCTTCTAGACCTTTGTTTGAGCTGTTCCATATGCTCTGATAAACTTGCTAACATAATGTTTAAGATGTTCATTTTTTCCCTCAGTTATATTTCTATAGATGCATAAAGTTGGTGCTGCATTAACAACCTAAAATGTGCCAAAACACATCTGGCTCGTGTTTCCTGTTTTGACTCTTGGAGTTTGCCTCATTCCTGCCACCCATCTTTAGTGTTTAAGACTTCGTTGAGTGCCATGTTTTCTTCTCAAGCCTCTAGAGTGTAGTTTGGGGAGCTGGAGAACTGGGGTCCTGTCCTGCTCTTTACTTAACACTCAAACATCATCTGTCAGATGTTGAGCTCTTGCTTTAATACTGCGTCTCCTTCACAGACCAGGGCAATGCCAGCTATGGAAAAACCCCAAGGCGGGGGGGACACCAGGCCAACTACAAGCCATACTGATGGTCACTTGGCAGTGCAAGGTATGACATTGCTACAACTCAACATGTGCCACTGTGTCCTAGTGCTAAGTATTCCAGTTTAAACAGTGGCTAGACTGATTAGACCCCCGCTCACACCTTGCTGTTGTAATTTCAAGTTTGCATGAGTTCCCCTTTGGATTTGACCTGCCACTGTCCCAAACATAGCTGTAGGGGCAGTCCTGGCTTTCACCAAATGGGAAAACATTCCTTTCCAATCGACACCAGAAATGCCAGGCAGTTGTATTAAATATTGCGTTTTAATAATAGAACACAGGTTCAAGATGTTAGGCAGCCACCTGCTGCTGACCGACTGCAGTTAGCATATTTATCCATGTCCAGTGTTGCACAGGTTTGTTACTGAAGATCATAACCTGAAAAGTCTCAAAAGCACTCGCTGTATTTTTGAGGCCAGGATTGTTTTACTGTTGGATACAGATGCCTGCAGACATAACTGATGACTAGTTGCTCTTTTGTTTTTATTTTTGGTTTCTTTTTAATGCAACTCCATTTGAACACCTGGAGGACACATTTATAGTTGGCGCTGTGTCTCCGACAAGCATTTGATCACAGTAAACTGGTGAACATGTGGACGTCCTCCTGTAGCCTCAGACTGACCCAAACAGATGCAGGAACTAACACAAGCATAACGATTTGTACTTGAGTAAATTGGCTGCCAGGAGCATCTCTGCTGTTGAAACTGAAATAGAGAACACTTAGGTGTCATGTGCCACTCTTCTGTGTTTTTGATTTCATTTTAAGCTTTAGTTCTAGACAGCGATGTTTCACTTGGCACTGAGCTGCTAATAGCTGCTGTAAGTGGAGAACAGTTTGAAGTTTTTAAGTTAAAATACTCGTAGAAAGTTCATAGATTAGACTTTGAATGGTTTCTTCCAGCTGTGTCATTAATGTGTTTCACCCCTCAGGACTCCAGTGATCCAGTGAGACCGACGGCTGGACGGACACACACTGGGCCAGACTCGACCTCTTTTATGACAGAAGACCATTTGTACAGAAAACACCAGAAATGTAACTTTTTTTTCTGTTTTCTTTTTGTTTTCTTTTTTTTTGTTTGTTTTTTTTTAAACCCTATCAGTTTTAGTTTTTATTTTTCCCTCGTGTTTTTGTTTTGTTTCCTCGTCCCCTTCCACATTTCCACCGGAAGTGTAATTTTTACTGTACTTTTTGGTACCTGTTTTGATTCTATTGTATTGTAAGGGTTGTATTTTACATGTTTGATGGCTTTACAGGTTGAAAATCTTGGCGCTGTAAAGGAGCTTTTTTGACAAATAAATACAGTTTTCAGTAAATTTTGTTCTGATGCTTCCAGGTTTTGGGGAGGAATATGAAACATTGAGTGGGTTTAGGATTAAAGTTCAAATGTCAAGGATAATGTTGATTATGGAATTCTTTTTTCCCCCTTCCCCCCCTTTCTTTCCTCTTTGTCCCTCCTTACATGGATTCCAGTGTACCTGAGAAGGAATTTTAACTTGCCAGATTTCATCATTTGTAAAACACAGGTTAAAAGATTGTTCCAGGCTGTTTGAACCCAACATCTGGAAGCCTGCAGGGTGTGTGGGATGTACTGGGAGGGGAAATGTTTTGTCACTTTAGATCGTGTTCTTCATACGCCGTTGGTTTTAGAAATGACCGTTTCTGAAGTTAAATGTCTTTTTTTTTTTTTTTCTTTCTTTCTTGACGGACTTGAGGGCCAGTGTCGTCGTCTCAGCCAGTGTCTCTGGCATTTATTAGTAATAAACATTCTGGTTTGTAATGATCTTTGTATTTTTAATTCTTAATGTTACTGTTAATGGTCCAAGTCATTAGATAAAACTTTCAATAGAAACATTCCATAAAGGAAAAGGAAGTTTCCTACTGAACTACAATTGAGCCCCTGCGGTTTTTATTTTTCAGTCATTTGTGAGCGATCCAAGTTTGACCTCAGGATGCCAATTCCAGGGAATCCTAAATCCAAAAGTCTGTGTTCCCTGGATGTCACCTGGACCTCTGTCACACCATTATGTGCACGTAGATGCTTCATGCGTTACTTTTCTTTTTCTTTTTTTTCTTTTTTTTAAATTCATCACTATTGATGCTTGGTGCATTAGCTAGCATTCTGTAATGATGAAGAAGGATGCACACTTGTCAATCTGGGAGTAATTATAATCTAAAGTATCGTCTTGCCTGGGGAGTGGCGACCGTGCGTTTCTGTAGTTTGGTGTTAGGGCTTTGAACTGAAATGTGGCTTTGCGCAAACAAAATAAATGCGTTAAAAAACAAACAAACATCAGGCCTGTCCCAGTGATCGCTCAGATGTGGCTGAAGTTGAAGGAAAAACTGCCACGCTTTGTGGACTCCAGGTAAGAAAAGTAATACCTGACGTTCTCTTTGAAGCCTGACTGAAGAGACTAGAGTGCTAATACATTGTGGTAAAATTACGTCTTCCTTGAGCTACAACTAAACAACGATGGCAAAGGCAGGGTGGTGCTTTTTGCACTTCAGCTGATAACTCCTTTCCCCCAAGCTGGTATATTTTTTGTCTGTCTGTTTTTCCCGTGTTCATTCTACACCTGGAAAAAAATGAGCCATAATGAGCGTCTTGCAGGTAATAATTGTAGTTAGAATAATAACCACATTTGCATTAGAGACAGCTGGGCAACACCCATAGCTATCGACTTTTTTTTCTCATCTCTTTGTTTAATTACCTAAAATGAAACAGTAAAATAAGCACATTTTACTAAAATCAAATCCTATCCTTTTGGGAAGTATTGTTAATGAAGTTGCTGTTTCCACTAAAAGCCACTAGATGGCACTGGTGTTAAACTCAGCTCACACCATACCGAGTTTAGACCCTTTCATCAGAGCACCCTTAAAAACAACTAATTAATAGTGTTAATAACACCGTATCTTAGTTTATTTTCTGGAATTATCTTTGTTCTCTAAATGGCGTTCAAAGCATTAGCTAATGTAGCTTAAATCACCAGAGATTACTAGCTAACCTTCTGATGTACTTATGAATTATTATAGTTTATTTTTAAAAAAAATCCTTTTCTGGTCGATTTTGGCTTCAGTGTTCAGATTTTGCGAGATGTATAGTCGTGTAACTTTTACAGACACTGTCACAGTGGAAAGTCCATTTTAGACTTACTCTGGTGTTTTAAGAGCATCTTGATTTTGGATAATTTTAGTTGAATGAAGAACAAAAACAAAGGTTTTCATCTGTAAAACTCCTGAACTGATGGCAAATGAAATTATTTATATGAAGCGAAAACAAACTCACAGGTACTTTAGCACTTTTTAATTCAAGTTTACAATCACCATTAACCCTGTACTTCATACACCTGTAGATTCAATTACAGGTCTTCTTTTAAACTTCAACTTCAGCAATGGCTGGTAGCACCGGGGCCTTAAATCTTCTGGTCTGTCTGCATGTGATGCGACAGCCAGACTTCCAAACATAGACTACACCTGTCTGTCTTTCTTCTGGTCTGTTTGGTGAGGCTGCACCTTCCGATGTCTCTTTGGCTTTATCATCTTTTTCAAAGCCTGTCTTTCCATCCAGGGATGTCTCCCCACTGCTCATATCAAGAGTCCAATCTCTCATGGGGTCCTTACGGCAAATCCTAACAATGACTGGAGCCTTATGCCCCTCTGAACTGGTGAAAATGGGTTGACGTGCTGAACCATCAGATTGTGAAAACTGCCTGTTTGTTTTGGTCCCTTCATTGGGCCATCCTCTGCGGACGAGTCGGGCTGCCATGAGGAAGGAGTCAGTCTGGCTGTGCAGCATCTCGGAGCAGTATGACAGCGACGGCCCGGACATAGCCGACTTAGTATCCCGGTCAGAAGACGTGTTCTCTGGCTTACTGCTGTCTACCATCCTTCTGTTGTTACAAGCCGCCACCTCTGTTGCTGTAGAAGGTATAGATGCACCAAAACATTATGAGTAGCATCTTCAACAAAGACATAAACACTGACTCTCAGCCAAGTGTGGAGTAACATAGAGCGCAGAACTGTAATTTTGCTTCATTCATTATATTTTTGTAATTTCTTTCAGTTTATTCTTAACTTTCTTTGAATTATGTTCACACTGCATGATAAATTCTGGAGTGAACACATGGGAGACTGAAAAAAGACAAAAAAAAAAACCCACATTAAACAACAAAAGACATATTTATCACCTTTATTTACATCCAATATAGATATGTCCAAATATTCGCAATAGTGTCAGAAATCTGACAATCCACAATTCACAAGCAATTTTATAACACTGTCATTAAGTGTCCAGTAAGGTTATTGTAATTAACTAAAAGTAAACTAAAACTAGATGTGAAAAAAAACATTTTAGTTAACTTAAATAAAAATAAAAACTAGACTTGACAAATATTAAAACCAGCTGAAGCAATTTTTTGAACTTGGAAAACTAAACTAATAAAAACTAAACTAAAGCTGTGATTAGAATAATATTTTCAAAGTGATTGGCTGAAAGAGTCTTTGTTGGTGCTGAAGGAAACTGCAGATAGTTTTTACTCCGTCTCACTTTAATGTCACTAAAGGGATGTCGGTATTAATCTGGAGGTAAAAAAAGGCTGCTGGCAGTAGCACAACTTTTCTACTTGTGCAGCATTCAGATGAATCTTAGCTGAAATTTCTCTTTAATCAAATAGAACATTTGTAGTTAGAAACATGTCAAATGCATTGTGGTGCTTGAACTTAAAAGCCATGTGGTTCCCTTTCCCCCTGTTGAGCAGATATTATGTGGGGTAAAAGCTCTGGCTTGCTGCTGAACTCGGCCACCTTGGACAGACTGTTTTGTATTGCTGATAAAGAAAAGTCAGTGTTACATTGACAGTGGCTGGTCTGTAACCTGGACTGTGTCCAGGGCTTCTTCCTTCCTTGCTGTTTGCACTGATTGCACTGACATTTGGTCCCTGGCCTTTACTTTTAGAGTTCAGCAGGTTTATCTGCTGTGAACACGTGTCTGCTGAGCAAGCAAATTTTAAAAAACGGTTCTGGTACCAAACTAGCACGGCTCAGAGCATCTCTGTCTGCCAACTCAACCCAGTTAAACATGTTTTTATCTGAACTTGTCTGGCTCTTATCTAGGGTAGATCTTATAGCTTTAATGCAGCTGCTGCTGAAGCAGTTTGTGTTCATTAATTCTCCAAGAGGTGGAGGCAGAGGTCTGTAAGAGCAGCTGCAAGTAAGACCATGACAATAACAATGGCACACTGAAGCAGCCTTTCCTAGAATGTGGGGAACTTTACTTGAAGCTGCGAAGCTCACCTAACTGGAGGCTACTGAAGCTGGATGGATCTTCCCTTTGTCTGGAGATGCTGACAGCAGCCACACCGCCCAGGCGTAGGAGGGTACAGGGTGTGCCAGCTAAAAGATGGACCCCCAGGACCCCTGGTGGAAAAAGTCTTGGAAGGAAAAAAACAAAAGATTAGAACTTAAAGATTAACTGAAAACAAGATTTAAGGCTTGATGCCAGCAAAGAACCACTTTTTAAGCATGACTGATTGAAATTCCTGTACCTTCACTAGATATTTAATATCATAATCAAATATATAAATACATTAAATTATATAGTTTGAGTTAGCAGGTCAATAAATTATGAAAGACTTTTAGTCTTTGAAATATTGCAAATGCAGTTTTTATAGGTCTTCAAAATATTTATAAAGTTTACATTGCTTGTAAGATTCTTTATATTGTATTGATCATGTATTGATCGTGGACTAACAAAACTACAAAACAATCAATATGGAACCAATATTCACCAATTAAACTGTACAGCCCGGTTAGAATTCATCAGAGGACACTTGTCGCTATGTGTAATGTGTGAGCCAACGTAGTATTTCCCCTGAAAAACTTAAAGTTGTTTCTGTTAATTCATCCAGTATGGGTAGGTTTAAGCTGAATAAGATGCAACTTGATAACAGGGAAGTTTATACTTCATTTAGAACATAATGAATATGAAGCTGCTGCACATTTTGCAATAAATAACTTAGATAAGCATAACGCTATAAAGATCAACAAGCACATGTTGTCACTTTGGGAGCATCACCACAGTTCTGTCAATATTGGCAATAATAGCTAACTCCACACTGACAGTGTCACCTCCGGACTCTCTGCTAAGCGACCTATGGACACTGGCTGGATCTGCACTGTCACTGAAAGCAGAGGTTCTCTGTACTTTGCACAGTTTTTACTTTGCAGTTAATTCAGGGGTTATTTTTCTTCTCCTTTACGCTTTTTAGTCAATATAATTCTTAAAATTCATTCACAGTGGTCGCAAAGAAAACACTTTAAAAGTTTTAGACTTAAATGTTCCCTTCAGGCCAACTAACCTGCAACATTGGTCTGTGTTTGCAATCCTGTAAGCCTCGGTATATTTGTTTATTATTCAATACATGTATGCAACTCAATCAAAGTTGAGTTGATATCAAACATTGGATAAGATATTGGAATCTTTCAGTAAGACTGAATTATGCAGCCATAAGTAATAAATTATTTCAGAGCGTTTCAGTATTTGACTCACCGTAGACAACAAATATATTTAGGTACATTTATGTAGAGACACTTGATTTTTCCAGCCGTAAAGAAACTTCAAATAAAAACATGCTGTTAAGTAGACTGGGAAATAAATATTATTAATGCAAAAGTCAAAATCAACTTTAACTCTATTGTTTTTTTTAACCACATTAATGAAACTCAGACTACAAGAAATGCATGATGATGATCAGTTCAACCAGACCTGTACAAAAGCATGCTGCTTTAAAGGTGATAATTCATCTTTAAATGTTTAGATTATTGTCAGTTATGTAGTTATCATAGAAGCACACTAATGCAAACTATGACCTGGGTGTGGGTTCAAGTTATACCAGATTTCAGTCGAAGATCCTTATTTTTCTCTGTGCTCTTCTTCGTCTTCTCAGGACTGAGTGATCCACTTCTGCGTAATCTCGATCTGAACGCTTTTTAACCTCTCTCTCTCTCTCTCTCTCTCTCTCTCTCTCTCTCTCTCTCTCTGACTCCCACTCGTTCTCTCCTCCTCTGCAGCTCAACTGCCACTTACAGAATTTAAATGAGAGGAAATGTGGTACTATAAACAATGGCGTTAAAAAGTAACAGTGCACGTGTGTGTGCATGAGTGGTGTACATACATACTGACTGTGCAAAAGAACAGCCCTGAAAAAACAAAAACTAATAAACACACAGTTTGCATTCTACATTAAAACCTGAAAGTTGCAGAAAATGATCTGAAAACCAGGACTCAAGGTTACGTCGTGTCCTTGCTCAGGTGCTAAACCTGCACATATCCGTATTTTTAGCACAGCAATGCACAAAACAATGTAGCCCTGTCACACTGTAGCTCAATGTTGCAAATAGTAAAAGTGAAAGTAGGTCTGTTGGCAACTAGTAAAAGCAAAAACAAATGCTCTTTAGGCTATGTCCCAATAAACACATGTCATAATCATATAACCACTTAATAGGATGTGTAAGCACATTAAGTACTTGGAGTGCTTTCTTATTTTCACCAGTCAGATTAGTCCACCCAGCAACATAACTTAGTTCAGATTATGTAAAATGCATATTTATCACCTTATTTACATTCAATATAGCATTAGCATTAGCGTCAGAATTCAAAATCCATAATTCACAAGCTGTTTGCTAAAACTTTCTGTCTGCTGGGAAGGAGGACACAGTTTGAAAACAGCTGCCTGCTGTGACTGGAAATAAGGTTTTCAGAGTAGCACAACAATGTGATTGGCTGAAAGAATCTAAAAACCTAAGCTGGAGTTGAGAAAACTGCAGATATTCTTTTATTCTGTTTCACTTTAATGTCAGTATAGAGAAGTGAGTGTTAACCTGGAAGTGCAGACGGCTTTAGTAACTGGGAACATCTTATATGCTTTGCGGTTTTTAAACATAGAAGTAACATGTTTTTATTTCTCCTCGTTGAGCAGAGGCTATTTGGAAAGAGCACTGGTTGCCAGTGAAAGCCATAAAGAACAGTTCAGAGAGAGCATCTTTAGAGGCATGTTACATTTCTTTCACAACAGATTGGCTGTTTGAAAATTGTAGTATATAGCAACCTTGGAAAGACTGTTTGGCATTGCTGATTAAAAAGAAAAAGAAAAGTCAGCATTATGTGACGGTGGCTGAACTTTAATCTCAGTGTGCAGGACTTCTGTCTTCTTTTCTGTTTGCGCTGATGCAACATAACAACATGCCAGAGTGAACACGGTAGCAGGACCGCTGGAAATCAGGATGTTGGTTTCTGTTGAGCAACGGCATTTTTTAAAACCCGTTCTTGCGCCAGTCTGGCGTGGCTCAGAGCACCTGTGCCCGCATGAGACAAGCTTTTCGATTGCCTCTTGTCTCTTTTCTTGATTTTGAGTGAGTTGTGCCAGTTTTGCTAACATTCCAGACAGCAGTTTCTCAGAGAGTCGGATTTGATCTCAGAGAGTTGCTTTTTTTTGCCTTTGTTTTGAAAAAACTAAATACTATATGTTTTATGACTTGAATCCATCATATTGGACTGCAGCTGATAGTAGTCCTTGTTCTGCTCTGCTGCTTCGATGAGCTCAGCATAGTGGCACCACCTGCTGCGGGTTCAGATTAGATTAGCACTTTAAGAGCAGATCAAGGACAAGATAGACTGCAGAATAAAAGACTCATGACAGTTGACTGACATCAAGAATTGACAAAATGGTAATCCGGGCAGGCTGTCACCAGGACAGTAGGAAAACCTCCAGACTGTAAGGACTTGAGGAATCTGATTAGCAGCAACCAAACCTTCAAAGTGAAAGCTTGGCCAAAACTACACTGACTGCATTATCATCTCTGATGGTGAAAACAAAATCGTTAAATACTGTTAAGTACATGTCCATGTAAAGTCTCGTGTTTCTGAAAGACTGGACAGTGGAAGAAGATGGACATTTTGATGTTTCATTTGCTTTGCAGCCGTGTAATTCAATTCAATTCAATTTCAATTCAGTTTTATTTATATAGCGCCAAATCACAACAGCAGTCGCCTCAAGGCCCTTTATAATGTACAGTAGATTGTACAACAATAGATACAGAGAAAAACAAAACAATCAAATGACCCCTATGAGCAAGCACTTTGACGACAGTGGGAAGGAAAAACTCCCTTTTAACAGGAAGAAACCTCCGGCAGAACCAGGCTCAGGGAGGGGGCGGGGCCATCTGCTGCGACCAGTTGGGGTGAGAGAAGGAAAACAGGATAAAGACATGCTGTGGAAGACAGACAGATATTAATAACAGGCATGATTCAATGCAGAGAGGTCTATTAACCAGTGTTGGGGAGTAACGGAATACATGTACCGCCGTTACGTATTTAAAATACAAAATATGAGTAACTGTATTCCGTTACAGTTACCGTTTAAAAAGGTGGTATTTAGAATACAGTTACTTTGTTGAAATAAATGGATTACACGGCGGTATTTTCCTGTTTCATATTGTCGCGGGTCAGGACTGTTTGGGTTTTGTTTGACGGCTATGTTCTGTTGTTCCAGGCGGCAGCCTTACGGTTGCCATGGTTAGAGGGTGACGCGCTCTCTCTGCGACTGTGTGTTTCCTGGGTGAGAGAGCGCCTTTTTGTTGTTGTTGTTGTTGTTGTGCTAAGCTATGCCGAGCAGTTTGGTTAGCGGTGGTGTGTTTCTGTTGGAAAATAAACGGCTGTGCTCCCTGGCAACTCGGGGAAGCAAGACCAAACGACACATCTGTCTCCTCCTTGTCTGAGCTCGCCACAATATGTTTGGCTATACCCTCTATTTTTGGTAATTCCATGCATTAAGAGGCCCTAATGCCCGTGTCTCAATCTCGCGTCTTATAATGACGTGAAGAAATATTTTTAAAAATGATGTAATATGAAGGCAATAGGCAGAGTGTTACAGGCATAGCGCTAAAGCATGTAGCCTCTGTAGTGGAATACATTTTAAAAGTAACCTTCCCAACACTGCTATTAACACATAGTGAGTGAGAAGGTGACTGGAAAGGAAAAACTCAATGCATCATGGGAATCCCCCGGCAGCCTACGTCTATTGCAACATAACTAAGGGAGGTTTCAGGGTCACCTGGTCCAGCCCTAACTATATGCTTTACCAAAAAGGAAAGTTTTAAGCCTAATCTTAAAAGTAGAGATAGTGTCTGTCTCCCGAATCCAAACTGGAAGCTGGTTCCACAGAAGAGGGGCCTGAAAACTGAAGGCTCTCCCTCCCATTCTACTTTTAAATACTCTAGGAACAAAGAAGAAGTCACTTGGATGAGTGACGAAACGTTTCTCCCACAAAACGCTACGTCCAGATGAACAGATTCCACTTTTGGAGACTCTAGGAACAACAAGTAAGCCTGCAGTGCGAGAGCGAAGTGCTCTAATAGGGTGACATGGTACTACGAGGTCATTAAGATATGATGGGGCCTGATTATTTAAGACCTTGTATGTGAGGAGCAGGATTTTGAATTCAATTCTGGATTTAACAGGAAGCCAATGAAGGGAAGCCAATACAGGAGAAATCTGCTCTCTCTTTCTAGTCCCTGTCAGGACTCTTGCTGCAGCATTTTGGATTAACTGAAGGCTTTTTAGGGAGTTTTTAGGACTTCCTGATAATAATGAATCACAGTAGTCCAGCCTGGAAGTAATAAATGCATGAACTAATTTTTCAGCGTCACTCTGAGACAGGATATTTCTAATTTTAGAGATGTTGTGTAAATGGAAGAAAGCAGTCTTACATATTTGTTTAATATGTGCGTTGAAGGTTGTAGCTCTATCATGGATTGGCTGCTTAGACTAGTCTATTGTTTCTGAGTGTTACCACGTGGTTTAAAGGATCAGTCTGTCTTCCAAGTCCCACCAAATCAGTTATGGCCTAACAAGTAAAGCCTGTGGATGTTTTACAAGGGTGCACAAGAAACGCATATCTGCAAAGGACAATCAGATCTACAGAGAGAATCACTGGCACTGGTCTTCCATCCATCTAGAACCTGTACATTCCAGGGTTAGGAAACAGACATCTCTGTAGAGCCCTTACATCCCAGACAAAAACTGTGTAACACTGCTGCCTTCAGGCAGGCGCTACAGAGCACTGTTTACTAAAACCAACCATCACAGAGATGGTTTCCTCCCTCAGGGTGTCTCTCTGATGAACACTGTGAAATAACCCACGGCTCTATCATTCAGGTCATATGTACAGTGCACTTCTTAGTTTTGCACATATAGTTTCTTAAGACTTTCTGTAATTTGTTTTTTCTTAGCAAAAATCTTTCTTTTTTGAACCGGAACTGAAGTTAGATTTTTTGTTTGTGTGCACAAACTTGGCCAAATAAAGACAATTCTGATTATCTTTAATGTCTGGTTGCTACAGAGGCTGTATTTATTTCCTGTCACACAATAGCTGCCTTGGCTGATTTGGATTTGAACGCTTCTTTGCTTTAGCAATCTTACTCTCACTATTCCCTTACATTGTGAACCCCATTTTAGACAGTGTTTGTAGGTTTACCACAAATTTGAAATTGTTTTGAAGTTGTATTGTTTCAGTCTCATCATTTAGCATGTTGTGACTGTAAGTACACATGATCAGCTGGGTAACTCTCATGTGCTAGTGTGAAGGTGGAATTCAGAAACTTGAAAGCAGCAAGGCTGACAAGTCTGTACAGTTCAGAAAAGGCTACACAAAAAGAAGAAACATCTTGTTTATGTTGGGCATTAAACATACAGCCCATGGCTTTTTATTCTTTTCTCTCTGCTGCACGCACTTGGCATGCTTCCAGGTGTTGAACAAGTCGAGAACAAAGAGGGTGTTGAAACTTCTCCGAACTACTAAGTGAAGTGATTGCTGGCATCTGAAAACTGCATTCGCACACTCCGAAACCTCGTACCCCACTCATTAAAGTTCCAGAATCAAAGTTCAGAGTGGGATGGAAGAGACCCATGATCGAAGTCCATCAGGGTCAGTTTGCTGGGTTTGCACTGGCTCATAGCGGCCATCAGTCTAGAGGAAAGGTAATGACAATGCTGCAAAACAGTCATTGAACAGCAAAGTAGTTGCTCTGCAGACCTTACTGTGTCTATTGTTCATCTACTTAGAACCTTGGTATTATCTTTGACTTTGTACAATTTTATTGAATTCTACGGTGATTTATGTCACATTCATTTTCTGCGTGTGGGAAAAAAAAGAAAGTAGACCGCCATCAACACATCTATTTCAGTATCTCTCAGTCTGTGGAGAAAGAGAAAGGAGAAAAGGGCTTTTGTGTGTTGCAGGTGTGCAAAATCTAACATGGGATGATGTTAACATGATTAGTAGCTGCTGTCATACAAATATGTGACCCAAATGAAACTGGGACGTCTGGGACGTTTGACAGACCAGCCGGCTATGAACCGGTTCTAAATTCCCATCAAGCATTCCTTCTTTTTGTTGGACTTGTTTATTGTGACAAAGTCACGTATACGTTACTTTCTGCAGGAAGCACCCACAAGAACACCAGATGTATACCAGCTATTTAATAAATGCAAATGTAAAATTTGACACCTCTTGTTGTGTTTGTAATGCATTTTTTCTGATAATAAATAGTTTAGATCAGGGGTGGGCAACTCCAGGCCTCGAGGGCCGGTGTCCTGCAGGTTTTAGATGTGCCCTTGATCCAACACAGCTGAGTTAAATGGCTAAATGACCTCCTCAACATGGCTTGTAGTTCTCCAGAGGCCTGGTAATGAACTAATCATTTGAGTCAGGTGTGTTGACCCAGGGTGAGATCTAAAACCTGCAGGGCACCGGCCCTTGACGCCTGGAGTTGCCCACCCCTGATTTAGATGATGCAGAACAAAATTCAGCAAACTCTAAATAGGTTAAAATTATTTAGAAATTCCAGTAGAAGTTTAAAAGCATAACTTTTCAACTTTTCAAATTCTCACTCGATAATGTAAAAGAAATCTTTATCTGCCTTACCAAAAAGTTAACTAGCTGATTGTTATACTGAAGAAAGACGGAAGTACTGATGCTGATTGTCAACCTTAAGCAAACAACATCTATTCAGACATTTCTGCTGTTCCAGTGAGTAACTCTGACTAAACCTGTCATTGTGTTTGAGAAAACAGCGACAGTGGTATTCAAGTGCAACAGGAATGCGGGCTATGCTGGAAGGGTAGATGGATGGCTTTATTGTCACAGCACAGATGATAGTCAAAACCTTTTTCCATTCCATTGTTTGTTGTTTTGGGTTTCTCAAGCTATTTAGGTAATCTGCATTTACAGGCTTTAAACCTTTTTTTGTTGGCAAAGTCGTAAAGCACCAATAATTTCTTTAGTGTCTGTCTAGCTAAAATTTTATTAAAAATGTTTCCCAGCAATGTTTTGGTCTGGACATCGTTCCCTCACATTCACGATACATTATTTAGTGTTCCTTTAATGTGGTTTGTTGTTTAAAGATGATGATGTGTATCATTAAATGGAAAGTTAATGGTGATTGTTATACTGGATCCAACGCCTCCTCCCTGGGAGAGGTTTATGTACTTATGGCTTCATTGGAATGAACAAAGAGGTGACCTTTTGATGCCAAAGCCAGCTTTTTGCGTCATGTTTGTATGTCTAGTTATTGAGGATGAACATTCATGGTCTTGTGCCCTGACATACACAGGAAACAAAGTGAAGGAAACTTCTTCTAGAAACTTTTAATTAAATTAGACTTTTGCAATCCAGCTAATCCAACTGTTGATAGACAAACTTATCATTATTTTTTATTTCAAGCTTTTTTTTTTGTCTTTTACTGACAAAATACATTTTTGGATCATTTAAATAATGACTTGTGTTGCTATGAAGGTCTTGTAAACTTATAAAGCTAGAACTTGTACATTTTAACCAGGGGTTTATATCCTACCAAAAATGATTGAAAAAATGTTTTATAAAAATTTATTTTAACTATGAAGTTTGAACTGTGAAGTCAGTATTTGCTAACTTGAAGTTTCTTTATAATCAAAATGCAACCAAACCTTAATCACAGGTTAAACCAAGGTTTCAATTTTCTTCCAGGTTTAATGAAAATACTGTTTTGGTTTGGGGTCATTTTCACCAATTGTTCATTTAACTAAGTCTACCTTCTGTTGGAATGAGAAAGTTGAATTATTTAAAAAATAACCTACATTACATCTGTATCAGTTGTTCAGGGAACAGTATATTATTAGAGGCACAGTTTTTAAAATTGATAGGGACCAAATGTAGGAATTGGTCCCTACCTACAAACAGCTTAAATATTCTTTCAGGAAAAGGAGAAATATGGAGGTTTAAAGTGCATAAATGCGTGCAGATTATGACTAGAATTGGTCTGAACAGCCAGACAACGTCTTTGTTTATAACATGTAGACACATTTTAAAGAAATAAATCAACCCAACAAGTTGAACAGTCACTTTGGAGATTTATACCCCATGTCATCCTGTTATTATTCAGGTTTAAAGTGCACTAACGTTCATACTTTTCTTTTCAGTGAAATTAAAGAACTAAAGCAGTGTTACATATTCTTTTCCATGTTTTTCTTTTAATCCTCTGCGTGCTCCAGTGGAAAATGCAACTATATCCCCCCCCCAAAAAAAAAAAAAAAATGGTGAACCGGTATGTCCGGATTGTCCTGTCAGGTGTTCGCTTGTGTAAAAGGACTTAAAAGAGCTGCAAACATCACTTGTGTCTGCTCAACATTGAACTCAGAGCTTTCTTATCATCAAACACAAAAGGTAAGGCATTTTATTTTATTTTGCTTATATCCTCATATGGTCATTTTCATGCATTAATGATGCAATAAATAAAGTGAGTGAAAGTGTATGATTTTAATTTGAAAAAGTGTTGTGTGTTATCAGTCTGTTAGAGTTTTGGGTTGGCATGTGGTTTCTGAATTATTGTGTCTAATTTTCTTGTGCAGTGATGTACGCTGTCATAGCTGTAGCAGTGTGCAGTTAGATAACTGAGCACTGAAACTGTTATTCCTTTGCAGCCATATTAAATATGTGTACAGTTATTTACTGGCCAGTACACCCGCCTAGTACTGGATTTGACCCACCTTTATTTTTACAACTGCCTAAAATCTTTGTGGCATGGTTTCAACAAGGTGTTGGCAACATTTCTCAGATATTTTGGTTCATATTGAGATGATAGCATCACCGAGCTGCTGCAGATTTGTCAGCTGCACATTCATGATAGGACTCCTCTGTTCTACCAGATCCTAAAGATGCAGGTGGAGGGAACTCATTGAGAAGTTCAAGAAACGAGTTTGAGATGATTAGAGATTCGTGACATGGTGCTTTATCTTGCTAGAAACAGCGTTGAGAAGATGAGTGCACTCTGGTCATAAAGGGATGGACACGGTCCGCACTCAGCTAGGCTGTAGTGGCTAACCCTTTCGTGCATGAATTATGACAACCACAATTAGGATTTTTTTTCTTAAGTATTCTTATTCATCTTTAGGCATGAAAATTTTTTTTATGAACTTCATTTTTTTAAACATGTACTTTTCAAAGTACACTTTGCCACCCACTGACCAGTGGGTGGCAGGGTATGGAGTGACAAATCAGTGTCCAATTTAGTAGTTTTTGTGCCATTTATGTATACCATCAACACTGACAAAAATACAAGAAAACAGCCTTTGAATAGCTGTCCACTGCAGTGACCACTATGCGTGAAAGGGTTAAATAATGCCCAGTTGGTACTAAGGGGCGCAAAGTGTGCTAAGAAAATATCCCCCACAGGATTACAGCACCAGCAGCCTGAACCATTGGCACAAGGCAGGATGGATCCATTCTTTCACTTTCTTTATGACAAATTCTGATCATACCATCTGAATGCCTCAGCAAAAATTAGGACTCATCAAACCAGGCAACATTTTTCCAGTCTTCTATCGTCCTGTTTCAGTGTGCCGGTTCTTTGCTGATATAGGTGGCAACTAGTGTGGTCTCCTTGCTTTTGTAGCCCATCTGCTTATAGGTTTGATATTTTGTGTATTCAGAGATCCTCTTTTACATAGTTTAGGTTGGAATAAGTGGTTATTTGACTTACTGTTGCTTTTTTTTATCAACTCAAAGCAGTCTGGCCTTTCTCCTCTGATATCAACAAAACATTTTCATCCAGATGCCACGCCACGTTTGAAGTCACTTCATCATAATTCTTTCTCATTCTGATGCTCGGTCGTGTCATGCCGACACACCCCTCTTGAAAGGAGTTTGTTTCATTGTGTATGAACTGAGTTGCTGCCATATGATTGGCTGATTAGGGAGCAGTTGAGCAGGTCTACGTAATATGGGCTGTTTTATAAGTGTAGCCTGTATTATTGTCATACATGAGAATATTTCATTTGAGCAAACAAAATTTCTGTTTTTAAATCTGCCGTTGTGATTATCTGTATAAGTGAAATATCTGATTATATTGTAAAGTTTTAAATGCACTGGTTAGGTGTGGTTAGCTTTAGTTACAAATGATGGTTAATAAAGGGTTGTGGCTGCTCTCTTCCACAACAGCCTCACAGTTTACTTTTGTAGTGCTTAACCTTGTGATCTTATGAACTTTCAACCTGGTTCCTCCTTTAGGCTCCATCATGGCTGATGCGATGGTCGTCACGCAGCCTCAGCCTGTGATGTATGTTCAAGGGTCGGATGAATGGTCATCTGGGTTATTTGACTTCTGTGAAAATGTGCCAGAGTGTAAGTGTCTCTGATTTATATCTATACCACAGCAAGTACTAATTCACTGCCAATGCACTGTGCTTATCATTTCTCCTTTTTAAGGCCTTTTTGCTTACTTTTGCTTACCCTGCTTCGCCTGTAAAACTTCGAGAGACTACGGGGAAAATCTCTGTCTCCCTCTGGCCGACTGGGTGAGCGGCATGATCCCACCGGCCACCATGTCCATGAGGGTCTCCATGCGACACCGCTATGGCATCAGCGTAAGGCCAAAATTTGATTTTCTTTTTAATGTGTCTATATTTCACTCACTTAGCCTTCAGCCACTGAGTTATCTGTTGCACTAATACTTTTGAGAGGAGTTTGTTTCAACTTTTTAAAAGTTGCTTTTATTTGTGTTAATTATTTCTTTGCCCACTGACAACCTTAAAACGTGCAGCCTTGTAAAACAACCTTTATAACATGACCAAATTATAACAAAAGAAAGATTATATATCACCATATATTGGATTTTTAAAGGAAGAAACTTTTTTTTTTTAAATCATTCTGTGCCTGAATAATTTTTATAGATCAACATGTATTCTGTCAATGTTATACAATCTGTTCTTTATCTATAAAAGGGTGATTAAGACTATTTCTTACCTAAGCCATTGGGGTCTTTCACCTCTTACATATTAACATAAAAAAACTGGTCTGGTTAGCCACTTGCTGACCAAACGTCACTGTTTTTTGTTTTTAGGGCACCATGTGTAATGATTGTGTGCTTTCGACATTCTGTATGTCCTGTGTCTGGTGTCAGATGTCCAGAGAGATGAAGAAACGAGCGCTCCCAGTCGTTATGGTTGCTACTAAAAACGTGTAACCTCTTCCTTCATCATCATGTCTGGGGCCACCATCCTCATGGAGTCTTAGTAGCACAATACACTTTAAACAGAAGTCCAACTGTAGCCATCCAAGCTTATTGAAGTTAGGAAACTAAAATGAAGTAAAAGAAAACTGTTTTTTAATGTAATTAAACTATCATTAACTATCTAAAATAGTGCTTTTTAAATTTTATTTTACATTTTTCCCTTTGAGAAAAAAAAAAACTTCACCGAGGGGTTTATAATGACCACTTATTAGCCAAAGAATACTTTAACTTGAGTTTAAAGGGGGTGTTAAAAGTGTGTTTTTGTGTAATCTCACATACTTCTAGTCAGGTTTGTATTTTATTTTTATCTGGCATAATGAGAATTTTAAACAGATAAACTTCAATTACATGAAAATCCAAACACTGTTCTTTCATTTTTTGTCAATAAAAGTAAGTGAAATGCGCATGACATACTCTTACTTTTCTGTGTTCATACAGCACGCTGTTAATAGATGGTAAACATACAGGTATATAAAAGTGAATTTCAAAAATACATAAAAGAAAAAGGGTTTGGTTACCTTTAATAAGTGCTTTAAAAGTGCAACACAGCAGGAGACCACACTGGATGCCATTTCTTTTATTGTTTTCTTCTTTTTTTAATAATTAATTTTGATTATGTGGTAGTAGTAGTAGTAAAAGTAGTAATGGCAGAAATTAGTTGGGTGCCAGGCAAAAGCATGTGCTAGTTTATTGATATTGATATTTTGGTAAATTCAGCTGTTTTCTGTTTGAAGGAAGCTGACATTTTATCAGTGATGTATGATCCTGACAGAAGGTTCTTCCACAGTGCGATGTTTTTTTTGTTTTTTGTTTTTAAAATCCTGTCCCTTCTGGCAGGTTTCAGGTTTCAATCAGAATTATGACAAAAGGATAGAGCACAGATAGAAAAGCACAATGTATCACAAACTGATGCACCTGTGAGAAAAAACAAAAAAACCAAAACAGTTCATTCAGTATATGAGCACATGCATTGATGTATGTAAGATGCAGAGAGTTTTTTAGTCTCTTATGTTATGTAGTGCAGTGTCTGATACTATAATCAATTTTAACTGTAAGTTCTTAAGAGACTATGAGCTGTCAGTGCCACACATCGGGAGTCAATTCTAAAAATTGATAAAATGTTTAAAATGTAAAATGTTTATATATATATATATATATATATATATATATATATATATATATATATATATATGTATAGTGTGTGTATGAAACTGTACATATGTGTGGGGGGGAATTTCAAACTGGACTCATGTTATTTCCTACTGCCCACCTGCAGTCTGGATAATCATTTGTTTCTACGAAGGATTTCCACTCACTCTTTGAACGAATATCAAAGTCTTGGCCCTTTAACAGAGATGTGTTACAGCGCCATCTGGTGGTTGACTTTCATTGGAGCTTTTTTTCCCCTTTTAATTTAGCTTGAGGCAGGTGCATGGTTGCTGATTGTTCTTGAGAGGATTTGTGTCTCTGATATATCTGGGGAAGTTAAAAGATGATGAGTTTTCTTGATCGCCTCCATCTATAGCAAAGAGCAAAGTACATACTGTAATCTTGCATGTAGTGTTTTCAATTTTCAGTGCCAGGTCTATCCATTATGGGGTACCAGCAGAGCATTAAAGTCACCTATTGTCATTTTTGAGCTATAAATATACTTGTAAGTGATTCTTTGGCATGATTTATTTCGTCTTCTGGTTATTATCTTTTATTCATTTTTGCTGCCTGCCTGTCTCCAGTCCTTCATTCATTTAATTTTCATTCCTTGTGCTGTTTTATATGTGAATGGTTGTCTGTCTCTCTGTGGTATACAGACTGATGGCCTGTCCAGGGTGTACCCTGGTTCTCACTCCATGGCAGCTGAGATAGGCACCAGCACCCCTGCGACACTGAATTGGAAAAGTAGGTTATTTGGAGTGCAGCATCATGTCTAGTATTTCTGACCCTAAAAGTCTTATTGATGATTTCAGGATACATGCAACAGCTGTTTGTATTGTAAGTTAGAAGGACAGAATATCAGAAAATGCTATCTTATGCTAACTAAGACCCAGTGGAACCCCATTTCCACTTAACAGAAACCATACTCATACTCATACGTCAGGATTGTTAGATGTTCAGTTTAATGTATGGACTTGAAATTCACTTTAAAGTGAGTTTGTTTTACTTCATGCCATCCAGATTTCATAAAATTTCAGACAGAGGATAAAACAACAATGTAAATTGCAATTTAATATGACATCATATGAATTACTGATATAGCAGTAACCTGATGAAACTTGCATCATGTTTTAGTGTAAGTTGTAGCTCTGATATATAAATGAATCTCTATACTATCTCTATAACTTCAAAATTAGCTTGACAGGTTTAAAATGAATTGCAGTGTGGTCATATTTTTATGGAAGAAACTGGAGTTTTAGTAAAGCCACAAATCCAGTCAACACTGTCTAAGGAGCTTGGACACAAAGCAACTAGACTTCTTCAGAATATGTTTCACGTCTCATCTAAGAAGGTTCTTCAGTTCTAAAAGCAAATAGTCCCAGGTATTTTAAACCTAGTGCTAGGAGGGTGTCCCCCTACTAGAGGATTGTTGACCCACTATTAATAATATGCCTAATCACATGAACCAAGATGTGAAAAAAGGCATGGATGATTATCATCAGAGGTTTCATGTGAAACCACTGTGAAACTTTGACTCACCCTATCATTTGACCTATTGAGGTCCCCTGAGGCAAGATGTGAGTGGGGGTTGAGGCGGCTGGGAAGAGATATCAAGATTGCATTGTAGGTAGCAGACAGTTGGTGTCGTAAGCCACCCTGTCTGACGGCCGTTCACAGTGCACGTAGACGGCTTCTTTCACTCCTCTTTCAAACCATCTGTCTTCTCATTCCAAAATGTGAACACTGGCATCCTCGAAAGAGGGACCTTTATCTTGTACTGTACACAGACATCCAGTCATCACAAAAATGCACTTATGTGAGTGGAGAGTTCTGCAGATAACCTACTAACAATGTACTGATCTTCGAAGAAAGATGCAATCAATTCATTCCAATAACAATCATTCAAGCAAGAGCAGCACAAATATTAGGTCATAACAAACGGCTTCGATGCAGGTATCCCACCAATCTACTTACCAAATAGCACAAGTTTTATGTTCCTAACCGAATCGATATGTTTTTTTAAAACGTTTTTGCAGCTGTTCTCTGGATAACACTGATAGGGACTCATCCTCCCTTAATACAAATTGTGCCAAGGTGTGATGTCGCAATCTGAAAACAGCTGACCTATCTGGCATAAGGAAGAAAAAACACAGCTTATCATCAGATCTTGACGCAAACACATGCGATTGAAGTTACCATTCTATCGTGTGCCACGTGAGTACCTCGGAGGTTGTAGTTACTTATTAAAGTAAATATTAATCAGACACACTTCAGATCTAAGCCTGAGTATTTGCTGCATTTTGAGAGACAGTGCTACTTGGTTTGAAACAGATGGATGACAAAACCAGGCTGTCGTGTTTTAATTCTTTACCAATCTTTGTGTGGAAATGGGGTTAAAACCTGAAATGCCAGATTTCAGTCAGCTTCCTGGAAAACATAAGATGTCTGCCTGCACAGGTTTAACAACTCTGTGACAGGCCCAGGGGCAGATGTTTCGCTGTCTTTTTTTCACCTACAACCAAAGTAAACAAGAGTACATAGCTAAGTATCTCTTTCTCTCTCACACATACATGCACACAGTTCATGCTAAGATAATAGTGAATAGGAATAATCAACTATATTAATAACATGATTCCAGCTTTTGATCAACACCAGTGGTGGATCTGCCAATTCTGGTATTCTATGGCAAATGCCAACTGGGCTCCATGGTTCTAGGCAGTGAGCACAGGGCCAAGTAGAAGATGTTGGGCCCTCAAGCCACCCTCACAAAGTCTACGTCTTACTGTTTGGTCAGAGACATTTACACCAGTGGTCATTTAGTAACTCTGGTAATGTTCCTGTTCCTACTTGGACAAAGGAGCAGATACCAGTCCTGCTGATGGGTTAAGGGCCTTCTACAGCCCAGTCTAGCTCTCCTACTGTAGCTATTTGTCCGTGCTGGGAGGCACAGCAAACCTTCTGGCAATGGCATGTATTTATGTGCCATCCTGGATGAGTTGGATTCCCTGTGCAACCTCTGTCGTGTCTAAGTATCATCTCATGTTACAAGTAGTGACACTGACCCTAGCCAAATGCAAAATTAGTGGAAAAAACAATTAGTAAAGATGAAAAACCATTCCTGTTTTGGGGGGTTGTCTCACTTTTGCTCCTCTAGTGCACCTGCTATTAATTTCATCAGCACCAGAGCAGCTGGAACTGATTAACAACCCCCTCTGCTACCAAATCAATATCCCAGAAGTTTAGAAGTGTCTCTTGAATTTTTTTGAGCAGTGTATTTCCTCTGACATCAAACCTTTTCATAAATTTTTAATCCACTGTTTTAATCATTTGAGTGTAAAATGACTGAGAAAATACAGAACAAGTTTATTTGACCACCACCAAATATAAGGTTTATGTCACAGCTGCCCTACATTAACAGTATTGATCATTACCAAAATA